>NW_004443955.1:6184766-6186424 GCF_000243295.1 Trichechus manatus latirostris
AACCCTACAACTCGAACAAGGAGAAAGAGAGCAGCAAAAGAAGCCCTCAGGTGCCAGAAGAAAGAAAATTAATAAGAATCAAAGCAGAATTAAATGAAATAGAGAATAGAAAAACAACTGAAAGAGTTAACAAGACCAAAAGCTGGTTCTTTGAAAAGATCAACAAAATTGATACACCGCTGGCCAAACTGACAAAAGAAAAACAGAGGAGGAAGCAGATAACCCATTTAAGAAATGAGATGGGTGACATCACAACAGACCCAACTGAAATTAAAAGAATCATAACAGAGTACTATGAAAAACTGCACTCTAACAAATTTGAAAACCTAGTGGAAATGGACCAAATTTCTAGAAACTCACTACCTACCTAAACTAACACAAACAGAGGTAGAACAACTAAAGAAACCCATAACAAAAGAAGAGATTGAAAAGGTAACTAAAAAAACTCCAAAGAAAAAAAAGCCCTGCCCTAGATGGCTTCACTGGAGAGTCTAACCAAACTTTCAGAGAAGAGTTAACACCACTACAACTAAAGGTATTTCAGAGCACAGAAAAGGATGGAATACTCCCAAACTCATTGTATGAAGCCAGCATAACCCTGATACCAAAACCAGGTAAAGACACCACACAAAAAAGAAAATTACAGACCAATATCCCTCATGAACATTGATGCAAAAATCCTCAACAAAATTCTAGCCAATAGAGTTCAGCAACATATCAAAAAAAAATAATTCACCACGATCAAGTGGGATTTATACCAGGTATGCAGAGATGGTTCAACATTAGAAAAACAATCAATGTAATCCATCACATAAATAAAACAAAAGACAAGAACCACATGATCTTATCAATCGATACAGAAAAGGCATTTGGCAAAGTTCAACATCCACTCATGATAAAAACTCTCAACAAAATAGGAATAGAAGGGAAATTCCTCAGTACAATTAAGGGCATTTATACAAAGCCAACAGCCAACATTATCCTAAACGGAGAAACTTTGAAAGCATTCCCCTTGAGAATGGGAACCAGACAAGGATGCCCTTTATCACCACTCTTATTCAACATTGTGCTGGAGGTCCTAGCTAGAGCAACAACACAAGAAAAAGAAATAAAGAGCATCCAAATTGATAAGGAAGAAGTCAAAGTATCTCTATTTACAGATGATATGATCTTATGCACAGGAAAACTACTGGAACTAATAGAAGATTTCAGCAACGTTTCAGGATATAAGATAAACATACAAAAATCAGTTGGATTCATTTACGCCAACAAAGAGAACCTTGAAGAGGAAATCACCAAATCAATACCATTTACAATCGCCTCCAAGAAGATAAAATACTTAGGAATTAATCTAACCAGAGACGTAAAAGATCTATACAATAAAAACTAGAAGACACTACTGCAGGAAACAAAAAGAGACCTGCATAAGTGGAAAAAATATACCTTGCTCATGGGTAGGTAGACTCAACATTGTGAAAATGTCAATTCTACCCAAAGCTATCTACAGATACAAGGCAATCCTGATCCAAATTCCACCGGCATTTTTTAATTAGATGGAGAAACAAATCACCAACTTCATATGGAAAGGGAAGAGGCCCTGAATAAGTAAAGCATTACTCAAGAAGAAGGACAAAGTGGGAGGCCTCACACTACCTGAT
>NW_004443955.1:6188042-6201253 GCF_000243295.1 Trichechus manatus latirostris
CACATAAACCAGGGACTTCATCAGCCTGAGACCAGAAGAACTAGACCGTGCCCGGCTACCACCTACGACTGCCCTGACAGGGAACACAACAGAGAGTCCCAGACGGAGGAGGAGAAAGGTGGGGTGCAGAACTCAAATTCTAGTAAGAAGACCAGACATAATGGTCTTACTGAGACTGGAGGAACCCTGGAAAGCATGGCCTCTGAATTCTCTATCAGCCCAGCTCTAAACCAATTTCCAAGGCCAACTCTTCAGACAGGGATTGGACTGGACTGTGGGACATAAAGCGATACTCACTAGGAGTGTGCCTCTTAGCTCAAGTAGATACAAGAAACTTAACAGGCAGTTTCTGTCCAGAGGTGAGATTGGAAGGCAGAGAGGGTTAGGAGCTGGTTGAACGGACATGGGGAATCTGGGGTGGAAAGGAGGAGTGTGCTGTCACAGTATGGGGAGAGCAATTAGAGTCACATAACAATGTATGTATGAATTTTCGTATGGGAAAAAGTTAAAAAAAAAAAGAAATAACAAATCTGTCTCAGAGGAAGTACAGCCAGAACGCTCCTTAGAGGTGAGGATGGCAAGACTTTGTCTCACTTACCTTGGATATGTCATCAGGAAAGACCAATCACTGGAGAGACTTTGTCTCACTTACTTTGGACATGTCATTAGGAAAGACCAATCACTGGAGAAAGACATCATGCTTGGTAAAATAAAGGGTCAGCGAAAAAGAGGAAAATCCTCAGTGTGATGGATTGACACAGTGGGTGCACCAGCAGGCTCAAACATAGCAATGACTGTGAGAATAGTGCACTACCGGGCAACATTTCGTTCTGTTGTACATTAGGTCACCATGAGTCGGATCTGACTGGACAGCACCTAACAACAGTCCCAGACACTTGGCCTCCAGCAAAATGTCATCAAGGACTCCTGGTCACAATAGTCTGGTTAACAATCTCCCTTATTGCATTTATCCCTACAGACTAAAGTAGGAATGCTGATTTTGAAATATAAAGATAAAAACTATGTTTAAAAGAAGAAAGCCAAGCATTATCATACATGAGCAAATGTACTATTGTTGTTGTTAGGTGCTGTTGAGTCGATTCTGACTCGTAGTGACCCTATATACTAGAGTCATGAAAAGCCAGGTCTAGATGCAAATAAAAATCATGCTTTTAGGCAAATAGCATGTGTTTTTGTCTTTGCCAGCCACGTCCCACCCCTGCGAAGTATTTTCTAAGTGCTATGCTAATTTTTTTACAGCAGCGTGTGGAAGAGGATCGGCATGGTGGTGCTTGTGAGGATGCATCACAGGCCGGCGGGTGGGGGCGGTGGAGAGGCCGACAAACACAGAAGGTGCGAGTTATTTATGTAAAAACATGGTACTTAAAAATATCAGTGTACTACACATTTACAGGAATTTTTTTTTGCTGCACAAGTTATTGGTAAAGTATATTAAATTCCTTAATTGACAATGTATTCTATTGATAAAATAAAAATATGTCCATGAAGAGATGAATGGATCAACAAAATATGGTATATACTAGGGTTTCGCACCAATTCTGCCCGGTTCAGTCACGGCCGAGGAAGTGTTACCGAAACAGACCTTTTTAAAATTACGTGAACCAAAAAGGTAACCAGAACAGAAAAAATTATGCGTTGAAACCCTAGTAGAAACTTCTATCTCCCTCTTAGAGAACAAAGGCAGCCTAAGCTTTGCAGAGCAACCAAATCTTTTGCCCTTGAATTTTGAGCACAGTCCAAGGCAGCAGCGCCCTGCTCAAAGATGGCAGCACCACGCTCAAAGATGGCGGCCAACTGTGTTACTTTGAATGTGTGTCGCTCTCCTACACTCCTCTCAATAATCCAGTCTTATGCATAAGGCTCCTGAAAGCGCTCACTATGCCTCTTCTGAGTCACCCATTCCAGGGCTTCAACCCATATATTTCCTTTTCCTGGTACCGTGCAGAATCTGCCAAATTGTAAAACATCGGGTTTGTTCCTGTTTTACTTTGTCAGCCATGACTGAGCCAGTTTGAACCAGCCAGAATCTCTGACATATACATACAATGGAATGTTTTTCAGCCACAAAGAGAAATGAAGGTCCGATGCATGTTATGACGGGGATGAATCTGGAAAATATTATGCTAAGTGAAATAAGTCAGATACAAAAGGACACAAATTATATGATCCCACATACATGAAATAATGAGAATAGGCAAATGCATAAGGATAGAAAGTAGATTAGTGGTTACAATGAGCTAGGATAGGGGAATGCAGATTTATTGCTTAATGTGCACAGTTTCTGTTTAGAGTGAAAAAAACTGGAAATAAATAGTGACGGTTGCATGGCATTGTAAATGTAATTAATGTCACTGAATTATACACTTAAAAACAGTTAAAATTTTTATGGTTTATGTATGTTACCATAATAAAAAAGTCACCTCGCAGTTTAAAGAAAAATGCTCCCATTATCTTTCAGGAATGAGTTTTCATACAAGCACGACAATTCTTTTCAAGGGTAGACATGCCTATTTCGAGACTTCTTTTAAAATTACAATTTAAGCAGCTCTTATTTGTGTGTCAATTGCTACCAAGAAAAAATATTCTAAGGAGGCTTTATAAGAGAAAACTTGTTATTTGACACAGATGTTTCTCCTAAGAATTTTTTTTAAATATATTTTAAGAACCTAAGAGATAATTTGCATTTTATCCAGAGTTAGTTGTAAACAACAAATATAAAAAGATTCAAATAAAGCTGTTGAAGCAGGAAAAAATATATATTTCTTTAGTCCCCATTCCCCTGACTTCGACCAAATCTAAGCTGTGTTCAAATCTGATCCCCAGCCACCTCACAGTTCAGCACCACCCTGTTATCAGCTACCAGGAATCTGGGTTGTCTGAAACTTAATATGGGGCTAGATTTGGCCTGCCACCCCTGGATGCCATACCAAAAACAAACAGAAAAACAAACCCATTGCTTTCCAGTCGATTCCAACTCATAGTAACCCTGCAGGACAGAGTAGAACTGCCTCACAGGATTTCCAAGGCTGTAAATCTTTACAGAAGCAGACTGCCACATCTTTCACCCTCGGAGCGGCTGGTGGGTTTGAACCCCCAATCTTTCCATTAGCAGCTGAGTGCTTTAACCACTGCACCACATCATGCTAAGCAGTCCCTAATTCTTCCAGATGAGTTTTACAGAACATCATGACATATATTTTTATATTCCTTTGGCAGGAAGCTAATGAATGTCACAATTCACAGAAGGCTCATGGTAATATTCAGTGGGAAAGAACAGGATTGGTACAAAGGAGGTAAAGGACAAAAACAACAAAATTCTTAATTGTTCTCTCCCTGGCACTGGAGAGTGAATACCCACAGTCCACTTTTCCCAGAAGCAGGAAGGACCTTATAATGCCCAAACTTATTTTGTGGTAACGTTTCAGGCTCCACTGGTCAAAAAACTCCTGTTGAAAACTTCCCTGATTGCATTTTCTCTAAACAGACCACAAACATGGAAATGGTATGTTCAGAGCAAAGTAATCTCCAATCCAGGTTGGATGAACCCCTGAAACTATTGCCCTGAGATAATTCTTAATCCTTAAATCACAAATGTTCTCTGAAGTCTTCTTAAAAATAGTTTAGCTTAACTAGTAAAAGATGTCTGCCTTGAGCATTATGCTCTTTTAAGAACTATCTATGCGGGATTGAATCGACAACAGCAATTCAAAAGATTCGATAGGAACCTTAGGGGGCAGTGAGTTTCTGTTAACGGGAGGAACAACTCAGAAAAGGAGGGTGAGGATGGTTGCACAACTCAAAGAATGTAATCAATGTCACTACATGGTACATGTAGGAACTGCTAAATTGGTGTGTATTTTGTTGTGTATATTCTCAACAAAAACAACAAAATAATAAAAAATTAAAAAACAAAACAAAACAAAAACAATCTCCAGTCCAGTCTCCTTGATGTGGGTCATTCTGCTGGGAATCTTCTTGAGCTTCTCTCTCGTTTACCCCACCACCAAAATGATTCCCACTTCACACTCCCCACTCCTCAATGGTCCTACCATATCTCAAAGTCTCAGCTCAGGTCCTTGCCTCCAACCTAAAGCCTCTGGTTTCAGGTTGCATGGCAAAGCCTATAGGAAGTCTCCAGGGAGGTTTCACTGGCAGAGATCCCTTAACATAAAGCACATACATTCCCACTTCTATGAAAAAAACAACAAAATCTAATGAACAATAAATGAAAGATGAAAAGGATCTTGTCTTGCCAGCTTGTGATCCCCACAAGATACACAAGTTGCTGAGAGCCTGCCCCCACATGGGCATTTAACAAAAATAATTTGATAAATTAGAGATCAGCAAACATTTTCTGTAAAGGGCCAAACAGACTGTGCTGCAGCTGCTCAACTCTGGCGAGGCAGTGCAAAATCAGCCATAGGCCGTATGTAAACAGGCACGACTACATGTAAAAGTGGCGTGGGGTGGGCACCTGACCTCCTCTAATTTTTTGAGGGAGAGAGAGAATTATTATCAGTATTTATAGCTCAAGGCTGATTGTTTTTAATTTTTTTAAATTGTGCTTTAGATGAAGGCTTACAGAACAAATAGTTTCTCATTAAACAGGACACACGTTGTTTTATGATATTGGTTAACAACCCCACAACATGTCAACAATCTTCCTTCTCGACCTTGGGTTCCCTATTACCAGCTTTCCTGTCCCCTCCTGCCTTCTAGTTCTTGTCCCTGAGCTGTTGTGCCCCATTCATCTCATTTTGTTTTATGGGGCTGTCTAATTCAAGGCTGATTCTTATGAGGCGGAGGTCAGACATCCCTCTATGCTATAACTTTTTCCCACTAATTCTGACACCAACTGTCTATCCTGCGACACTCTCTACTTTTCTGCTGGGTTTGGTAATTGATTGCAGTGGCCACACAGAACTTACAGACTATACTCACAGCTACGGGGTTTATTAGGGAAGTAACAGGTTACAATTTAGGTTCGGGAACACTCTGGATACAATTTTTTTTATTAGGACAACCTTTTCTCAGCTGTGCCACAGACAGGCCTTTCTTTGGCCCTCGGACCCTCAGGCCTCTTGGCCCATCCTGGCCTCTGCCCTGCTCGGGCAAGTGTGACAAAGCTCTTTTAGCTCTGTCAGTAAGTGCCCAGAGGCATTCCATTCCGCCAGGAGACATCCCACCTGAAGGTGCTCTGCTGTCTTGCTCTGTGGGTTGGCACGCCCACTGTAAGTGCCTTGCTCTGTAGGCCCGGAAGCCAACCATAGCACTCCTGTTGGTCTCCTGGTCCTGCTGCTGTCATTTCTCTGCCACTGCTTTTCATCGTCACTCCCCATCTTTGATTTCACAGCTCCTGGGCTCCTGCGTCTAGGAGGTTCTTAGTGTAGGGATCCTAGGTCCAAGAGACTCACTCTGCTCCTAGCTCTTCTTCCTTAGTGGTCATGAGACCCCCCCCTTCCCCGTCCCCCTGGCCTTCTGCCTCTGTGATGGCTCATTTCAAGCTTAGCAGGATGGCAAAACTGACCAATCCCCTCTTTAGGGTTCTATACACCTTATTTGCCTGGTCCCACCTCCACAAGGGTGTCATGCACTTTGTTTACATTATTAACAAGCTATTTAATCCCCTTGGTGGGCCACAAGCACCTCATCTGCATAGTCTCACCTAGTTATTTAGTGGGAGCTACAAAGGCTATAGCTAGAAGGACCATATTAAGTAAGTTCACTGCACCACATTGTGTTTCGATAAAAGTTTAATTATGGACACTGAAATTTGAATCTTACATAATTTTTATGAAATAATATTCTTTTGTCTTTCCAACCCTTTAAAAACATAAAAATCATCTTTAGCTCACAATCTGTATATGTACCGGTAGTGGATTGCATTTGGCTAGAGGGTTGTAGTTTGCTGACTCCTGGTATAAATGACGGTACAGTGGTTAAGAGCTGTTACTGCTAACCAGAAGGTTGGCAGTTCAAATCCACCAAGTGCTCCTTGGAAAGTCTATGGGGCAGTTCTACTCTGTCCTATAGGGTTGCCATGAGTCAGAATAAAGTCTACGGCAATGGGTGGGTGTAAATGAATGCAGATTTAGTCAGTCCACTAATGTGTCTATGATTTCATTTTTCCTGTCTTCCCAATTAGCCTGCGACTTCCCCACATCTTATCAGAGTGCTGCCCTGATTAAAAAAAACTCTTCAATGTCATGGTCTTTTACTTTATGGGACCAGCCTACCTATAATCAAAAAAAGTTAGTGTGTAGCAATTAAAAAAAATACTTTGTAGCAATGTACTCCCATTACAAAATTGCTTTTTAAAATTTTTTTTAAAGCTTTGTTCTAATAAGGTATAGATGAAGTTGGATACAGATTTCTGGAGATAGCAACATTATTTCTGAGAATTTAAACTAAGGAAATAAACAAAAGGAAAGAAAAATATCTACACATGAAATATTTTTGCTTCTAATATAAAATAATTGTCCGTCACGCCATTGAAAATTTAAAAACCAATAAATCTCCTATTCACCATTTACTCAGAGACTGAACCACAGTGAAAGAGCAATCTTGAACAGATTTTTGATCTTCAGCTTTGGGCAAGCTTAGCACCTCTCTCATTCAATTTTATTTGAAAAATGTGTATTTTCACCAATTGCAGACACTGATGCAGACACAAGTATCACCAGATAGTCCCTGCCTTCATGGTGTCCACTACCCAAGAGGAAAAAAAAAAAAAAAAAGTTGGATCCAACTTGTAAGAAAACGCACTTATGCCTTTCGAAGGGGCCTCTGGTTACCCCCATGGAGGGCTAGCAGGCCTCAGTCCAGGGCCCTGGCTTCCTTGGCCATGCAGGTCTCAGGCAGTGAGGCTGCCACCCTCGTGAGGGGATAAACCATCCGGCAGGGTCCCTGCAGCTTCCTCCGGGCAAAGGTCACTGAAGGCCCTGGAAGCCTGTGAGTACTCCTCTCTTTCTAGACCTAGCTTCTTTAACTTCCATGTAAGCCTGCTTATGTTTTCCTCCTTTTAAGTTAAAAAAAATTAAAGTTTAATATTAAAACTTTCAAATCTATGTTTAATGTTTAATATTAAAATTTTCAGGTTTAATAATAAATCTGTGAGGCCCGCACTGTGCACCTATGGCATGGCAATACAAGGGGAGAGAGGGGAAAAAGGGAGGGAGACAGAGACAGAAGGAGGGAAGAGGTGAAGAGGGAGAGGAGGAAAGGCACTCGCTGAAAGGAAGAGCTCTCAATATGCAAAAAGAAGATACAAATAGGGAATGGAGGCAGGCAAGGAAACATTCTATGGTGGTGGATTTCATTTGAAAGTATGAATATGAATATACAATTATATATATGTGTATGTGGGAAATATATATGTACATATATGTCTGTGTTTATATACATATGTACAGTGTGATAGGTCACTTTTGTGTGTGGCCTTTCTAGCCATGGTCTTGTAACTCCTACTCAAGTGATTGGGTGGGACTGTGCAGATATGGAATTTGTGGACCACCAAAGGGATTGGTCAGTTTTGTCATCCTGCTAGGCTTGGAATGAGCCACCCCAGAGAAGGGAAAGAGAAGGACCTCATCACCACCAAGGAAGAACAGCCAAGAGCCAGCACTTCCTTTGGACCTGGGATCCCTGCACTGAGAAGCTCCTGGACCCAGGAGACAGAAAGCAAGCTATAACCTTGAAGACAGTGAGAAGCAGCAGTAGAAACCCAGCAGCAGGAGTCAGTGTGGTGGGCTTCCCCGCCAACAGAGAAAACCGAGTGCCTTTGGGCAGAGACTGAAGGCCAGAGACAGGAATGCCTGAGAACACAGCTGGGAAGAGGCTGTCCTGATGGAAGAACTGTATCCTTGAGTGTTCCTGAGACTGAATCGTAACCTGTTACATCCCTAATAAACCTCATAATCATGAGTATGGTGTGTGAGTTCTGTGTGGCCATTGCAATGAATTATCAAACCCAGAGAAGTATAGAGTGTAGTGGGAGGTATGGTTGGTGCCAGAGTTGGTAGAGGTGGGGGAGAGAGGAAGTTGTCTGGCCTCCACCTCATGGGAGTCAGCCATGTACTGTTGATCTTGGCTCTCCTTCCCTCTGGTGAAGGTCAGACACCTCCCCCACGCCGTTTTTACTGTATGTATATATATGTATTATTTGTATCTTTATATTTTCTAGCTCTGTCTACTAAAGGATCTAAAAGCAGTAACATAACAGTAGTGCCCAGACCTTGGTTTCTAAATATCTTTCCCCACTATAAGGAACTAGGGGTTCTGGGAGAAATGACTGATTCCAGGGCTGGGACAAGAAAGGCACTAGGTGAGCCTGGAACAGCTTCTTGTGCCAGAATCTAAGAAAGTACTAAAAATAAATGTTGAAGGCATGTCAAAGTTTACCGGAGCCAATTGAGGGGGCTCCCACTGGCCAAATCGGGAAATTTGAGTATCAACATAAATAAAGATAGTAAGGAATTATACCCTGTTGAACAGTTATTTATGAATCCATATTGAAGTAATTAAATAGATATATAGGAAAATAAACAAAGGAATGAATAAGAAATTAAAGAAGGAAGGAAGAAAAAAACTTTTTCTTATCATAGAATGCCAATTAATAAATACAGAAAGAATGATGTAACTATAAAATCATCCTTTTTGGACCATGACATTAAAAAATGCCAATCAAAAGGCATCATCTGAAGCCGGTCTTGAGGATGCTTCAGACAGACCCATACTGAAGGCATTCTATAACTGGCTTGCATACTTCAAAAATATTAACCACATGAAACACACAGGAAGGTTAAGGAGCTCTTGCATATTAAAGGTGACAAAAAAAGGCAAGGCAGCTTGACAGAATATGTGGTCCTGAACTAGATCTTTAACAGAAAAAAAATGTTATTTGTTGTTGCTGTTTAGGTGCCGTTCAATTGGTTCCAACTCATAGCGACTCTATGTACAACAGAACGAATGACTGCCTGGTCTTGTGCCATGCCCACAATCAGTGCTATGCTTGAGCTCATTGTTGCAGCTACTGTGTCAATTCATTATTGGAGCAACTGAAAAAAATTAGAATATTGCCTGTAGATTAATTAATTATATCAATGTTAAATTCCCTGAATTAATAACTGATCTGTGGGTATCTATATCTCTGTGCCTAGGAAATACATACTAAAGTATTAAGGGCATGATGTCTGTAATCTTTTCTTAAATGTTTAATGAGGAAAAAAAATTACACATATGTGGGAGGGAGGAAGAGAGACAAAGAATAAATGGTAAATCAAATGTGGCAAAATGTTAAAAATTATTGAATCTGAAAAACGGATAAATAAGAGTTTATTATTCTTGAAACTTTATGTAAATTTAATGCTGTTTTAAAATAAAACGTTAAATAAAAAATAAAAGTGAAAAGACAACCTACAGAATGAGAGAAAATATTTGCAAACCATATATCTGATAAGGATTTACTATGTAAATATTTTATTTTTATATACCACTCAAACACAAAAAGACAAACAACCCAGTTTAAAAATGAGCAATAGACATTTAAAACGTCAATAAAAATGGAGAACAGACATTTCTCCAAAGAAGATATATAAATGGCCAATAAACACATGAAAATATGTTTAGCATCATTAGTCATTAAATAAATAAATAAACCCGTTGCTGTTGAGTCCATTCCAACTCATAATGTCCCTGTAGTCAGTAGGGAAACACAAATTAAACACATGGTGAAATACCACTTCACACCCACAAGGATGACTACTTTAAGAATAATAGAAAATAACAAAGGTTGCCAATGATGCCAAGAAATTGGAACCCTTGTGCATTTCTGGTGGGATTTTAAAATGGTGTAACAGCCATGTATAACAGGCTGGCAGTTCCTAAAAAAGGTAAACATAGAACTACCACATGACCCAGCAATTCCACTCCTAGGTGGAATTGAAAGAAGAGACTCAAACAGATACTTGTACACCATTGTTCGTAGCAGCATTATTCACAATAGCCAAAAGGTGGAAACAACCTGTCATGGATTGAATTGTGTCCCCCCAAAAATGTGTTTATCAATTTGGCTGGGCCATGATTCCTGGTATTGTGTGATTTTCCTATATGTTGTAAATCCTGCCTCTATGATGTTAATGAGGGAGGATGAGTGGCAGTTGTGCTAGTAAAGCCGTACTCAACCTACAAGATATCGTGTCCTGAGGCAATCTCTTGAGATACAGAAGAGAGAACTGAACAGAGAGACGGGGGACGTCATACCACCAAGAAAGCAGTACCAGGAGCAGACGGTGTCCTTTGGACCTGGGGTCCCTGCGCAAAGAAGCTCCTAGTCCGGTGAACATTGATGAGAAGGCTGACAGGGAGAGAAAGCCTTCCCGTGGAGCTGATGTCCTGAATTTGGACTTTTAGCCTACTTTACTGTGAAGAAATAAATTTCTCTTTGTTAAAGCCACCCACTTGTAGTATTTCTGTTACAGCAGCACAAACCAAGTGTCCATCAAGAGATGAATGAATAAACAACACAAACCAAGTGTCCATCAAGAGGTGAATGGTATATCCATACAATAGAATATTATTCAACCATAAAGAGAAATGACATGCTACGACTTGGATGAACCTTGAAACCACTAGGCTAATTGAAATAAGTCAGACACAAAAGGACAAATATTGTATGATCCCATTTATATAAAATATCTAGAATAGACACAATCATAAAGAACAAAGTATATGGGTAGTTACAAGGACTGAGGAGAAGGGAAATAGGGAGTTATTGCTGAAAGGGTACTGAGTTTCTGTTTGGGGTGATGAAAAGCTTTTGGAAATGGATAAGGTGATGTTTGCATAACACAGTGAATGTGATTAATGTCACTGAAGTGTAGGTTAAACATTGTTAAAATGGAAGATTTTTGTCATATATACACACATGCACGTATATACACATATACACGTATATACACACATACACGTATATACACATATACATATATACACACACATATATGTGCACATATAGACATATATATACATACATATATATATATATAAAACAGGAACCCTGATCGCACAGCTGTTAAGAGCTCAGCTGCTAACCAATAGGTTGGCAGTTCGAATCTACCAGCTGCTCATTGGAAGCCCTATGGGAGAATTCTACTCTGTCCTGTAGGGTCGCTATGAGTCGGAATCAACTCGATGGCAACGGGTTTGGCTTTTTTCCTTTTCTTTTTTTTTATTGTACTTTAGGTGAAGGTTTACAGAACAAATAGTTTCTCATTAAACAGTCAGTATACATATTGTTTTATGATGTTGGTTAACAACCCCACGACATGTCAGCACTCTCCCTTCTCGATCTTTTTTTTTTTTTGTGAAAATATATGTAGCCAAAGATACACCATTTCAAAAATTTCTACATGTACAATTCAGTGACATCAGTTACATTCTTCCAGTTGTGCTGCTATTCTCACTTTAGGTGAAGGTTTACAGAACAAAATAGTTTCTCATTAAACAGTTAGTACACATGTTGCCCTATGACAATGGTTAACAACACCACTACATGTCAACACTGTCCTTACTCAACCTTGGGTTTCCTATCACCAGCTTTCCTGTCCCCTTCTGCCTTCTAGTCCTTGCCCCTGGACTGCTGTGCCTCATTAGTCCTGTTTTGTTTTATGGGGCTATCCAATCCCTTCTGAACGGTGAACCTCAGAAGTGTCTTCACAACTGAGCTAAAAGGGTGTCTGGGGGCCATACTCTCGAGGTTTCTCCAGTCTCTTTAAGGCCAGTAAATCTGATCTTTTTTTTGTGAGTTAGAATTTTGTTCTACATCCTTCTCCAGCTCTGTCCAGAACCCTCTGTTGTGATCCTGGTCAGAGAAGTCAGTGGTGGTAGCCGGGCACCATCTATCTGTACTGGACTCAGTCTTTTGGATGCCTTGGTAGCTGTGGTTCATTAGTCCTTTGGACTAATCTTTTCCTTGTATTCTGTTCCCTTCTTTCTCCTTTGCTCCCGAAGGAGTGAGACCAGTGGAGTCTCTTAGACGGCTGCTCACAGGCTTTTAAGACCCCAGACACTACTCACCAAGGTAGAATGTAGAGCATTGACTTTGTAACCTGTTATATGCCAACTGAGCTGGATGTTTCCTGAGACCATGGTCCCCACAGCTCTCCGCCCAGCAATTCAGTCTCTTAGGGAGTGTGGATGTGTCTATGGAACTTCCATGACCTCTCCTTGTACAAGTTGCTCTGGCTTCGCCAGTATTATGTACTGTCTCATCCTTCACCAAAGATACCACTTAACTATTGCCTGTTTAGTATTTCCCCCCCACCCCTCCCATCCCCGGTAACCAACAAAGATTGTTACTTTTTGTGTGTAAACTTTTTCATGACTTTTTACAATAGAGGTCTCATACAATATTTGCTCTTTTGTGATTGACTTAATGCACTCAGCATAATGTCCTCCAGTTTCATTCATGTGATCAGATGCTTCACAGATTCATCATTGCTCTTTATTGTTGCATAGTACTCCATTGTGTGTATGTACAACCGTTCGTTTATCCATTCATCTGTTGATGGGCATCTAGGTTGTTTCCATCTTTCTGCTATCGTGAACTATGCTGCCATGAACATGGGTGTGCATATGTCTATTTGTGTGAATGGCTCTTATTTCTCTAGGCTATATTCCTAGGAGTGGGATTGCTGGATCGTATGGTATTTGTATTTCTAGCTTTCTAAGGAAGCGCCATATCATTTTCCCAAATGGTTGTATCGTTTTGTGTTCCCACCAGCAGGGCATAAGACTTCCAATCACCATCAGCCTTTCCAACATTCGGTATTTCAAGTGTTTTTGATTTGTGCCAGTAATGTCGGGGTGAGATGGTATCTCGTTGTGGTTTTAATTTGCATTTCTCTAATGGCTAGTGAACGCGAGCATTACCTCATGTGTCTGTTGGCTGCTTGAATGTCTTCTCTGGTAAAGTGTCTGTTCCTTTGCCCATTTTTTAATAGGATTATTTGTCTTTTTGTTGTAGGGGCATTGGATTTTCCTGTAGATTATGGAGATTAGACCTCTCTCTGACTTATACTGTCCAAATTTTTTTTCCCAGTCTGTAGGTTCTCTTTTTACCCTGTCGGTGAAGTCTTTTGAAGAGCATAGGTGTTTGATTTTTAGAAGATCCCAGTTATCTAGCTTATCTT
>NW_004443955.1:6203627-6205196 GCF_000243295.1 Trichechus manatus latirostris
ATTGGAAAAGAATGTGTAATTTGCAGCTGTTGGATGGAGTGTTCTATATATGTCTATGAGGTCAAGTTGGCTGATTGTGCCCTTTAGGTCTTTTGTATCTTTGCTGAGTTTCTTTTTAGATATTCTGTCCTTTAGTGGTGTGTTGACATCTCCTACTATTATTGTGGAACTGTCAATTTCTCTCTTCAGTACTGTTAGACTTTATGTTTTTTGGAGCCCTGTCACTGGGTGCATGTATGTTTACTATGGTTATGTCTTCATGATGGATTGTCCCTGTCTTAGTCATCTAATGCTGCTATAACAGAAATACCACAAGTGGATAGTTTTAACAAAGAGGAGTTTATTTCCTCAGAGTTAAAGTAGGCTAAAAGTCCAAACTCAGGGCATCAGCTCCAGGGGAAGGCTTTTTCTGTCTGTCGGCCTTCTTCTCTTCAGTGTTCCTCCTGACTAGGAGCTTCTTTGCAGGGACACCGGTCCAAAGGACGCGCTCGGCTCCCGGCCCTGCTTTCTTGATGGTATGAGGTCCCCCTGTCTCTCTGCTCACTTCTGTCTTGTATATCTCAAGAGATTGCCTCAGGACACAATCCAGTCTGGTAGATTGAGTCCTGCCTTACTAACACAACTGCTGCCCATACTCCCTCACTAACATCATAGAGGCAGGATTCACCACACATGGGAAAATTACACAATCCCGGGAATCATGGCCCAGCCAAATTGATACACACTTTTGGGGGGACATAATTCAATCCATGACAGTCCCCTTAATCATTATATAGTGTCCTACTTTGTCTTTTATGGTGGATTTTGTTTTAAAGTCTATTTTATCTAAGATTAGTATTGCCACTCCTTCTCTTTTTTGGTAATTGTTAGCTTGATATATATTTTTCCAACCTTTGATTTTTAATGAATTCACTTGTTTCTAAGGTGTGTCTCTTGTAGATGGCATACTGATGGATCCTGTTTTTTAATCCATTCTGTCACTCTCCGTCTCTTTATGGGTGCACTGATGCCATTTACATTCCGTGTAATTATTGAAAGATCTGAATTTATTGCTGTCATTTTGTAGAGCTTTTTCTGTGGTACTGACGTTTTCTTTGTTTCTCTTACTCTGTTGTGCTGAATTCCTTGTTTGTGGATTTTTTTTTTCTTTTGTTTTTACTGAAACTTTTATGTTTTTCCTCTATACTATTATGAGTATGTTTTTTAATTTTCTTGGTGGTTACCATGAAATTTACCTTTATTTTTCTAAGTTTGAAGCAGTCTATTATTACTTGGTATCGCCTTGCCTTCCTCTCCATTAGAAGGTTCTATACCTACACTGTTTATTCCCTCTTTTATTTTTCTAATATTGTTGTCATTCACAGATTAACTTCTCTGATTCCCTGCTGTATTTCTTTTGGGTTTGGATAGTCCTTGTGAGTTCATTTCCCAGATTGGTATCTGGCTGGTATGATCCTGCGTCCTAGATTCAGCCTGTGAGCTGAAGTTGTTTGTTCTCAGATCGAAGGACTCCCTTTAATAATTCTTGTAAGTTTGGTTTGGTTTTTACATATTCCCTTAATTTCTGTT
>NW_004443955.1:6205474-6259538 GCF_000243295.1 Trichechus manatus latirostris
TTGAGCTTCTTGGATGGCCAGCTTTTCATCTTTCATGATATTGGGGAAGTTTTCTGTCAGCAGTTCTTCAATGATCCTCTCTGTATTTTCTGTTTTCTCCCCCTGTTCTGGAAGTCTGATCACTTGCATATTTTTGCTTTTGATTGTATCCCACATAATTCTCAAGGTCTCTTCATTTTTGTTCTTTTTTTCTGATTTTTCTTCAAACACAGTTGTATCCAAGTGTTTGTCTTCAATTCTGCTGATTCTGTCTTCCACCATTTCAAATCTGCTCCTCAGCCCTTCTATGACACTGTCCATTTCAGAAACCATTTTGTTTATCTCTTGGAGTTCTAATTGTTGTTTTTGTATGATTTCTATTTGTGAATTTATTTTGGCATTTTGTTACTGAAATATTTTCCTGAATTCTTCCATTTTTTGTCTGTATTTTCCATGAATTTGTCTACTTTTTTTCCTTATTTTTGTCTGCTTTTTGCTTCAACTCTGGGATATTTCTGAGTATTAGAGTTGAATTCCCTATCAGGTGGTTCTAGTGCCTTTTCTTCTACTGGAAAGTCAGCTGGTGTTTTATTTTGGACACTTACTGGAACCATCCTGTCCTGTTTTTGTAAATGTTTTGATATTGTCTGCTGTCTTCGGGGCATTCATTAGTTATTTTTCTCATTTATTTATTGTAGATTTGTTTCATCCTTTTTTAAAAATTTGGCTATGTCTGAGCAGGCGGGCTGTGTGTTCTTTGTTGTTTGCTCATCTGTGGGCATGATACTTTTCACCTCCTTCTCCAATTGGCAGGATCAGTTGCTCAGGTATGGTACAGCATGGCAGGTCTAGCTGAAGAGGAGTTGCTCTATTGGGTTTTTTGTGGCACTTACTACAGCCACCATGGTGGGCTGGTAATCAATGCAAGGCAGGTTCTGGTAGGCTGTGCCTGTGCTGCTTGGTGGTGTGATGTTAAGCACACGGTGCAGATAGGCAGGATGGAGGGGAGAGATTGTGATGTGTGGAGCTAACATGGGTATGGGAGAGAAGGGAGAGGAACAGTAGCCAAAAACATACAAACAAACAAACAAACAAAGAGTGGTAGGGGAGCTTGCTGTTGGAGTGGAGAGATGAGAGACTATAAAATGGAGAAAAACAAAAAGGGAAATAAGGAAATAAAATAATGAATAAATAAAAATTAGAAAGAAGAAAAAAAGCAAAGGTCCCAGGGATCCCACTGGTGCAGCTACAAGTTCTGGGGAAGTTGTTCCCAGGTCTTGAAGTCCAGCCTGGCTAGAAGGTGTGGAGGTGTCACTCAGCACCAGGTATTCAGGGGACAGGAAGAGAAGGAAGGTATAGAGAGACAAGAAACTGAACAGTGAAGAAAGACAAAAAGGGGAAATGAGCGAAAAGTAAACAAAACAAATTTAGAAAAAGAACAAGAAACCCCCCATAAAAACAGAAAAAAAAAAAACCCATGAAAAAAGAAATGCTCTCAGGGATCCCTCTGCGTGTCTGTGCAAGCTGAGGGAGTAGGTCCCAAGCCATGCAGCACTGCCCAGCCAGAATGGGCTCCCAACTCAAGAACAGAAAAAGAGAACAAACTAACAATTCAAGACAAACAAACAAAGCCCCAGGTTCCCACCAGCGTGGCTGCACTGACTGGGAAGCAGCTTCACGCTCGATCAGAGCTCCACCGCCCTCCAGGAAGAAGCAAAGATGGCACCCAGAGCCAGATATTTGAGCCAAAATAGGGGTAGGTGATGAGAGGTAAGGAAGAAATCAAAAGCAGCAGAAAAAAGCAACACCAGCAGCCAACAAATGACACTCAGGGAGCCAGCCAATGCGGGTGGGTGGAATCCAAGCAGCCGGTGCTTCCCGGTCAAGAGACCGTGGGAGCGGGAAGCATAGGAGGCTGAGTGGGGGTGAAGAAGGGTGGGGGTTGGGAAGGCATATGTCGCTGGTTACCGGTTATTCTATCTCCTTCTGGAAGCTCCATGAAGCTGCTTTCTCGTACCCCATTTGCTGGTCTCTGATAGGAGTCCAAGATGGCGGATCCATGCTGCTTTAGCTGATAGGGGACCTCTGCATGTATGTCTCCTAGCTCTCTGTTCTCTGTCAGTTTCTTATTCCATTGGTGCTTGGCTGAGTTCTTTATCTCTTCATTTGATGCTTGTGGTTTCAGTATTGCTGTTTTCTCTGTTTGGCTTAGTTTTTCGGATCTTTGCTGTGCAGGGATGGCATGGTGCTTCTGCCTAGAGTGCCATGTTGCCGGATGTCCCTGGGTTTGGTTTTTGGTATATCTAAAACTACAATAATTTTTTAAAAGAATATATGGGGCATTCTTACAATGGAAAATAAAGTAGCTGTTTAAATAATTAGGTAGATGGTGCAGTGGTTACCAGAAGGTCTGCAGGTCAAACCCACCAGCCGCTCTGTGGGAGAAAGATGTGGCAGTCTGCTTCAGTAAAGATTTACAGCCTTGGAAACACTATGGTGCGATTCTATTCTGTCCTATACGGTCACTATAAGCGGGAACTAACTCCATGGCAAAGGTTTGGTTTTTACTATGTAAGTGTTATATAAGTGAAAGAGCCTTGGTTGTACAACAGTTAAGCATTTAGCTGCTAACCAAATTAAACCCACCAATGGCTCTGTGGTAGAAAAAAACATAGTGATCTGCTCCCATAAAGATTAGAGCCTAGGAAATTCTATGGGGAAGTTCTCCTCTGTCCTATAGGGTAACTATGAGTTGAAATCTACTCGATGGCTGTGAAAATGGCATCAAGTGGGCAGTGCCTGACGTCTTTTAACTTCACACAGGGAAAAGAGAATCAAGATCAACAGCCCATGACTGATTCCTATGAGGCTGAGGTCAGACATGCGTCCTCTCTCCACCATCTTTACCAATTCTGACAATGGTCCCTCCCATGGCACTCTGCTTCTCTGCTGGGTTCGATAATTCATTGCAATGGCCACACAGACAATACTCACGATTACAGAGTTTATTAGGGAAGTAACAGAATTCAGGTTCAGGGATGCTTAGGAAATAGTTCTTCCATCAGGACAGCCTCTTTCCAACTGTGCTCAAAGGCACACCTCTCCATGGCCCTAGGCCTCTACCCAAAGGCACTCAGCTTTCTTGCTCCAAGGGCCAGGAAGCCCACTGTGCAATCTGTCTTGCCTGTCTCTCCTGTCATTACTTCTCAAGGTCTTCAGGGTTACAGGTCACTCTCTGTCTCCTGGGTTCAGGATCTTCTCAGTGCAGGGATCCCGTGTCCAAAGGATGTGCTGGCTCCAGGGTGTTCTTCCTTGGTGGTGGTGGGATCTTCTCTTTTCCGCCTCATTTCAAACCCAGCAGGGTGGCAAAACTGAGCAATTATAGCATTTGCTGGGCTACAATGAACCCTATCACACAGTCCCTCCCAATCCTTTGGGTGGGAGTTACAAGACCATGGCTAGAAAGTCCACACAAAAGTGATCCATCACACCGCAGTGGCACACAACAACGTCAACATTATATAAGTAGGTTCCCTGGGTTAGACAAACATTTTGCGCTCAACTACTAACCTAAAGGTTGGTGGTTTGAACCTACCTAGAAGCACAGCAGATGAAAGGCCTAGTTGATCTGCTTCTGTGATTACCGCTGAGAAGACCCTCTGGAGCAGTTCTATTCTGTAACACATGGGTTACCAAACGTCATAATTGACTCAATAGCAACGAGTATTGTTTAAGTACTACCAAAAGTATAAACCTAAATATCTATACTTGTTTAAGAATCCAATCTCTTCTCACCAACTCCACTGATCTTAGCCATCATTATTTTCACCTGGGTGAAAGTTTCCCACCTCTTCTTTCAACCGTCCTTCTAAACAGGGCTTTGACCCAGTTGCTCTGGTTTAAACCGCTGCTGAAAACTTGCATTTTTAACAAGTTGCCTGCTGAGAATTTGCATTTCCACCCCAGGTATACTGAATCAGAATCTACATTTAAACAAGATCCCCAGGTGATTCTTATGTATAAAGTCCTTTCTCTTCAAAGGGAAACTACATCCTGGCTTTTAATAACAGAGTTTAAATTTCCTACTTCTGAATGTTAAAGAGATGGAATTATACAACAAGTATATTTTTGTGTGGATTATTTTGCTCAAAATTATGCTTATGAAATGTACCCATGTTTTTACAAATACATATATACACACATACATTTTATTCTTTTTATTGTTGTATTTCATTCCATTGAATTCATACACTACAGTTTGTTGATCCATTCTAGAAATTTCCAACTTAGGACTGTAACAAATAAAATTGCTATAAACTTAAAATACGTCTTTTCATGAACAGTGCATGCAATTTTCTGGGCCTATACCTCAGAATGGAATTTCTGATATGTAAGACACATTATTTTGTAACTAATAACAGATAGCTTTCCAAAGTTTCCAACATGGTTGAAGTAATTAATATTTTCACAAGCATAGTTTGAACTGAAAATCTATCAATTACACTCATAGGTACAGACCCTTGAGAAACGTGGACTTATATATACCAGGATACACATACTTGAAAGTTCATGTTAGCAGTGATGGTCAGCGGACTAAACACAACACAAATGATCATCAGGTATAGAAGTTATCCATCCATCTACTATAGGAAATATATATATGTATATGTGTGTGCGTATAATGATATTACATATAGTGGTATTTTATATGAATGCAGCATCAGGATTGTAGGATGACACAACTTTGCTTGCTGAAAGTGAAGAGGATTTGAAGCACTTACTGATGAAAATCAAAGACTACAGCCTTCAGTATGGATTGCACCTAAACAGAAAGAGAACAAATATCCTCACAACTGGACCAATTAAGTAACATCACGATAAACAGAGAAAATATTGAAGTTGTCAGGGATTTCATTTTACTTGGATTCACAATCAACGCCCATGGAAACAGCAGTCAAGAAATCAAAGGACATATTGCATTAGGCAAATCTGCTGCAAAAGACATCTTTAAAGTGTTGAAAATCAAGGATGTCACTTTGAGGACTAAGGTGCACCTGACCTAAGCCATGGTATTTTCAATCACCTCATACACATGTGAAAGCTGGACAATGAATTAGGAAGACCAAAGAATTGATGCCTTTGAATCATGGTGTTGGCATAGAATACTGAATATACAATGGACTACCAGAACAAGTAAGTTTGTCTTGGAAGAAGTACAGCCAGAATGCTCCTTAGAAGGAAGGAGGGCGAGCCTTCATCTCAGGTATTTTGGACATGTTATCAAGAGGGACCAGTCCCTGAAGAAGGACATCATGCTTGGTAAAGTGGAGGGTCAACAAGATGGTTTGACACAGTGGCTGCAACAATGGGCTCAAGCATAGCAAAGATTGAGGATGGAGTAGGACTGGACAGTGTTTCCTTGTGTTGTACATAAGGTCACTATGAGTTGGAACTTACCTGACAGCACCTGACAACATATGTGTGTGTATATATATGCATGTATGTGTTTTATATATATATATATATATATATATATATATATATATAAAAACTAAAAATCAAACTCGTTGCCATCCAGTTGAGAACGACTCATAGTGATCCTATAGGAGAGAGTAGAGCTGCCCCATTGAGTTTCTAGGGAGCAGCTGGTGGATTTAAACCACTAGCCTTTTGACTAGCAGCCATGCTGTTAACCACTGCGCCACCAAGGCTCCACATACACATACATACATATATATTTTATACACGCACGCACACACAGCCGCCTCTGGTGGCAGAGTGGTTAAGAGCTATAGTGAGCTATGGCTGCTAACCGAAAGGTTGACAGTTCGAATCCACAAGCGACTCCTTGGAAACTCTCTATGGGGAAGTTCTGTTCTGTCCTATGGGGTAGCTATGAGTCAGAATTGACTCGATGGCAACGGGTTTTTTTTTTTTAATTTTTTTAAATTGTACTTTAGGTGAAGGTTTACAGAACAAATATTTTCTCATTAAACAGTCAGTACACATATTGTTTTATGACACTGGTTAACAACTCCACGACATGTCAACACACTCCCTTCTCGGCCTTGGAGAACTTTTTTTTTTAGTATATATATATATATTTATCTATATATTTATCTATATGTATATAAAGAGCCCTCGTGGCACAGTGGATAAGCACTTGGCTGCTAACCGAAAGGTCGGTGGTTCGAACCCACCAGCAGCTCCACAGGAAAAAGATGTGGCAGTCTGCTTCTGTAAAGATTACAGCCTTGGAAATCCTATGGGGCAGTTCTACTTTGTCCTATAGGGTTGCTATGAGTCAGAATTGACTGAACGGCAATTTTTTTAAATGTATATAGTGATATCATATCTATATCTATAAACATGTATGTTGTTAGTTGTCATCAAATCGATTCCAACTCATGGTGACCCCATGTGTGCAGGGTAGAACTGTTCCATAGGGTTTTCAAGGTGGTGATTTTAGGAAGCAGATTTCCAGGCCTATTTTCCAAGTTGCCCATGAATGGATTTGAACCAGCAACCTCTCAGCTAGTAGTCAAGTGATCAACCATTTGCCCTATCCAGGGACTCCTCTAGACATATATACCAAAGCCAAACCCATTTGCCATTGAGTCAATTCCGACTCATAGTAACACTATAGGACAGAGCAGAACTACCCCATAGAGTTTCCAACGAGCAGCTGGTGGATTCAAACTGCCGACCTTTTGTTAGAGGCCAAGCTCTTAACCACTATATATAATGGTATTAAGTATATATTTAATGGCATAGGTAAATAGATGTATACATACATATGATAGACTGCTACCTGGAAATGAAATTAATAAACTGGTGCTACACACAACATGGATAAATATTACAAACATAATATTAAGTTAAAAAGGACAAAATAACATATACAGTTATAAACAGGCAAACCTATAAGCTCTATTACTATTGCTTAAATATGTAATCATAAGTGCTAAAACTGTAAAGTAAAGAGCAGCATCAAGGAGTCAGCTACTGTTAGGAAAGAAGGTCAAGTCTGGGAAGGGATACCCAGTAGTTTTTAGAGGTAGAGATGTGTATTTCTTGACTTGAGTATTAGTTGTATACATACGTAAAGTAGTACCTGTGTTTTCTGCAACATTCCCTATATCCAAGTCTCAAGGAAAAGAAGTCAAAATTCTGGATTCCAGGTAGTACACCAAATACTTCTGGGTTTCAAGTCAGTGGAATATTTCAAGAGCGAAGACATGGAATGTAAATACCTAAATTAATACCCCAGCTCTGGCACTTCCTATATGAGCTTGAGCAAGACACTTAGCCTCTTTTTGTAACATTTTTACCATCTACAAAATGGAACATTCCATGGAAAGCAAGAACAACAGTGGCTGATACAGAAAACATACTCAATGGATGCTGGCTGATGCTGTTTACATTCACATCCTCTGTTATATCCAACCCCTAACAATTCCAGGCTCTGCTCAAAAGAACGATTGTTTCAACAGGTCAAGGAAGCCAGAGTGAGTTTGTGGTTCCCTCATTTTCAGCATTGGCCATTTTACCGGCAAATGCAAAGCAGGAAACAATTCCTCAGCCATGGTTCTGTCATGATCACAGGTCTGGAAACACACAGAAAGCTAGGTTACCAAGCCTTAGAACACTTGAATGTCCTGGCATGCAGCTCATCTCTATGGCCGGAGCCCTTTAACCACATCATGACTTGGAGAAACTGACCCTGTGTGTTGCCTGGATTACAACCAATCCCCTGCCTTAGGGTTCTGTATCACTGCTGCTCCAACTCCCTTACCTGGGAAATTAGTTGGGCTCTCCTTAGAAAGATTTCAGACGAATAGAAGGAGGACTCTTCTTGAGTGCCGACTGATGTGTTTTCCCAACCACTTTGTAGGAACACTTCACAGGAGGGGCAACAACTCCTCCAGACCTCGGGTTTTTCATGCACATGAA
This sequence comes from Trichechus manatus latirostris, assembly GCF_000243295.1. Classification (NCBI taxonomy): domain Eukaryota; kingdom Metazoa; phylum Chordata; class Mammalia; order Sirenia; family Trichechidae; genus Trichechus; species Trichechus manatus. The sequence goes on from NW_004443955.1 coordinate 6,213,407, forward strand.
AATGTGCACCTGGTTCCTTACAATTACCTGAGCCTCAGGGGAAACACGGCTCACCTGCTTAATATCAAATGCCTAACAAACATCACTGCGCCCAAGCTTTCACAACTCTGGGTCAGAGCTTGCCCTGCATTAATCAAATTGTGGCTAACAGGTGAGCCTTGGGCACAGGGGCGGATGACCCAGTCAGTAAGTTATGCATGGGCTTACTTGTGCTTACTTACTAATTTGTAGTGAAGAACTGTTCTTACTACAGATTAGTAAGGAAGCACAAGGAAGCCTGTGCTTACCTTGCTTACTGGGTCATCTGCCCCTATTAGGGACTGTAAATTTGAAAAGAGGCTTTGATTCTGTAGAAACGTGTTGTGAGCTTGGGACAGAAAAAAATACAAGCCATATGCAGAAGCAGAATCTTTGATGTGGTGAAAAAATGTGAAATTGTTCACTACAAATAACCTGGTAATCAAGGTAAGCACTGTTTTGCCTATTGGATAATCCACCCTTGCTTGGGCATCTGGAATGTTTTAACTGCCTTCAGATCTATGCCACTCCCAGAACTTGTTAGGGTCCCCATAGGTAAATCCTGAGATTTACTGCCCTACCTGTTACAAACTGTTCCTAGGTAGGAAGGGATGATAGTATATGGCTATCTCCCAAACAAACTTTAACAACAGCCATCTTAGAATATAGCCTTCTTAGAAGCACCAGCCATACAGATGCACTCTGGGCTGAGGTCTGCTTCTGGGATTTGAGATTTGATAGGTAGTCTAGTTCAGTGCTTCTCAAACTATAGTACACCTAGGAACACTGGGCATCTTGTTAACATGCAAATTCTGATTCAGTAGGTTCTGGGGAAGGAGCTGAGATTTCGCATTTCTAACAAGCCCCAAGTGTTGCCAATTCTGCTGGTCCACAAACCCACGTTGCAAGGTTCTAGCATACTGCTTAAGACCAGAACTTGCCAAGTAGACAGAGGCAGAAAGAACCATAATTTTCCTTAAGTCACTGTGGGATCTTGAGCAAGTCTTTTGAGGTAGTTTGAATATGTAAAGCACTCATTCAAATAGTGAAACTGGGCTTCAGCTCCACTCTGTCCTCAGATGGGGAGCAATTCAGTGCAACCTAAGTTAGTGAACCAATCCCACTGGTTGGGCTATTACTTTTCTCAAAGTGTGATCCTCATATTAGCAGTACCAGCATCACCCTGGCACTTGTTAGAAATGCTAATTCTTGGCCCCCAAACCAGACTTAGGGATTCAGAAACCCCAAGTGAAGGGTGGGTTGCATGTCTTTAATAAGCTCTGCAGGTGATACTGACTCACAATCAAGTTGGGGAAACCATTTCCTTTGCCAGAAGGATATGGAAGGGTCAAACAGAACCATCAGAGAAAAGCCAAATATCAAAAAAAAAAAAAAAATGGGAACGGGTTAAATTATGGTATAAGTTATAGTTACAATGATGACTGTTTTAGCAATATGAAAAATATTTCTGACAGGAAGAAAAAGTTTTATAACAGGTGGTGGACTAGACAAGGTGTGCCTGAGTGGAGAGTGAGGAGGGAGAGGTAAGATTTTTTCTCTTTACGTAGGACAAAGCACCTTCTTCAGTGACTGGTTAATGGAGCAAACAAACTCTGGAGGACATTCTGGCGGAAGAGTGTGTTCAGAAAAATTTGACTTCTAAATTCAGCTCCCTGTATGCTGAAGTTGAGAATTACAAAGAGAAAAACTTTGTTCTAAACAAAGGTGTATGTATCTGGAATACAAAAGGTTCTTTGATCTTTTGGATAGGGGAGATGGCGGGGGTGAGAAAACATTTTACAAAAACTTGATTTCCTGCAAAATAACAACAAAACATAAAACAAACAGGTACATACTGATGTTTTGCAAAATCTATATATTTTAAGACGAAAAAAGTGGCACTGTGGTATATTTGCTCTGGTAAGCCCTTAACTTTTGTCTCTTGCCCTCGGTCAAGTGGTATAAACAATAGCAAACTCTGAATATTTTCTTTATAGGATTTTCATTAAAATAAAAACAAAGAAATGAACCTTCTACAATCAAATTTACTGAAAAATATTTTAAACATTTTGGCAACGCAAAATAATATTTTTAAAAGGAACGCAGATAAACAAGTTTGGAGGCAGTTTTTTTTGTGTAAATATAGAATGCAAAAAATATTTGTGTATTATTCTGCATAAAATGAAAAGCTCTCTTTAGGCTACATTTGTAAAGGAAGTGTAACAAGAAAAGTTTAAAAAGGGTACACTGAAAAAAGCATAGATGCAAATTCATTTTTTAAAACACTAAACCTCAAACATAAAAACAACAAACATGAAAGATTCAAGCGGCTCCGTGCCGCGGAGACAGAACTCTGGCGAGAAAGCGGAGCCGGATCTTGCGCCGCGTCTTGCCGCGCAGGCGCGGTCCGGAAGTGCACTGGCCGCTACAGCCACGTGATCTTCCCAGGCGCCCGGCGGAAGAGCAGGCCGCGCGGAATGATGGCGCACTTCCTACGGTCCAAGGTGCCGATGAGGGCGCGCTCGTGACGCCTGGTGCGTCATTCGCCTGCCGACCGTGGTAGCCATGGTGTTTTCGCAGTACTGCGGGACCTTGAGCGAAACCGTGTGTCGTTGCTTTGCAACCCGTGCTTCATGGCCAGAAAAAATACTGCGAATTTGCTGTTTACCTAACTGCATTCTCTTGGGATAGTCCTGAAACGCTAATTTTAAAGTATAAAGACAAAAGATAACATCTACCATAAAACAAAAGCCTCTAAAATTGTGTCATTCAGAAGGATTTGAATCATTGAGTGGAGGAGGAAGAGTAGGACACCACAGATCTGAAGTTTCCGTTTAGTTATAGTCCTACTTTTCGGGAAATCTGTGACCTTCAAAAATTCGTTATTAATTAAAATTTCGAAATTGGCACATACTACACCCACAATAAATATGTGCTAAATTTAATGCTGTTATCATTATATGCAGGGATGGATTACCCAATAAGCGAGGTACACACAGGCTTACTTGTGCTTATTTACTAATCTGTAGTGCGCAAATTCACTTGTTTTTCACCACATCAAATATGTGGTAAAACCCATTGAAACTGTTCACTACAGGTTAGTAAGTAAACACAAGCCCCACGAAGCATATGTGTACCTTGCTTACTGGTTAATCTGACCCTGATCATATGTATTATATGCAAATATGCACATAAACAATAAAGCGTACATTGAAATAAACATGTAGGCATTTAAGTGTAGATCTGAATATAAAGAAATAAAAATAGAAATACTGAAAGGTGAAATCGCAAATCAGAAGGCTGAACGTATACTTCATTTCCTAATTTGTTCAATAGGGTGTTCTTTCAGTTTTTAATATTAGCATATATTCTTTCAAAAAATTAAGTCAATATAGCAAAAAAAAAAAAAAAATACTGGTATATATATAAAAAGCAAGGGAAAAATATGGAAAAAGAGTTGGAAGATTATTCCTAACTATGATACTAGTAGTTGGATGGTCTTGGGATTATTCTCTTATTCCCTCATCTTTTCTAAAGTGCTATAATTACATAAAATTTACAAGTAAAATCCCAGATAATTAACAACACAAAGGAAAAAGGAAATAAGGAAGGCACATTTTGTAGGGTGGAGTACAGACTTGTTTGCAATGTGGAATAACCAGGCGTTTTCAATATAAAGAAGATAGAAGATACATAGAACTTCTATCTGCTTCATATATATATATATATATTTATAAATCATAATGAAACTATGAGACTATTCCCTGCTGTTGAGTAGATTCCTACTCATAGTGACCCTATCGGACAGAGCCGAACTGCCCCACAGGGTTTCCCATGCTGTAATCAGAAGCCGACAGCCACCCCACCCCCAGATCAGCTGGTGGGTTCCAACAGTTAGAAGCCAGTGTTTTAACTACTGCATCACCAGGGCTCCTGGAAGGAGACCAGCACTGGGACAATGGGTCCATTGTACCACAGGAGTAAGCTCCAGTGAGAGCCCTGAGAAGGAGCACAGGATAGCAGAGATGCATACAGAAACAGTAAATATAAATGAAGTTCAGTAGCTGCTTTAAAAAGAATTCTGAGACTTACTACAGAAGTTTGCAAAATAAAACAAAGTTGAAATGAAAGCATATTTAAAAATATCAAAATTTACAATTATTTTTTGATATAAACCTGGAAACTCTGGTGAGATTTTGCCACACTCAAGCAAATGTTCTTAAGATAGTTTGGTGGAAATATTAAAAACAAAAACCCCACTAAAGAACACAAGACAAAACCTAAAAGTAAACTATTAAAGTGGTATCGCCAATTAAATAAACAAATGAGGCATAATAGTGTCAACATAACTAAAAAAAATCAAAATATCAGAACAATGAAATTAGATAAGAGAAATCCAAACAACATTATAAAGATGATTATAAAGACACTATTACAAAACAAAACAAAAGAGGCTACGGAAATAAAAACACTTTTTTTTCTTCTAACTAAAGGTCAGTTCCTCTAATGTTCAAATTAAAAAATCAAAAAGCAAGAATGGCACAAGCCTCCAGAAAGAAACCGCCCTGGGAAGTACAGCACTGTTGAGCATTTCCATCTCTGCGGGGACAAACGACCAACGAAGAATTTTGAATTAGCACCTTAACCCAGAACACATTGAAAGGCCACCTAGTGCGAGGCCAAGAAGGAGTGAGCGCCCTCACCAGGCCAGACAGCGCAGGCGCGCACTAGATGGGCCCCTGCAGGCCGCCATCCTCCTTTCGCGCTGTGTGTTTTTTACCCTGTCCATCGCAGGGGAGTCAAACTGGCGGAATGGTGACGCTTTGTTGTGGGCGGTGGTACTAGGCTGAACTCCCTGATGGACCTTGAAGTGAAGGCTCCAGGTCTCTTGGCTTTCAGTGCGGTTGCTGGAGCATCCCTGGTTTCCCACTGCCCTGTTTCTAGACGGCTCAGAAATAAGAATTTCAAATTAAAAGAAAACCATAAATCGGATATACGGTAAAGCTTCTGTAAAAGCATTATAAATTAGATCTGAGTATGTATCAACATGCTAAAAGGAGTAGGAATTCACAGATTTTGGAGAGGGAGGGGAGTCTACTGCTCTTAAACTTTCAAATGCTCTATAAATTTATAAACTTAAAAAGTGAACACATTTTAAGACCTCAGCTGAAAATGTTTTCGACACAATAATCGGCTGGGAGGGCACTTACGAGTGTATTAATTAGCTGAATTAAATTAAATGATATAATTGCAATACAAAGGAAATATGTTAGCGCTCAGAGAGCCTTTCCAAGCATGGCAGGACATCTATTCAGTCTAAAAGGATATTGACGAAGTTGACTTCCTAACAAAGAAAAACTTTAAAGCAGTATAGAGAAAAGTAGTTAAATCAAGTACCTGAAAAAATATGCTATCATAATTTCAGTTTCTAGACGAAAATTCAAAACTAGTAACTAGACAATTTCAAGTGAAGAATTAGCAAAAGAAGAAAGACAATACATCTCAGAAAATCAAAGTGAAAATAAATGATTTTTTTTCCTGTCAGATTGGAAAACATTTTGAAGAAAAGTTTTAAATCCTACAAAGGAATTAGGCTAAGAAATTGCATTCTTCCTGTGAGCTATCTTGCAACTGATGAGGAAAATTACATTCTTTCTCTCTCTTATTCAAGGATGAATTTGATATAGTACAAACTCAACAGGTTTTATAATAAAATATGAATGATGTTTATGTGTCTATGGAAACAGACTCTTGCACATCCGTGCTTGTAAATGAAATCATTCAGCCTTACAGGATTGACACCAACCTTTAACTGTAGGAAATGACATCCTTGGATCTCTGTGAATCATTCTTAACTGCATTTTTTGCCCCACAGCAAAACCTAGCATTATGTTTCAGTTTTGAAGAAACGATTAAAAAAAAAGTTTCCTGCTCAAACGAACGCAGTCATTTCTGGCTCCTGGACCCCTCTTTTCTTTCTTTTCACCTCTCTCCTTCCATGACTGGATTCATTCCACCACAGCTCATGATTATCCCCAGCAGCTTCTGATATTAACATTCTTTGAATTTTTATGTTTCCCTCCTTTAAGAGGCTGACCTTAGCTTCCCATTTTATTAATGCTAGATGGCGCTGTAATGCTGCAATCATGAATCCTATAAACACACTGAAGCTCCACTCCTGAAATATAAGCAATAAAAGAAAGAAATTTGTGCCTGGAACTAAGGTGTCTCCTTCCAGAGAGACATTCATGGACTGATTTGGGATCCTGAACATGAAAGTTATTGGGGGGCAGGTCCCTGGAGAAGGACATCATGCTTGATAAGGTAGAGGGTGACTGAAAAAGAGGAAGACCCTCAATGAGATGGGTTGACATAGTGGCTGCAAAAAACGGGCTCAAGCCAACGACTGTGAGGATGGCACAGGACCAGGCAGTGTTTTGTTCTGTTGTCCATGGGGTTGCTGTGAGTCAGAGGCGACTGGACAGCACCTAACGACAACAGTAACCACAACAGGAATCTCAGTGGACGAAGAGAATGGCACAAACTGAAAACCATAATTCCTGTGACCACCTCTCCTGACTTTTAGAATGTTGCTTCTCTGCCTGCACAGACTTCCTAAATCTGTTTACCAAACTATCAGACACCAAGAATACAAAATTCTCAATTTATAGTCATACCGGCTTCTGACTATGTAAGACAAGAACAGTATAAGATCAGACATAATTGACATATCATTAAGTTCCATAAGAATCTAGGCCCAGCATATATGTCCAACTTGATTTAAACAGACAAAATCGTCACTGTCTATGTGGTGACTTAAATCCTTTGTTGTCTGTTCATACCCTGTTTCCTACCTGGAACAAAAATCCAATGTTTGTCTTCCCCATACTATTTTTTCGTGAGTTCCTACTACTTACTCTTCATGTCTCTGATCATAAATTGCTTCCTCCAGGGAGCCTCCTTGACCATTTAAATCCAGACTACATGCCCATTAAAAGAAAAACCTGTTGCTGTCGAGTTGATTGCAACTCATAGTGACCCTATAGGACAGAGCAGAACTGCCCCATAGGGTTTCCAAGGAATAGCTGGTGGATTTGAACTGCTGACCCTTTGGTTAGCAGCGGAGCACCTAAGCACTGCACCACCACGGCTCCACATGCCCATACATCTTCTGGAATCCTCCAATACAGTGCACAGTCCAAATCACAACATTTTTACCCAGAATTTAATAGCCTATTCATTTGTCTCAATGCTGTCCATTCACCACATGTAACCAAAGTACATGCCACATGGTTGCCAGTCAAATTTTTTTTTTGCACAAATGCATCCATATCGTTATTTCCATTCTTCCTTTCCCCAAATGAGGCATGATTTACCATTTAAGTAGCACCACCACAAAATTACAATTTATTAAAACCAAAAAATTAAACCCCAAACCCATTGCTATCGAGTCCATTCAGACTTACAGCAACTGTATAGACCCTAATTGCAGAGAGTTAAAAATACATCAGTAATGTCTATCTGTTTGTTATCTTTTCTCTCACCCCCCACCCCTTTCATGACCCTGTGACAGGCCTTTCTAATTCCTTTGGAATTTGTCAGTGTGCCATGTTCCTTCTTGCCTTATTATACTTGCCCATCGTCGTCTTTGACTTGGATATTCTTCCCTTCTTTCTTTTATATCCTTGGGAACTCTGTATTTACCCTCTAAGAATTAACTTGATCATTATCTTACTTTAGAAACTTATCTTAACCCCTCATTTTTTTTTCTTTTCATTTTCTGCATATTTTCATTGGGGTAAATATATTTGTAACAAAAAAATTGCCATTTCAGTATTCTTCACATGTACAATTAATGACATTGTGGCCATCATTTTGTGCAACTATAACCGTTATCCGTTTCCAAAGTTGTTAGGTCTGTATACACTTGCCTATTCTAGATATTTAATATAAGTGGACTTATACAGTATTTGTCATTTTGTGACAGACTTATTCACTCAGCATATGTTTGCAAGGTTCATCCGTGTTGTATCATGATGCATTATTTTTTAATAAACAAAATACACTGGACTTATTACTTCCTCTTTACATTATAATTGTTTAATTGTCCATCTTGTTCAGTGTGTTTTACTCCCTTTTAATTTTATTCATCTCAATAGAGTCACCTGGTGGTGCTATGGTTAAGTGCTTGGCTGCTAACCGAAAGCTTGTCGGTTGGAACCCACTCAGCAGCTCCACAGGAGGAAGACTTGGCCATCTATTCCCATAAAGATTACAGCCTACAAGACCCTATGGGGCAGTTCTACTCTGTCACATGGGGTCGCTGTGAGTTGAAATTGACTTGATGGCACCAAACAACAACAAGAGCAATAGAGTCACCAATTAGCAAAAAGCAGAAACCAAGGTTCATTTTAGGGGTGTCATAAATCAATACGGAGAAACAAAACAGGCAACTCTAAGAAGCTGTGGTCTAAATGTTTAGAATCCTTTTACATATCTGAGTGGCTTTCTGGAGAGCACAGGAAAGCCAGAGACAATGGTAGCAAGGAAAAATGTCAAACTCATTAGTTCTTTTTTTTTTTTTTGACTCTTTAAAGGTTATTTTATTAAATATTTTCAGTTTAAGGTTTCATTGTAACAAAGCTATGAAGGGTCTATCAACATTCAGAACAAACACTATTTTTAAATTATTTCTATGTCATCATGCAAAAATTCTGCATCAAATGCCTTCCATTTTCTGTTTAAAAGGTGATTTTTTAAAATAGTCCATTGTCTATAGGGTCGTTATAAGCCGGAATCGACTTGACGGCACTGCATTTTTTATTGTAATGGAATTGTCTATAGACGCTGACATTAGCTCCAGAAGAGGAATAAGAATGCTAAGAAGACGTGGGCTGGAGCAGCCATATGAAGCTATGGGTTTCAACGAACTCTAAGACCATTTGTCTTCAAGCCAGCAAAACCAAACCCTGTGGTGAAGGTGTCTGTGTGTTGGCACTGCAGGCTGCTGGGCAGGAAAGGGACAAGGCCTAGGGGCTGGGGCATGCACGAGGTTCTCAGAGGAGCCTGGCCAAATCCAAGCACCAGCGGCTGTGAGTCTGCGCTTGTCTCAGCTGGCTTCAAAGTAAACCTCTTCCCCTAGCTCCTGTGCCATTAGTAACTAAAAATATTAAATTATAGGTACGATTTCATTTCTCCTAAAATACAATCATTTTAAATGCTTTTTAACAGTTCAATTAAGCACAGATAAAGTTCTAATACATATATTTGGGGAGATATAATTTCAATTGTGTATCAATCAGAATCCAATCAAGAGACAGAAACCACATAGTAAGTTGATCATGGAAAGTTTAATCTGAATAATTATGACTATAACAGGACTGAGGTCCAGACTTTGTTGGAGAGGGCAAGGCCATAGATCACTGAATGGCAGAGAAATTGTGGTGGTATGGAAGAGGTTCTTGCTGGATATATGTCTTCAGGACGATGCCAGAAATCTACCCTCAGTGGTGCCAAAGAAAGCTGTTCATGGGAGGTGTCTCACTATAGGAACTTTAATATGAAAGCACCCAATCAGGATGCCTGGCCACTGATTGCTGCTGATTTCAATCACTGCAGGAACCAGGTGCTAGAGAATCTATGTGCACTGCTGGAGCCAAGCACTGGAGTAGCTACTGTTGCCACAGGAGTTGGGTGTTGGAGAAGCTAGCCACATTCAGGAAGCAGGTGCTAGAGAAGCCATGAGTGCACAGAAGGAACCTGGTTCTGAAAAAAAAGCCAGTGCTGCAGGATCCTGGCACTGGAGAAACTGCACACAGCAGGAACCACTAACTGGAGAAGCCAGCTGTGCTTGGAGCCACTCGCTAGAGAAGTAACCTAAAGGAGCGCACCAGAACCCTGAGAGAAAATCTCCTTCCTCCTGGAATTTATTTCCAGTGCCCTCCACTGACAAACACAGCATCCTGCCAGTTGGCAAGAAAAAATATTTAAAGTGCCCGGCTTCATTTTCACACAAAAGGCATTGAAGGGAAAATCTGGAGCTGAGGTGCAATAAATTGATAAATAGCTCAGACCACTTCTTTTGCTTCAAGTTCCCATATGCACCCTTCGAAACACATTTGAATTCCCAAACACCAACAAAACAACTCTATATTTCCACCTAACAAGATATACCTATCCGCCTTGTAAGTGAATTTCTCATTCCAAAAATGAGGAGACACACAATCTCAAAAAACATTATATTCATTGCTGGATATATTAATTGCTCCTCAAATTCAGTTACAGTCCTACTAAATATTCTGTTACCTAAAGACAGAACAGTAAAGTTAATTAAAAAACAACAACAACTTGTATTTAAATTAAAATGGAAAGAAGGGGAGAAAAGAAAAAAAAATCCAAACAAAGATAGACAACTGAAAAGAAAGTAGAAAATACACAATGCTACTAAATTCATTGTTTCTGAAACTGGTCATGAGGCTGCAATTGATATTCATGGTTTTGTTTTTCCGTATTTCCCCTGCCATGAGGCAGAACCTGTTTCTTTTTTTAACCTTCACTCTTGAAGGTTCTGATTCTTCAATCACCCTTTCTTCCTTCCTTCCTTCCTTCCTTTTTCTCTCTCTCTCCCTCTGTCTCTCTCTCTCTCTCTTTCTTTTTTTGGTTGTTGCAGTTTCCCGTTAATTTTCACTATTGGGTACAGAAGTAGTGACAGGAGGCCAAGAAAATTCCTAGATTCCAGACATAGTCCTCTTCGTATTCATTGTGTTTTAGCAACTCAATAATCTCCCCTTTTCCTTTGTTCAGTGGCATAAAGGACCCAAAATGGCCAGGTGGCAGTCTCATTTTTTAATTAAGTGAAATCATTGTTGTGCCTTCTAGTGTAAGTCTTATCCTTTTGGAGCACTAAGGACTCCAAACTAGTTGTGATGAGGTTATAGTCAGAGAAGCCACTCCTACTTCTACTCTGTCTTACTTTTCCACTGCTGCTATAACAGAAATACCAGAAGTGGTGACTTTAACAAATAGAAATTTATTTTGTCATAGTTTAGGAGGCTAGAAGTCTGAATTCAAGGTACTGGCTCTGTGGGAAGACTTTATGTTGTCTCTGGGGAAAAGTCCTTATCTCTTCTGAGCTTCTGCTGCTGAGCAATCTGCATGTGGCTTGGCATCTCTCTTTTCCCATCTCTGCTTACTGCCCTGCTTGTTTAATCTCTTTTATATCTCAGAAGAGATTGACTCAAGATACACCCTACGCTAATCCTGCCTCATTAACATAACAAAGACAACCCATTCCCAAATGGGATTATAACCACATGCATAGAGGTTAGGATTTATAACACATGTTTTCGGAGGACACAATTCAGTCCATAACATTCTACCCTTTGTTCCCCAGAATTCATGTCCTTGACACAGGTAAAACACATTCACCCCATCACATCATTCCAAAAGTCTTAAATCAGCTCCAGGTCCAAAACCTCATCTTCTGAATCATCTAAATCAAATATAGGTGAGACTTTAGGTGTATTCCATCCTGGGGCAAAATTCTTCTTCATCTGTAAACCTGTGACATCTAAACTACATGTTATCTATTTCCAAAATACAATAGTGTAACAGGCATAAGGTAGACATTTCCATTACAAATGGGAGAAATTGGAGGGAAAGAAGGGATAATGGGTGCCAAACAAGCCCCAAACCTAACAGAACAATTTGCATTAGTTCTCAAGGCTTGAAAATAATCCACTGTTCTTTGGCATCATCTGGCGAAGGGCTCTGCCTTCCAGACTCTGGGTGTTGGCCATGCCCTCTGGATTCTGGATGGAGGCTCCTCAGCCCTGGGCTTCAGTTTCACCTTCCAGGCCCCTTGGGATGGCAACTCTGCTCCCTCTGCTTTGGGCAGCCCCATTTTCCTAGTTCATTTGAGTGGTGACCCTAGCCCCTTTGTCTTGGCAGGCCCAGTTTTTCTGCCCCTTGGGCATGGCAGCCCTGCCCCCTCAGCTTTTGGCAGTGGCCCCAACCCTGGCACTCATGAATGGCAGCCCCACACTCTGGAACAAAGGTGGTGAAGATCTGACTCTTTTAAACCTGGAGGCAATGACTCTACCCTTTTAAACTGATGCATCCCTGCTTCCCATGCTCCTTCCAACAGTTTTACTGATCTCTGAGCTGTTCCAAGGATGGTCTTTTTCTTTTTCTTGGAGGACAGCAAATGTAGCTCCTTTGGTCTGTAGAATTCCAAGAGGCAGACAGCATTCTTTCTTTTTGTTCTTTCTCTATCGCCTTCAGTCTTTGGAGCTCTGGTGGCACAGTGGTTAAGAGCTTGTCTACTATCCAAAAGGTTGGCAGTTCAAATCCACCAGCTACTCCTTGGAAACCCTATGGGACAGTTCTACTCTGTGCTATAGGGGTGCTATGAGTCAGAATCAACTCGATAGCAATGGGTTTTTTGGTTTTCTTCAGTCTAAGCTGATGGATTTTCTGCTACGGTAGTTGGTTAGATTCATCAAACACAGGCTTAATCTCTTTAACAACAGTTTACATAGTCACGTCCTTGGTGAAAATCCTAGGACCAGTGTCCTTAGTTTGTACAACAGAACTTTCCAAATCTTTAAGTTTTGTTTTCATTTTGCATTGTTTATTTCTAAGTCTGTCTCTTTCCTTTCACATTTTTCTATGAGCTGCAAGGAGAAACCATGCAGCCCCTTTAAAATCTTAGAAATCTCCTCAGCTAAATATCCAAGTTCATCACTTACAAGTTCCTACCTTCCACCAAACATTTGAACATAATTCAGACAAGTTCTTTGCCACTGCATAAAAAGCATCACCCTTCCTCCATTGTCTAATCACATGTTCATCATTTTCTTTTTAAGCCTAATCAGAAGCACATTTAATGTCCACATTTCTGGCACCATTCTGTTGCTGGCACCATATGTATTCTCTAAGAAGATAGAGAATTTCACTAGAGCTCTCCTCACTTCTTTCTGAGCCATCATCCATAATTCTACCAACAGTCTCTTCAAGGCAAGCTAGGCTTTTACTATTAGGCATCTTTAAACTCTTCCATTACCCAATTCAAAAACCACTTCCGCATTTTAGGTGTATTTTAGAGCAGCATCCCACACTTCTGGTACCAAATTCTGTCTTAATTTTCCAGTGCTGCTGTAACAGAAGTACAAGTGGATGGCTTTAACAAATATAAATTTATTTTCTCACACTTTAGGGGGCTTGAAATCTGAATTCAGGGTGCTGGCTTTAGGGGAAGGCTTTATCTCTCTGTTGACTCTAGAGGAAGGTCCACGTCTCTTCTGATCTTCTGCTCCTGGGCAATCTTCATGTGGCTTGGCATCTCTCTTTCCCCATCTCTGCTTACTGCCTTGCTTGTTTAATCTCTTTATATCTGAAAAGAGATTGACATAAGATACACCCTACACTAATCCTGCATTATTAACACAATGAAAACAATCCATTCACCACAGGCATAGAGGTTAGGATTTACAACACATATTTTTGGGGACATAATTCAATCCATAACAGAATTCAATCGCCTGTATTCTTGCTATGGGGGAAATAGCACCATATAATTGCTTCTGATTCAAAGCATATACATGACATAAAGCTAACCTTTCAGGGTGTAGTCTGTCAACTGGCACTGTAATGTCTTTAGTAAGCCACTTCACCTTTTGTTTAGATAACCCACTTCTGGGTGATGGATTATTTTATAATACAAATTAATTCCATGAACATGTACTCACTGCTGCATTTCCTTTGCTGTAAATAAGTCCCTTGAACAAATGCAATGCTATGGGGGAAATTCTGTAACTCCAAGATTGACAGTACTGGAAGGGGCAGGGAAGGCAAATCCATATCCACAATACATGTCTGTTCCAGTGACAACAAATTTCTGCCCCTTAATTTTGGAACATGTCCAGTCATATTCAATCAATCTGCCAACATGCCTGGCTGTTTCTCATGGTGAATGTTGGCATTTCGAGAGTGTATTGTTGGCCTCTATTTTTTGGCAAATTAGTCAATCAGTAGTAACATTATCCAGGTCAGCCTTGGTAAGGGTCTGTGTTGTTAAGCCTCCATTCCTCTTGTCATGGACACTTTTTTCATGGTTTCATACAGCAAACCTTGGAGTAGCTGGAGAAAAAAGTTGAGTGACAGATAGAGTGCAATTTTGCCCACCTGATTATTGAAAGTCTCCTCTTCAGTGCATACCCTTTGATGGTCATTCACATGGGATACAAATATTTTCACAATATGGGTCTGATCTGAGAAGTTGTTCCACTTAGCTCTTCCCCAAATTCCCTTTTCACCAATCTTCCAATCTTATTCATTACAAACCTCTGACCATTTAGCCAAACCAGTAGAAAAGTCCCAAACATCAATGTAGATTTATAGCTCTGGCCATATCTCACTCCAGACATAATGGAAAACCAAATGTACTGCTCCATGTTGTACCCGCTGGGAGGATTTTCTTTCACTACTGTTCTTTGGTATCACCACTGAAAAGCACTGTGAAAAGGCTGTAGTACTATAGCTGTCTACATGTAGGTGGTACAAGCATATCTTGCAGAACGATCTGTAAATCAGGCTTGATGTTTCCTTTTGTTTTTTTCTTTCTTCATCAGTTAACTGATCATGAAGAATATCCCAGAAGGCCAGTCATGACTGAGTGAAGATGACAATTCCCTCAATTGGTGCTAATGTTTCATATGTTGCTCATGAAACTCAGTTGTATATTCTGGATCTATTTAGCAAGGGCCTTTATGTACCATTTCCATTGGTGATAGATTGGTATTGCACATACTCCATCTTATGACTAAGTGTGTAAAACAACAACAAGTTAGGCCACATGGTCACCTGACATTACATGGGTACACATTCAGCCTCTACCAAAGCTTAGTAGCAAGCTAGAAGCTGTTTCTCAAAATGAGAATAGTTATTTGCAGAAGAGGTAATATATATGCTTAAAAGTCATAGAGGTCTGTGCAGTGATTTCCCCATTGGGGTTTGCAAGAGATTTCATCCGGCGGCCCTATTTTCCATGGACACTTAGAGTATCATTTGGATCTGCTGCATAATGAGACCTAGGTAGTAGAACAGAGTGTACTGCAGTCTTGCTACAGGAACTTCTCTTGCTCTATCCTCTACTCAAAGACACCACCCTTAAGAATGACCCTAGATGGGTTGGGGTAGCGCACTCAGATGTGGTATATGTTGCTTCCAAATTTCAAACAAACCTACCAAGTGCTTTTCCTCTTTTCTCGTGGTAGGTGGTGTGAGATGCAGCAACTTCTTTTTCACATTGGAGGGTGTCTTAGTTATCTAGTTCTGCCTGTAACAGAAATACAAGTGGATGGCTTTAACAAAAAAATTTATTTTCTCACAGTTTAGGAAGTTAAAAGTCTGAATTCAGGGTTCTGGCTCTAGAGGAAGGCTCTCTCTCTCTCTGTTTTCTCTGGGGGAGGGTCCTTGTCTCTTTTTAGCTTCTATTGCTAGGTTCCTTGGCAATCATGTGGCATTCATCTTCCCTTCCATTTGTGCTTGCTTGCTTAATCTGGTCTGTTGTATCTCATTAACATAGCAAAGAAACTTATTCCCAAATGGGATTATAACCATAGGTATAGGGGTTAGGATTTACAACACATATTTTTGGGGGACACAATTCAATCCATAAGAAAGGGAATATGTAGATATACTCTCAATCACTGAACCCCAAGAAATTAACTTAGGTGGTAAGCCCCCACTTTTTTGTGCGTGTTGCATATCCCACACTCTAGTTCACACATGCATTATGAAGGCATCTAAAGTATTTGCTACTTCTTGCTCATCAGATCCAGTCAGCATAATGTTGTCAATTGTAGTAAACCAGTACGTTGTTTCATAGAATGTCAAGATGGTCCATATCTCATCAGACATTGTATCAGAGAGCAGGAGAATTGATACCTCTGAAGCAACACTGTGAAGATACACTATTGGACCTGCCAGATAAAAGTAAACTGCTTCTAGTAGTCAGGCATCAGCTGCGTACGAAATGCTAAAGTCCATATTCATTTGCTCCAGGGAATATGCTAAATCTAGAACAGTAGTTGTGATTTGGACCACCATCTAATTATGTTTATAATAGTCCACAGTCATTTTCCAAGATCCATTTGAGTTTTGCACAGGTCAAACGGGTGACAGGTATCACCATTTTTGCTTCTTTTAAGTCTTTAATTATGGCATTAGTTCCTGAAGTTCTCCAAATAATGCATTATTTATTTTGGTTTACTATCTTGGTAGGGAGGGAAAGTTCCAGGGGCTTCCGCTTATCTTTTTCTACCATAATGACACACACTCAGAGAACCAAGTGGAGATTCATCCAGTTTTTCATTAACTGGGAAAATAACCATACAATAGGTCTGTAAACCAAGTAATCTCACTGTGAGTCAGACCTGAGCTAAGACTCCATCTATTACCTGAACACCATTAGCCCTTACTTTGACTGATGAGCGACATGTTGTTTTGTATCCCCAGAAATTATTGTCAATTCAGAGCTAGTGTCTAAAAATATGCAAAAGGTCTGGTTATTTATATTTCCCAATACACAGTCACACTAATAAATGACTGATGGTCCCTTTGGGGGAAAGCTTGGTGAAAACTTTACAGTGTGTACTTCTGGCAGTGGTGTGGGGTCCTTTTTCAAGAGGATATGGACTGTTCTTTAATCCTGAAGCTCTGAGTTTGTGAATTGACTTAGGTTTGGAAACTAGGTAGAGATCTACAACCCTCCACTTTGAGTTTTTGGCTACCAGACTTGGAGGTTTTCCTGTTACATAGATCAGGATATACTCTAGTAGGCTTCCCATATATTTCATTTTTAGGGACCTTGTGACCACTTATCCACCATCAAAGATTCCTGTATGTCAAAGCATTCTGATTGGTGGTATATCTCTTCTGGGTATTATGGCAAATTGTACACCTTGTCTTTAGCAGTTAAGTGTTGATACTTGACCTCTGCTACTCCAGGATCCTATAATCTCCACTGAAATCAGGGAGCATATCTTAATAGAAGGATCCCTTACAGTCATACCTGGCCTGCAAAGGATAGTGACCATAGCATGTTTCAAGGAAGTAGCTGCTTCCTCACTAATGTATTTCTCAATGCTGTAAGGAATGGAGTGTCTTCTGGATCTTTTCATGGAACACATTTTGAATGGTAAATGTAGCCCAACACTTCTGTTGCTATAAAACTTCAGAAAGGAGCCCTTGTGGCACAGTGGTTAAGTGCTTGGCTGCTAACTGAGAGGTTGGGGTCTTGAACCCACCAGCTGCTCTGTGGGAGAAAGGTGGCAGTCTGCTTTCCATAAAGCCTTGGAAACTGTTTGGGGCAGTTATACCCTTTCCTACAGGCAAGGACGGATTACCTAATAATCAAGGTACAGACGGGCTTAATTATGCTTACTTACAAATCTGTAGTGCATAATTTCACTTGGTTATCACCACATCAAATCACTTATTGTAAGTTGATGCATACGGTGCTTACTGGTTAACCCACCCCTGCCTATAGGGTCACTATAAGTTGGAATCGACTTGACGGCAGTGGGTTTGGTTTAAACCTTTACAAAGATCCCATCCTCCACATCATGCCAATGTGTTGGGATCTCAACCACATTAACTCTCAGCCACAATTGAATCAAAATTCTCAATAATCAACCAAATAAGCTGCTACAGCTACCTCCACCTGCATGAATTAGCACAATAAATCTTGATTCCATGGCAATTGCACTCCTATCAATGAGTTTGATCCAATCAGACCATGACTTGAGCTGAGAATTAAGAAACTTGAGCTTATCATTTTTTTCTTTGTAAGCACTGAACGGCACTCAATAGAATCCATCTCACACCACAATCCTTATAGTCATGATTACTACTATAATAGCAGAGTGCAGCAGCCACCTGGGGTCCCAAGGCACATACTTCAGTTGTCACTTCATTACAATCAACTGCCAAGTTATGGCTTGACTGATTGTGCTACCACTACATCCCATAGATTTCTAGCACACCATTTCATATTGGCAAGGAGCTTAGCACTACGGTCAAGCACAAAAAAGTGACCAAGAAATCTCCAAATTTCTTCATTGCCAGTCTATCTCCTGGAACCACTCTTATTATTAATTCTTATTCAGTAAGGGTCCAATCAAGAGGCAGACACCTCACAAGAATTTGGAACAGGGAATGTTTCATATGAATATGTATTAATTACAACTGGGCTGAGATCCAAACTTTGTTAGAGAGTACATGGCAGTAGCTCACTGGATGGCAGAGTAGTCACTGTGTATCACAACAGTGGAACTTTCCAGAATTCTTCACTCTATTGTGCCAGGAAAATATGGTCACTGGTAGATGTCTCATTGGTGGCACTCCACTACAAAACCACCTCAGGGGGTGCCTTGGGAAGCTGCTGACCACTAAGTTCTGCTGACTGTCATGTATTGCAGAAGTGTGGTGCTACACAGGAGCCCTGGTGGTGCAGTGGTTAAGTGTTCATCTGCTAACCAAAAGGTTGGCAGTTCAAATCCACAAACTGCTCCTTGGATACCTTTAGGGCAGTTCTACTGTGTCCTATAGGGTTGCTATGAGTCAGAATTGACTCAACAGCAAGGAGTTTAGTTTTTGGTTTGGTGCTACAGAAGCCTTCTCAGCTGCAGTAGCTAAGGAAGCCATGTAAACCTTAGGAGTCTGATCCTGGAGAAAGTCTACTGCTGCTAAGGAACTTGCTAAGACACCACATTTGAAATGGAAAGAAAAACCTTCCTCTTATAATGTCTCACCACCTTCCTCTACTAATGAAGCTTAACATCATGCCAAATGGCAAATGAAACATTTTTAAAAGTGCCTGGAAGCATTTTCACAATACAGGTAATGAAGAATTAATTTGGAGATGAGAAGCAATAAATTAATAAGTTGCACACACTTCTTGTAATTAAACTAAGGGGATGATGCAAAGGAAAAAATACAGTAAAGTTATTAACAATATTACAAACAATTAAGTTGTAAATTTGTCAGTTGATGATTTTAATAAAAAGGAATTAATTTTGATGCGTGTATTAGAGACAGATAAAACTGAAAATTTTGTTTGTAATAATACATTTTCTACCCGAGCCCCTTGTCTCATACACAATTCAAAGTACCTCATCCATTTATGTTTTCAACACATTCTAATTATGGGCCAGTATTTTGGATTGAATGGTGTTCCCCAGAAAAATACCTTGAAGTCCTAACCTCTGATACCTGTGAGTGTGACCTTGTTTGGAAATGTTATCAGTTAACATGAGCTCACACTGGAGTACGATGAGCCCTGCTACGATATGAATGGTGTCCTTATAAAATGAGAAAAGACACAGAAAGGCACACAGAGGGAAGACAGCCAAGTGATGATGGAGGCAGAGATGGGAGTGATGCACCTACAAGCCAAAGAACACCAAGGATCACTGACCATCACCAGAAACTAGAAGACAAGAATGGAACAGATTCTCCCTCAGAGTGCTCAGAAGAAATCAACATGGCCGACACCTGATTTTGGACTTTTAGCCTCCATATTTGTGAGACAATACATTTATTTTCTTATAAGCCACCCATTTTGTGGTACTTGTTTACAGCAGCCCTAGAAAGCTATTACAGATTTTGGTACTAGAAGGTTGGGTGCTACTGTAACATATACCAAAGAATATGGAAATGGCTTTGGAATTGAGTAATGGGTAGATGTTTTAAGAGTTTCGAGGTGTTTGGAAGTAAAATCTTAGATTGCCTTGAAGAGTATTATGTTAGAATTATGGACTTTAAAGGTGATTATGGTGAGTGTTCCAAAAAAAGTGAAAAGAGCTGTAGAGAAAACTTTGGTCATGTTAGAAAATATACGTATATAGCTATGGAAACCCTGGTGGCATAGTGGTTAAGAGTTCGGCTGCTAGCCAAAAGGATGGCAGTTTGAATCCACCAGGCGCTCCTTGGAAACCCTTTGGGGCAGTTCTACTCTATCCTATAGGGTGGCTACAAGTTGGAATAGAGTTTTTTTGTTTGTTTATAAACAAAATGTTGCTAGAAATGTGTATGTTAAATGTGCTTCTTGAGAATTCCAGGGAGATGCTTGTGTGAGCAGGTTTATGGTCCCAACCCCCCACCCTGATCATCAAGGAAAGCAACTAGAAATCTATAAAGTCAACTCCATAAGAAGTCTGAAAAGCAAGCAGAGAGTTGCAGCAACTAAGCTTATGCTGAAACAAGAAAAAGGTGACTTTTAAGTGGCAGGAATCAGCAGCAATGGTAGTGGTGGTTGCAGCACAGGTGGACCAAGGCTCATGGTCTCAGAAAGGGGGCCCGATCTCTGGCTCAGGGGTGAGCAGGGCAAACTTTGCCGATGAACTGTTCAGTGTGCCTGTTTTGATCAGTCTGGGAGCTCTGTACATAACTCACAAAACTGCATCCATCTACTAGTTCTAGAAAAGAAAACCTTGTAGTTGTAAGCACCCCAGATATATCTGTTCTTTGGTGTTCTCAGACCCAGGGAATCCTCATCTTGCAGCAGGAGGATGCCACAAAGCTCCACAAAGCTTCCCCTCCCTTCACTTCTTCTCTGTTTTTTTTTTTTTTTTTTTTTTTGGTGCCTTCATCCCCTCTGGTGGCTCTCTGAGCTAGTTGCTTCTGGAAGATTTGCTGTGGGGGACTAGCTTCTGCATGAGGCTATCAGTGCATTGGCCCGAACAAATTGCTTATTGTGCAATGCTATTATCTTGTGGTCATATCTCTTCCTTTCCAAAATTCCCTCAGACCTACTACAAGAGGTGATAAAGGTGAGAGACTTTTGGCATTAATCAGGAAAAAAAAGTATGGGCTCTGCCCAACTGGTAGGACATCAACTGGCAAAACAAACCTGGATGGTTTTAAGTAGTTGGACCATTTAGAACTCTTCTAAACCAGTTTGGCAAGGCATTGCTCTTTGTTGTGCTGCACTCTATATTTTTCATGGTCTCCCCTATGTTTAGCCTGGCCAAATGGTAGCGCCACTATTTGGGAGTGACCCTACACCAGGAGAACTGACATTTGGGGCCAAAGGTGCTGAGCTTCCCAGGGAGGGAGGTCAGTCTGCCCCCACTGGGTACCAGCGCTGGACACTGTAAGACTTGTGGGCCTGACTATGAAAAGGGGAGGGGTGCAAGCCTCTGGACTTAGAGTGGGCTGACCCCACTTAGGAGGAACTCCCCATAGCCAAGGACGTGATTTGGGGTACTCTAAGACAAGAGGTCATCTCTGAAGACCACTATGGCAGGCAAATGAGCCAAGAAGGCTGGTCTTCTAAGCACAGCTGGGAGAGGTGTCTTTACAAGCAGCTAGCATCATGTTTCTGTTGCCATCTTACTCAGATCTGCTGCTTCAGGCAGTGTTGTTCCAGCCCCTCCCCCACAGGATATGGAGACTCCTGCCTTTGGGCCAAGCCCGCTAAATCTTTATTTAAAGTAACTAAAGACAAGGACATTCATATTCCTGCCCCTCCCAGGACTCAGAAGAAGGTCACTTTCCTAAGGAACAAGCGCTCCAAACCAGGAGACACTGTTGGGCCTTGCTCATGGCAGCTTCTCACCAGGACACCATGAGTAGAGGAGAGGAGGAGGGAGGAGGGGAGGGAGGGGAGGGAAAGGGAAGGGAGGAGGAGAGCTTAAACTTCTGGGGGTGGAGTAGATGAAATGGAGGGGAGGATCCTGGGGAGAAACTGGGGTTCTCTAGAGGAAGAAGCAGAATGGTCTTACCACAACAATGACTAGGAAAATTTATCCTCTGCTCCGCAGGTAACCGCTTGCAAACTGATAAAGAGGAAATCCAAAAGGGCAGGACAGAGAAGAAGGGGCTGATTCTCAACTGGAGGAGGAAACTTGTCCTCTCTTTCACTCACCCTGAGGCCCAGTCTTTTCTTTAAGGCCTATCCTAGGAATCAAATAAGAAAGGGTCTGCCTGGCTGTATAGACTGTATCTGGCAGGGAGCAAGCTCCACCTGACAGGGTCTAAAATTAAACACTTGCCCTGCACAATTTGTGGGCAAAGTGGGCATGGCCCTCAGAGGAGGCTTTGGTTCTCTAGACCACATATAGTTTATTGATGTGGATTTTTCTGGCTTAGAAGGCTGCCCACCCTACATTAGGCCTCATAAGTAGCCCAGGAAGATTGTCAATGGACAGAGAACAAAGATCTCCTCTGTCAGCTGGGGATGTTGGAGTGGGATGATCAGGTAACAAACGGTGTGTGGCATGATAACTTAGAGTCTAGAGGAGGCTGACATGAGCCCTGAGTTCACCCAATTGTTTCTCAGGAGACTCCTGACAAATATATGTCCTCCTTACTGTCAATGATGGCTAGTGCTAAAACAATTCAGGAATCCATAGATGCTGTAAATTTAATAGACACCCACAAAAGACAAACTCAGACTCAAATGTTGCTTGTGAATTCTAAAAACAACACCTCGTTTGGCCTCATCAGTGAGACTGGCCCTATCCTAGGTGAAACAGATCACTTACAACCAGGCTGCTGCTTAACCATGAGCACTGAGATGAACAGATAGGTTATATTGAATGATCTCCGGCAAATCAGTGGGGCAATTACAATACTTACTAGAATTAGATTACAACCCAGCACAGGTGTCTTTTGTCCCCCTCTTCCACTTTACCTGCCTCTGATCTCTGCCAGCCAGTGGCAAAGATCTACTCCCACATACAAATCAGGTGGTCTGGGAAGTAGCCCCTTCTGACAATCACCCTTTCACCACATTAACAGTAGTATGAGCTCCAAAAAAATAAATGACATTGGACACAGATGCCCAAATAGCCCAAATCCCAGGAAGCACTCATGCCTTAAAGGGACCCACACAGGAGGTTACCATCTTGGGAGTAGGAATAATCAAAGGGGTAATTACCCACTTAACAATTAAAGTTGGCCTGTTTCGCAAAAAGATGCTCCTGTCCTGGTTGTTCCACCAGAGGTTATCCCTTTTCCATTATTGAAATGGACCTCCTCATTCAACAGGTTACCTCATGGAATAAGACTAAGACTTTTATACTATTGGTAGGCACTGCCCGGTGGGAACCAGTTAACTTTCCCTTACCAGTATGCGTAGTTAACACACCACAGCACAGGCTAAGGCAAGGCACTGAAGGTCTGCAGCTTGTCATAGCTGACCTGGCTAAAGAAGGAGTTCTGATGCCTACCATCTCACCTTTCAGTTCCCCAGTATGGCCTGTGCTTAAATCCACTACTATTAAGCGGAGACTAACTATAAACTATAGAGAATTAAACAAGGCTCTGCTTTGTATTAGAGCACCTCTACCAGATATTGTTGCCATAATGGATAACATTCAAAATAACTTGGGTAAATGGTTTGGAGATAAAGACTTGGCTAACATGTTCTTTTCAGTGAAAATTTAACAGGAGAGTCAACCTCGATTTATCTTCACTTTTGAGAGTCAACAATACATCTTTTCTCATTTTTCTTTTCTATTTTTTTTTCCAGTTTTCATTGAGCTGATTCTGACTCACGGCAACTCCATGTGTGTCAGAGTAGAACTGTGCTCCACAGGATTTTTATGGCCTATCTTCTGGAAGTAGATCACTAGGCCTTTCTTCTGCAGTGTCTCTGGTTGTATTAGAACCACCAACATTTTGGTTAGTAGCCAAGTGCTTAACTGTTTTCACTAACCCTGTGATTGCACATGGGCTTTGACTGCCCCACACTTCCACCAGAAACTTGGCTTTGACATTATATTGGTGATATTCTGCTCACTGGGCTCGACCAAGCCTCTGCCTCATAGGTCATCACAATCATGAGTAAACACCTCACTGAGAGGGGATGGGCAATTGCTCCATATAAAAGTACAAGGCCCCTCCCAGTCTGTAAAATGTTAAGGTTATATTTGGAACTCAGAGGGGTGAACTATTCCAAATACAGTAAAAAACAAACTCCTAGCACTCCAACTACCTGCATTTGTAAAGAAGGCCTAATATTTGGTAGAATGTTTGGATTCTAGTGCCGATACATTCCTCACCTCTAATATTTGCTGGCCTTTATCTACAGTAATCTATAAGATTTTCACTTTTCAGTGGGGACCTGAGACAAAACAGGCACTAGGTAAACTAAAGGCTATTACTATGGCTCTCCCATTAGTGCCCTGAGGACAGGATTTATACAATTGGAAATTTCAGCCACTCAGATGGAATCCAACATTCTTACCTAGCACCATTAAACAAACAGAGCAATGGGCCACTACCTATGAAGTCTAAATTACAGATTACCCAGAGATAATATGCACCTAGTTTTATAACTAGGATGCTCATAATTGGTGCAATCAAATTAAAAATATTGTAATCCAGAGCCAAAATCAACAAATCCTCCAGGATTATACAGATAAAATTATAGCATTTATTAATCCCTGGGATAATGACAAATGTAAACCCTGCCAGCAATGCACACCCTAACAACTCTTGGTCTCTTTTCCTACCAATTATAATGATCTCTCTCTCTCTCTAGTACAAGCCCCATTTACTGAGGCAGAGAGTAACTGTACTTATCAAGTGGTTCAGAGCACTGATCACTGGCCACTAATTAATATATACAAAGAAGACAATGAATACAAAATAATACATAATATTAACTGGGCCAAGGAATATCTAAAAAGTCAGAGACTATAACCAGCTTGGGAATTCTTTCCTAACCTAATAATCTCATAATACCAACTGCAAGTTTTATATAACACTTGATAGAAACAGGCTGTACAACAATTCCAACACTGGATGCCCACACTAAAAATATCATAGGCCTTGGGTGTTAGAGAAAAGACAATTCTTTTTTTTTTTTATAATTGTTGTAGCTAAATGAAGATTACATTTCAAGTTAGTCTCCCATACAAAATTTTATATGTACATTGTTACGTGACCCTAATTGCTCACCCCATTCTGCAACAGCACACTCCTCCTTTCTGTCCCTGAGTCCCTATGTCCAATCAACCAGCTCCTAACCCTCTCTGCCTTCCCATCTCACCTCTGGACAGAAGCTGCCCCTTTGGTCTCTTGTATCTCCTTGAGCTAAGAGGCACACTTCTCACGAGTATCACATTATGTCCCACAGTCCAGTCCAATCCCTGTCTGAAGAGCTGGCCTCGGAAATTGTTTTAGTTCTGGGCTGATGGAGAATCCAGGGGCCATGCTTTCCAGGGTACCTCCAGTCTCGGTCAGACCATTAAGTCTGGTCTTCTTACTAGAATTTGAGTTCTGCATCCCGTCTTTCTGCTGGTCCATCAGGGACTCTAGAAAAGACAATTCTTATGAAAAGCATATCTGATCCCATAGAGAAATTTAACTGCTGTCTGCATAGGAGTCTCTCCACCTAAATTGATTACTATTTGTTTGCAGCTATTACAATATTTGCCATGCCTACCAAAATCATCATTAATAAGGACTTGGGAAATATTTGAGGGAGATTTTCACCCAATGTTACTTTTTTGGGGGATCCTTAAAAACATTTACACCCTACCTTACAAAAGATAGAAACAATAATGAAAAGCCTGGTAAAAAAACTAACCTTGGAGGAACTTTATGGCGAATTCACACCACCACCTCCCAAGGGGCCACCCTCAAGGTTATTACAGCTATACAAATAGATCCCCTAAAAATTTCTTGTATAACTGAAGCGATCGATCAGGTGGTTCCCCACTGAAACACTGCAACACCACAGTAAGTAAGGATAGAAATGGGCCAAATGTATAATATAATTGGTGCCTATTTTTGAAATAACTTGGCCTACTGTGAGGTCCCCATATGTGAGTATCAGAATCTAATTTGATGCATGGCTAAATTAACAACTTTTTTTCAAATTGCTTAGAGCACCTACAGTGCTTATCCCTTACTCATGGAAGCACACTGAAGCTATCTATCTACTATTGACAATCAGTAGGAACTCAATCACCAAAGCATAACAATCTGAAGAAAAAGGAACATACATACAATTGCCCACCAAACCTAAACTACACATAGCCTTAGCCACAGCAATACATAAGATGGCCAATTTAACTGCTGCTGAGATTGCTTCCACCAACCTTATTTTAGTACACATATTATAATACCTTTCCTCTGGCCACGCCCTCCCCTACCATAAACCTCACCTATCAAGATGAGTCTATCCCCCTAACCACTGACCTCCAACGATAATATCTAGAGGCTTGTTGTTTTATGCCACTGAGTCGACTCTGACTCATAGTGACTCTATAGGACAGAGTAGAACTACCCTCATAGAGTTTCCTAGGCTGTAATCTTTATGGGAGCAGATCACCAGGTCTTTTCTCCCGTGGAGCCACTGGTAAGTTCAAATCACTGATCTTTTGGTTAGCAGCCAAGCCCCTAACCACTGTGACAGCAGGCTCCTTATCTAGAGGCTAGTCTCACATAAATACTTGGGCAATTGTGGGATGAACCCATAACTAATTTAGTTTACTCAAGTGCTCAGTGCAAGGTGGATAACACACAGGTTTATTTGACTATAAAATTATAAGATCCTATTAACACCAATTGGAATTATACTAAGCCACACCAATTTACCTTTATAGGAATATAAAGAATACAGGTAAAAAAAGGAGCCTGGTGGGCCTGTAAGAGAACAAAATAGCTTCCGCTATCACAAGCTTCCATTCATTTGAAACTGGACAATATTTCTTGCACTTGAGTAGATTTTTATTCTCAGTAGATTTTTGCTCAGCAGAGGAGCACCCAAGTACTTGCCCCCACAAACCACATATCTGCAACTCTTTAACTCCACAAAAGGGCTTTTCTAATAATTCCCCTGGTAGTAACTGCCCTATACAAACAAACAACAAACAAAAAATCCTTTGCTCTTAAGTTGATTCTGATTCATGGTAATTCCATGTTTTACAGAGTAGAACTGAGCTCCAAAAGGTTTTCTTGGCTCTAATCTTCACAGAAGCAGAACACCAGGCCTTTTTTTTTTTGTGGCATTTCTGGGTGGGCTCAAACCACCAGCTTTTCCACTAGGGCCCCTTTCAAATAGTGCAAATCATTTGCACCACCCAGGAACCTGTAACTGCCCTAGGATCAATGATTTTTGGAGCAGTAGGAATAACATAAGGAACTCTGGCGGCACAATGGCTAAGCGCTTTACTGCTAACCAAAGGGTTGGTGTTTCAGACCAGATGGGGCAATCTGCTTCTGTAAAGATTAGAGCCTAGGAAACCCTATGGGGCAGTTCTGCTGTGTCATATGGAGTCACTATGAGTCAAAATCAACTCAACAGGCCCTAATAACAATAGGAACAGTGTAAGAATGGGACACCACACAACAACTAAGAGAAATACAGATAGCTATGTCTAAACAGTTCTACGCCCAACTTAAACCAACAGCACAAGTACTAAAAGTCTTAGCTAAATCTCACTATGTTTTAGTGGCCATGGTGTTAGATAACCACATAGGCATAGATTGCTTATTGGCTGCTGAAGGAGGAATCTACACACTTGTTAACATTTCTTGCTGCGTGTGGGTAAACAATACTCACCATGTGATACAAACAGCCAGAGACATTCACCAAAGGAGTTATAACATCACTCTATTGACTGAACAGATTGAACAAATAAAAAATTATTTCCTTTTCTGATCTATTTTCCTGGATATCCCCCACAAAGTGGGCAGACTGGCTGCAAATGGGCTTTGGAATCCTAGTTCATGCCCTTAGAGGATTCTGGTATTGAAGATGCTCTCTTGCTGTTTCCAAACTCAGGTATTACACAATAACATACAACTTATAAAATAACATAGGAATAGGGGAGGACTTGTTATATAAATGAGCCAAAAATGGCCATGTGTATTGGTCCTAGTTTATTTACTTCTTCATAAAATCTAAGGCCCAAAAAGCCTACTAGCGCCAAACTCAAATTTGTACATATCCATTTGTTTCAAAAATAGCCCAGATAATCAGATTTTTAGCGATTTAGATTCTGACTGCATTTCAAATCCCTCAAAACTGCATCCAATACCTGCTAGCCCTAGTTAAGATAAAAACCCTCTAGCTATAAAGGCTCCCACTTGTGTCTGTCCTTCGGTGTTATTTGCCCCAGAGACACCTCACATTGCTGCAGGAGGACACTATGAAGATGCATGCAAGCGTCTCCTCCCTTCTGTCCTTCCCCTAAGATGATGTTTTTTAATGCCCACATTCTCTTCTGGTGACTCCCTGTTCTGCTTCCTTCTGGAAGACCTCCTGCTAAGGGGCACCACCCACCTACATTTGGTTGTGAATGCATTGGACTTAATAAATAACTTGTGTAGTGCTGTTATCTCATGGTTGTATCTTTTCCCTTGATCTGTTCCAAATTCCTCAAACTTCTTACACCAGATTAAAAAAAAAACTGAGCAGATTCAGGTCAACTAGACCTGTCCTACAAGAAATGCTAAAGCAAGTCCTTAAGATAGAAATGAAAGGATGTTAGACAGTAACTCAAAGACATATGTATATTAAAAAAAAAAAAAACTCCTATAAAGGTAATCTCCTGGCTAAATATAAGGCCCAGTTTTTGGTCTGTGACTCTAGTAGTTAAGTCCTACATGTTTCAAAAATACAAATGCATAAAATATAATTAAAAATTTATGTTGTTGGGCACATAATACATAAAGATGTAATTTATGATAACAACAACATAATGGGGGAGCTAGCAGTAAGGAATAGAGTTTTCATATATTACTGATGTTAGCTGTTATCAATTTAAACTAGGTTGTTATAAACATAAGTTATTAAAAGAAGAAAAAACTTAAAGAAGGCATCAAAATGGTTCACTACAAATAAATAAATAAACAAATAAACACAAAAGATAGTAGTATTAGAGGAAATGAAGAATGAAAAAGATACAAGACTCTCACACAAACAAATAACAAAACAACAGAAGTCCTGCCTTACTGGCAATTATCTTAAACCAAAATGGATTACACTTTCCAATCAAAAGGCTAACAGTGGCAGAATGGATAAAAAAAACCCCACAACCTATCTGTCCTAGTTACCTAGTGCTTCCATAACAAAAACTACTACATGTGGGTGGCCTTAAAGAACAGAAACATACTTTCTCATGGTCTGTAGACTAGGTCCTTCTTTCTCTATTTCAGCTTCCAGCAATCCTTGTTGTTCTTGGGCTGTAGATTGATCTTCCTTGTGTGTATATCTTCATATGATACCTCACATCCTGTGAGTGTGTCTTTATATCTATTATGTTCTTCTTATAACTTAGAAGTGATTAGATTTAGCATCCATCTTACTCTGTTATGACCTCATTAACATAAGAACAGAAAAACCTATTTCCAAACAGAACCGCAATACAGGGGCCAGGACTTCAATGTCTACTTTAGGGGGACACAGTTCAATCCATAACAGCAGTTATATGCTTTCTACAAGAGACATATCTTAGACCCAAAGACACAAACAGATTGAAAGGATAGAAAAAAATATTCCATGTAAATTGTAACCAAAAGAGAACTGAGGGGCTATTTTAATATCAGACAAAATAGACTTTAAGTCAAAATCTGTTATAAAGGACAAATAAGGGTATTATACAATGATAAAAGCAAGGATGTCACTTTGAGGACTAAGGTGTGCCTGACCCAAACCATGGTATTTTCATTCACTTCATATGCATGTGAAGAAGAATTGATGCTTTTTAATTGTGATGTTGGCAAAGAATATTGAATATACCATAGATTGCCAGAAGAATGAACAAATCTGTCTTGGAAGTACCCCCCAGAATGCTCCTTAGAAGCAAAGATGGTGAGACTTCATCTCACATACTTCGGGCATGTCAGGAGGCACGAGTCCATGGAGAAGGACATCATGCTTGGTAAGGTAGGGGGTCAGCAAAAAAGAGGATGACCCTCAATGTGATGGACTGACACAATGGTTGCAACAATGAACTCAAACATTACAATGACTGTGAGGATGGCACAGGACCAGGAAGCATTTTGTTCTGTTGTACTAAGGGTCACTATTAGTCAGAACCAACTCAACAGCACCTAACAACAAGAACATAATGATGAAAGAGTCAATTCATCAAGAAGACACAACAATTATAAATGCATATGTACTTAACATCAGAGTCCCAAAATATATTAATTATGCACTGACAGAATTGAAGGGATAAATAGTTGTACAACAGTCATTGGAGACTTCAATACACCATTTTCAATAATGGGCTGAACATCTAGAAATATGATCAATAAGGAAATAGAGGATTTGAACAACACTATAAACTGACAATATCTAACAGACATATTTAGACATATTCAACCCAACAACAGCACAAAACACATTCTTCTGTGCATATGGATCGTTCTCCAGGATAAATTATATGCTTAAAAAAACAAAACAAAAACAAGAACACCTGTTGCTGTCAAGTTGATTCCAACTGATAACAAACCTATAGGACAGAGTAGAACTGCCCTATAGGGTTTACAAGGAGTGGCTGGTGGATTTGAACTGGCAACCTGTTGGTTATCAGTCATAGCTCCTAAACACTGCACCACCACGGCTCCAGACGGTATGCTTGGTCCCAAAAAAGTCTCTACACTTTTTTTTTAAAAAAGATTGAAATCATACTAAGTATCTTCTCTAACCATAATGGAATGAAAATAGAAATTAATAACAGAAGGAAAGCTGGCAATTTCACCGACAAGTGGAATGTAAACAACACTCTACTAAGCAACCAATCAGTTAAAGAGAAAATCAATAGGGAAAATAGAAAATACTTAGAGACAAGTGAAAATGGAAGCATATCATACCAAAACTTATGGGATGCAGAAAAGGTAGTGCTCAGAGGGAAAATTATAGTGGTAAATAGCTATGTAAAAAATTAAAAAATGCAAATTAATAACAACACAACAGGAAGAACTAGAAAAAGAAGAACACACCAAACTGAAAGCTACTAGCAGAAGTAAATAACAAAGATCGGGGGGGGGGGGGGGGGGTTGTGGGGAGGGAAGAAAAGAAATAAAGAATAGAAAAACAGCAGAGGTAATTAACAAAACCAGAAATTGGTTTTTTGAAAAAGTCAATAAAATCGACAACCTTTTAGGTAGACTGACAAAGGAAAAAAGAGGGAAGATGCAAATTACTAAATTTAAGAAATGAAAGTGCAGATATTATTTCTGAATCTATAGAAATAAAAAGTTATCATAAGATAATACTATGAACAATTATACCCCCCCAAATTAGATTACCTAAATGAAATTAATATATTCCTAGAAACATATAAACTACCTAAATGACTCAAGAAGAAGTGGAAAATCTTAACAGACACATAACATGTGAAGTGATTGAATATTGGTAATTAAAAGCTCCCCAACTACAACAAAAGAGTTCTGAACCTGATGGATTCACTGGAGAAATCTACCAAACATTTAAAGAATGATTGACATCAATCCTTCTTAAACTTTTCCAAAAATTGAAGAGGAGGGAAAGGTTCCTAACTCATTCTATGAGGCCAGCATTATCCTGATACAAAGGCAAGACAAAGACACTAAAAGGAAAGAACTACAAAACTAAAAAGAATTAGAAAAACTACAGACCAATAATCTTTATGAATATGGACACAAAAATTCTCAACAAAATACTAGCATAAAAGGTGAACATCATATTAAAAATACTATACACAATAATTAAGTAAGATTTGTGCCAGGAATGCCAGGGTAGTTCATCTCTGGAAAATAAATCATCAAAAAACAAAACAAACTCTAACAGAACTGAAAAGAGAAATAGACAGTTCTACAATAATAGTAGGAGACTTTAACCCACCATTTTTGGTGATAGAGCAACTAGAAAGAAATTCAACAAAGATACAGAAGATCTCAATAATACAATTAACTAACTCGACCTCATAGATATATACAGAGCTCACCACCCAACAACAGCACAGTACACATTCGTCTCCAATGCACATGGATCTTTCTCCAGAACAGCTCATATTTTAGGACATAAAACAAGCCTCAATAAATTCAAAAACACTGAAATAAAACAAAGCATCTTCTAGATAATAATGCTATGAAACCAGAAACAGAAAGAACAAGAAAAAATTAAATATATGGAAACTGAATAATACCTTACTTAAAAACTATTGGGTAATAGAAGAAATTAAAAAATGAAATTAAAAAATTCTTAGAATCAAATGAGAATGAAAACACAACATACCAAAATCTTTGGGACACAGCAAAAGCAGTGCTCAGGGACAATTTATAGCAATAAATGCACACATTGAAAAAAGAAGACAGGACCAAAATCAATAGCTTAAACTTGCATCTCAAAGACATAGAAAAGGAGCGCGAAAAGAAGCCCACAGTCACCAGAAAAAGGAAATAATAAAGATTAGAGCAGAAATAAATGAAAGAAAACAGGGAAAACAATAGAAAAAATCAACAAGATTAGAAGTTGGTTCTTTGAAAGGATCAGTAAAATTGACAAACCACTGGTCAAATTGACAAAGGAAAAAAATGAGAAGATGCAAATAACCCCCCCCAAAAAAATGGAGATGGGGACATTACAACAGAACCAATGGAGATAAAAATGATCATAACAGAATATTATTAAAAATTGTACTCTAACAAACTTGAAAACCTAGAAGAAATGGACCAATTTCTAGAAACATACTACCTACCTAAACTAACACAAATAGAGGAAGAAAATTTGAACAGACCTATAATAATAGAAGAAATTGAAGATATCATAAAAAAAAACCTTCCAACATAGGAGGCACAGTTATGGAAACTTCTTAGACATATCCAAACACCTCGTAGGACTGAGTTCCTGAGCTTGAAGGCTAAGGACCATAGTCTTGGGGGACATCTAGGTCAATTGGCATGACATAGTTCATAAAGATAATGTTCTACATCCTAGTTTGCTGAATAGCATCTGGAGTCTTAAAAGCTTGTGAGCAGCCCTCTAAGATACAACTATTGGTCTCTTCCCATCTGGAGCAGAGGAGAGTGATGGAAACCAAAGACTCAAGGAAGCAATTAGACACAGAACTAAAGCCCCACAGACTCCTCTAGTCTGAGACCAGAAGAACTAGATGGTGCGCAGCTACCACTACTGATTGCTCTGACCACGGACACAATAGAAGGTCCCAGTTTAGAATGAAAGAAAAATGTAGAACAAAATTCAAATTTGTAAAAAAAGACCAGAATTACTGGACTGATAGAGACCCGGTAGACTATCACCCTAAGGCATGCTTTTAACCTGGAACTGAAACCACTCCCAGAGGTCACATTTCAGTGAAATAATAGATGGACCTATAAAATAAACAACACCCCTTCAGGAATGTGCTCTTTAGAACAATCAACCATTTGAGACCAAATGGGCAACATTTGCCCAAAAGCAAAGATGAGAAGGCAAGGAGGGACAGGGAAACTGGAGGAATGGAAACTAGAAAAGCAGGGTGGAAATGAGGAGAGTGCCTACTCAATGCAGGGATAGCAACTAATGTCATGGAACAATTTGTGCATGAATTGTTGAATGGGAAATTAATTTGCTGTGTAAACTTTCACCTAAAGCACAATGAATTGTTCAAAAGAAAAGAAAATCAATGTAATATACACCACATTAACAAAACAAAGAAAAAGAACCGTATGGTAATCATCATTTCAGAAAAGGCATTGGAAAAAATCACACACACATTCATGATAAAAACACTCAAAAACTAGTAATACAAGGGACATCCCTCAATATGATAAAGGGCATTTGTGAAAAACCCACAGATAACGTCATATTCAATGGTGAAAGACTAAGGGCTTTCCCCTTAAGATTAGGAAAAAGACAAGAGTGAAGCTATTCAATATTGTACTGAAAGTGTTGGCCAGAGGAATTAGGCAAGACAAAGAAATAACAGGTATCCAAATCAGGAAGGAAAAAGTAAAACTATCTCTATACACAAATGGCAGTATCCTATATACAATCCCAAAGAATCTGCAGAAAGTCACTAGAGCTTGTTAAATGAATACAGCAAAGTTGCAGGGTTCAACTCCCAAAAACCAGTTGAATTTTTGTATACCAGAAATGGACAATCTGAAAAGGAAAATAGGAAAACAACTCAATTTACAGTAGCATTTAAAAGAATAAAATACTTAGGGATAAATTTAACCAGGGAGGTGAAATAATTGTATACTGAAAACTATAAAGCATTTCTATAAGAAATTGAAGACCTAAACAAATTGAAAGACATTCTGTTCATGGATTGAAAGACTTAATATTGTTAAGATGTTAATACTACCCAAAGTGATCTATAGATTCAGTGCAGTCCCTATCAGAATTCCAACATCTTTTTTTAAAAAAAAATATGGTGGTAAAAATTTATGTAAGAAAACATACCCTGTCTCAACAATTTCTACATATACTATTCAGTAACGTTGATTATATTATTCAAGTTGTGCTATCCTTCTCCAAATAATTCTACCATCATTAACATAACCTCAGTGACCCCTAAGCAAAAACCCCCCTTCCGCCTCTCTCTCCTACCTCTGGTAACAACTAATATTCTTTCGTTTCTGTATATATGCTTATTTTATATAAGCAAGAATGTACAATATTTGTATTTTTGCGACTTATTTCACTTGGCTTGATGTTTCCAAGGTTCGTCTGTGTTGTGACATGCATCAGAACTTCATTTCTCTCTATAGCTCAGTAGTATTCCATTGTGTGTATATAGCACATTTTGGTTATCTATTCATCTGTTGATGGGCATTCCAGTTGTTTTTACATTTTGGCTCGTGTGAAAATTGCTGCAATGAACAAACATTGGTGTACAGGTTTCTGTTTGCATTCCTGCCTTCACTTCTTGTATATAGAATTGGGATTGCTGGGTCATATGTTCAACTTTCTGAGGAACCGCCAAACTGTCTTCCACAGTGGCTGTACCGTTTTACTTTCCCACCAGCAATGGATGAGGGTTCCAGATTCTCCACAACCTCACCAACACCTGTTGTTTTCAGTTCTTTTTTATTTCATGTATTTTTATAAGCTTTTTCTTTTTTCCACCTTAGTGACAAGTAATATTCCCTGTTCTGTCATTCTTTTCTTTTCCTTCCCAGTTCAACATTTTACACATGTACAACTTATTGACAGCAATTACAATAATTGGATGTGCAGCTACCCTTAATCAATGCGATTTTTCCATCACCCTGAACCCTCCCCTTTCCCCTTCTTTCCCGACCCTGGTAACCACTAATAAACCTTGGTCTCTAAACATTTTGCCTTTTCTTGTCTTTTTATATAAGTGAGGTCATACAATATTTGTCCTTTTGTGACTGACTTATTTCACTCAGCATAATGTCTTCAAGCTCCATCCATATTATAGGATGTATCAAGCCATTTTCAGTTTTTTTGATTGTTGCCATTCTAACAGGGTGAGGTCTTATCTCATTATACTTTTTAAAAAATATATACTGATACACTCACAGCAAGAAGTACAGCAATTAATCAATTTCTACATGTACAATTCAGTGATATTGATAACATTCTTCAAGTTGTGCAAACATTCTCTCTTTTTCCAAATTACCCCACCACCATTAACATACATTCACTACACTCTAAGCAAAGACTCATTCTTTCCCTCTCCCTCGTGCTCCTGGTAACCACTAACTACTTTTGGTTTCCATATATTTGCTTATTTCATATAAGCGACATCATGCAGTATTTGTCCTTTTTTGACTGACATTTCACTCCACATAATGTCCTTTAATGTTCATCCATGTTGTGGCACGCAGTAGGATTCATTTCTCTTTATAGCTGAGAAAATTCCATTGTGTGTATGTGTTTTTTATTTTGCTGCTCATGCTTTCCTTGTCATATCTGATAATGCTTCATTAAAACCTAGGTCCCACAGCCTTGCCCCTACATTTTCTTCTAAGAATTTTAGAGTTTTAATTTTCACATTTAGGTTCTGAATCCATTTTGAATTGGTTTTGTGTATGGAGTGGGGTATGGATCCTGTTTCATTCTTCTGCATGTGGAAATCCAATTTTCCCAGCACCATTTATTGAAGAGACTCTTCCTTCCTCATTGAATGGATTTAGCACTCTTGTCTAAAATCCATTGACCACAGATGTATGGATTCATATCTGGACTCTCAAGTCTATTCTATTGGTCTATAGGCTGTCATTGTACTAGTACCAGGCTGTTTTAATTACTGTGGCTCTATAATATGTTTTCAAATTCAGAAGTGTGAGACCTTACAATTTATTCCTCTTCTTGAAGGTTGCTTTAGCTATTTGGGGTCCAATTTCCTTACTAGCAGACATGGAAAACCCAATTCTCAAATTCATATAGAATTGCAAGGGGGTTCAAATAGCCAAAACAATCTTGAAATAAAAGAACAAAGTAGTAAGATTCACACCTCCAAATTTCAAAAGGTACTATACATATATTAAAAAAAAAAAACCCAAACCAAACCCACTGCTGTCGAGTTGATTCCAACTCATAGTGATCCTATAGGACAGAGTAGAACTGCCCCATAGGATTTCCAAAAAGGTAATATGAAACTACAGTAATCAACACAGTCTGGTACTGGTATAAGGATAGACATTTAGACCAATGGAATAGAATTGAGAGTCCCAAAATAAACCCGTTCAGCTATGGTCAATTGATTTTGACAAGGGTGCCAAGTCCATTCAATGGAGGGAAAAATAGTCTTTTCTATAAACAGTGCTGGAACAACTGAATCTCCACATGCAAAAGAATGAAGTTGGATCCATACCTCACATCATATATGAAAATTAACTTAAAATGGATCAATGACCTAAATATAAGAACTACAACCATAAAACCTTCAGAACAAAATATAAGACTAATAAGGTACCTAGTTTTCAGTAACCAATTCTTAGCTACAAGAGACATACGACAAATTCGATGGCAATTAATAACAAAAACGTGGTCTCAAACTATTTAATTTTTTTTCTATAATCAGTTTGCAAAACTACACAGAATGTCATGTATGTTTTCTTTCATTGTATTCCAAGAAAATTATTTAGAATTCCTTGATTTTTTGTAAAATTGAAGAAACCAGGTAGAGAAAAAAAGGTGAAAGCAGAATCATTCAGAACAACAGGAATCAAATCTATCAAGTCTTTCAAATTTACTTTTGTAACATAGTTTTAATAACTTATCCATAAATATGTGAATGCATTTTTTGTTTTATTGATTTACTTTTCACTTTAAGAATTCAGCAGTCTAAAGTGTATACAGTGATTATCTGCACACATACCAAATATCTTTCAATTGCACCTCTCAGAGCTAACCATTATCCAAATTTTGGTGTGCTTCTTTTCTAGATATGTGTTATGCTTATAAATACTGAGGGTGTATTTGTATGTGTGTGTTTATGTAAATACACATATGACCATAATATTGAACAATGACTATAGGTGGAACTCTTTTACAGGTAGTATTGTCAAAACTATGTTTTAGGGCTTTTATTTGATCACGAAAAAAAGTTTGCATCATGTACTATTGTCTTGCCCATTGTGATGGCTAAGATTGTGTGTCAACCTGGCTGGGCCATGAATCTCAGTGCTTATATGTGATCACCTCCATGATGGAATCTGCTGTGAATGGCCAATCAGCTGAAAGGAAGTTTCCTTGGTTGTGTGGCCTGTATCCAAATATAAGTGGACACTCTGGATTTTGCCTGCTCTGGATCCTGTAGCTGGATCCTGTTCATCTGACGTCTGGTTCTTGGGACTTGAGCTAGCAGCTTACCTGTCAATCTTGGGATTTGTCTGTGAGCAAGAGCCCTGCTCTCCAACCTGCCGATTTTGGGTTTGCCAGCCCCTGTGGCTACGTGAATCAGGAGAAGCCTCTATCTTGATCCATGGACTTGGGACGTTCCAACCTCTACAATCGCATGAGCCATTTCCTTGCTATGAATCTCTCTCTATATATTTATATGCTTTACGGTTTTGCTTCTCTAGAGAACCCAGCCTAAGACATTTGGTATTGGGAGTGGTTCTAGAGAAACAAAATTGAAAGGATGAGTTTTCTAAACTTGTCCTCAAGTCTGGTTAGTCTTAAAGATGTTGATAACTCTGCTTCCAGCAGTAAAGAGGGCACTGCTAATCCATGGCATGAGGTGGCAATGCAAATACACAAAATACCACTAATAGATCAGGTATTGGTGAAAGGCTAGGCTCTGGGTGAACAAACGTGTGATATCTTTCTACAGCTTTGTCAGAATGAGAAAAGACAGGAAGTTGGTTGTTAGTCCTATTTTCACTAGACAAACTGGTGAAAGAAAGAGATGTGCTCAGGGCTTCAGAGTCAAAGCTCAACTGGCACATAAACAACCTCAAAGTTTCCACTTGTGCTGTGAAAGAAAGCCTTATTTCTTTTTTAACAGAGCTGATATTGCCGAAAACCAAACCTGGAGTCTTATTGAACGGGTGGCTGAATTACAACGCCAGCTCAATTTTCAACCTCGATAGATGTCTGAAGTTAAAGTGAGGGCACTGATTGGGAGGAAATTGGATCCTGAAACTTGGGATGAGGACAAATGGGCAGAAAATCAGGAAACTGGAAACACTGAGCCCCTAAATTCCATTGAATCACTCCTTCCAACAGAACCACTTCCATCTGAGGAGAATACTTCATGTTTGTCTGCTTCATCACCCTGCCCAGAAAAACCATTAGCCCCTCCACTCCATCTAATGAGATTAGCCCTAGCCTAGCTGCCTCTAAAGAGCCCTTGCCTGAGTCATTGCCTGGGTCATCGCCTGAGGCAGATGCTTTACAAAACAACGCTGAATATTCTCAAAACAATTCCACACTACCTATTCTGGCTTCTAGACCTATAACTCAACTTAAGTTCTAGTGAGCCACAAAAGACAAAGTACAAACCGTGACCCAGGAGGAGGCAAGCTACACTCCAAAAGAACTGCTTGATTTTTCTACTACGTACAAACAGAAACCTGGGGAATATGTGTGGGAATGGCTATTAAGGGTGTGGGATACTGAGGCGAGGAACATAAAGATGGA
Source organism: Trichechus manatus latirostris (assembly GCF_000243295.1). NCBI lineage: Eukaryota > Metazoa > Chordata > Mammalia > Sirenia > Trichechidae > Trichechus > Trichechus manatus. The sequence continues at coordinate 6,252,501 of NW_004443955.1, forward strand.
TCAGTCTGAGTTTACTGATATCGATCCACTAAGCACAGATTCTTCATTCAATGTTTCAGCTCAAGAAGTTAGAAAGAATCTAATAGTTTATTTGGTTGGGTTGCTGAAGCATGGATTACGTGGTGGTCTACACTAAATCAAGTTGAAGTACCTGCCTTAGTATACTGTAGAAGAAGGTATCCAAAGGATTAGGGAAATTGTCATGCTAGAGTAGATTTATCAGGTTAGACCCACAGACCTACACATGGAATGCCCATACGACCTACCCTTTACCACAAATTTGTGAAGGGAGCTCCAGGATCCTTGAAGACTGCTGTGATTGCTATTTTATGTAAGTCAGATTTGACAGTGGGAACTGACCTAACTGAATTAAGACACCTAACTACAATGGGGCGGACTTATTGGAACCCGTGGTGGTAGAGGCCAAGTGGTGGCACTCAATCAACAAGACAAGGTGGACGTGGTTACACTAATGGACAGCAGAGTCAAAGCTGTAATCAATATTCGGAGTTGTATGGACCTATGGTGTTGGCTACTTAGTCATGGTGTTCCTAGAAGTGAAATATATGGGAAATCTACTAAATATTTACTTGATCTGTACAAATGGATGAGTTCAAGGCCAGGTGAACAGCAGTTTAACTCGAATCGCCAGAATAGAGAGTCACAGTCCCTCAATCAATTCCAGACTTGAGTGAGATTAGAGACTTGCAACCCGTTGACTGAAGGGGAGAACCAGTCCCCTCGAGGGAGGATTCCAATACACTGCCAAAAATTTTTACTGTTAATCACTCTCCCAGCCTTCCCTAAAGGAATCTACAGCCTTTTACGAGACTGACTGTTCTTGGGGGAAAAGGAAATAATCAGACTTTTTGGGGATTACTGGACACCAGCTGTGAGTGACACTAATTTCAGGAGACCCAAAACATCACAGTGGCCCACCAGAGTGGGGGCATATGGAGGTCAGGTTATTAATGGAGTATTGTTCATGTCTGTCTCATAGTAGGTCAGTGGGTCCCCCAACCCATCCTGTAGAGATTTCCCCAGTTCCAGAATGCATAACTGGAATAGATATACTCAGCAATTCACAGAACCCCTACATTGGATCCCTGACAATTTGAGTAAGAGCTATTATGGTAGGAAACACCAAGTGGAAGCCATTAGGGCTGCCCCTACCTAGGACAATAGTAAACAAAGAGCAATAGCACATTCTTGGAGGGATTGCAGAGATTACTGTCACCATCAAGGACATGAAGGATGCAGGGATGTGATTCCCACCACATCCCCATTCAACTCACCCACTTGGCCTGTGCAAAAAAACAGATGGATCTTGGAGAATGGCAGTAGATTATCGAAAACTTAACCAGGTGGTGACTCCAATTGCAGCTGCTGTTCCAGATGTAGATTCATTGCTTGAGCAAATTAATACATTTCCTGGTACCTGGTATGCAGCTATTGATCTGACTAATGCCTTTTTTCTCTATACCTATTTCGAAGGACCACCAGAAGCAGTTTGCCTTCAGCTGGCAAAGCCAGCAATACACCTTCAGTCGTCTACCTCAGGGCTACAGCAACCCTCCAGCTCTATGTCATAATTTAGTCAGCAGGGAACTTGATCGCCTTTCTGCTCCACAAGATGTCACATTGGTCCATTACATTGATGACATTATGCTGATTGGACTTAGTAAGGAAGAAATATCAATGACTCTGGACTTATTGGTAAAACATTTGCATGCTAGAAGGTGGGAAATTAATTCCAGTAAAATTCAGGCACCTTCTACCTTAGTGAAGTTTCTAGAGTTCCAGTGGTGTGGGGCATGTGGAGATATTCCTTCTAAAGTGAAGGCTAAGTTATTGCATCTGGCTGCTCCCACAACTAAAAAGGAAGCACAATGCCTAGTGGGCCTCTTTGTATTTTGGAAGCAACATATTCCTCATTTGGGTGTGCTACTTCAGCCTATTTAGGAAGTGACTAAAAAGCTGCTAAATTTGAGTGGGGCCCAGAACAAGAGAAGGCTCAGCAGCAGGTTCAGGTTGCTGTGAAAGCCCCTCTGCCACTTGGGCCGTATGACTCAGCTGATCTAATGGTGCTTGAAGTGTCAGTGGCTGATAGAGATACTGTTTGGAGTCTTTTACAGGCCCCTATTGGTGAATCACAGTGCAGACCCTTAGGATTTTGGATCAAAGCCCCCCAGTTCTGTGCAGATAACTACTGTCCTTTTGAGAAACAACTTTTGGCTTGTTATTGGGCCTTAGTAGAGACTAAACACTTAACCATGGGACACCAAGTCACCATGTGGCCTGAGCTGCCCATCATGAACTGGGTGTTGTCTGAACCAAAGAGTCATAAAGTTGGATGTGCACAGCAGCATGTCCTGAGCCGGACCTGAAGGCGTAAGTAAGTTGCATGAGGAAGTGGCCCAAATGCCCATGGTCTCTACTCCTGTCTCATTACCTTCCATCTCCCAGTCTGCACCGATGGCCTCATGGGGAGTTCCTTATGATCAGTTGACTGAAGAAGAGAAAACTCGTGCCTGGTTTACAGATGGTTCTGGGCAATATGCAGGGGCCACTTAAAAGTGGACAGCAGCAGCAGAAGCACTACAGCCCCTTTCTGGGAGCTCCCTGAAGGACAGTGGTGAAGGGAAATCCTCCCAATGGGCAACACTTTGAGTAGTGGACCTGGTTGTTCACTTTGCTTGGTCGGAGAAATGGGCATTTCTGATTCATGGGCTGTGGTCAATGGTTTGGCTGGATGGTCAGGAAGTTGGAAGGAACATGATTGGAAAATTGGAGACAAGAATTTATGGGGAAGAGGTATGTGGATAGACTTCTCTGAATGGGCCAAAGAAGTGAAGATATCTGTGTCTCATGTGAATGCTCACCAAGGGGTGATCTCAACAGTGGATGATTTTAACATTCAAGAGGATAGGATGATGTATTTTGTGGAAACCACTCATACTCTTTCCCCAGCTACTCCTGTCAGTGCTCAATGGGCTCATGAACAAAGTGGCCATGGTGGCAGAGATGGAGGTTATTCATGGGCCCAGCAGCATGGACTTCCACTCACCAAGGATAACTTGGCTATAGCCACTGCTGAGTGCCCAATCTGCCAGCAGCAGAGACCAACACTGAATCCGTGATATGGTACCGTCCCTCCAAGTGATCAGCCAGCAACCTCGTGGCAAGTTGATTACATTAGACTGCTTCCATCATGGAAAGGGCAGCATTTTGTCCTTACTGGAATAGACACTTACTCTTGACATGGATTTGCCTTCCCTGCATGCAATTCGTCTACCAAAACTACCATCTGTGGACTTACAGAATGCCTTATCCACCGTCATGGTATCCCACACAGCATTGCCTCAGATCAAGGGGCTCATTTCACAGCAAATGAAGTGTGGCAGTGGGCCCGTGCTCATGGAATTCACTGGCTTCCCATTTTTCCCATCATCCTGAAGCAGCTGTTGCTTAGATTTGTTTTAGAGTTTTGCCCTGGTGGAGTGCATGATTACTAAACATGCTCTAAAAAAGCAGGACTTAGACACAGGGTCTTTTCACCCAACTCAGTAGAGTCCTTGCTGACAGGCAGGGTCACACAGTGTGTTGCACCTAGAGACAAAGCAACAACAAACTGGAGTTGTAGGAGATGGCTTATGTATGGCAAGCAGGGTGATGTTAGCTTGGCTGTAATTTTCTTGGCAGTTTAAAAAAAGGAGAAAGTTTATCATAGGGAATCATATGAGACATGGCTAGGAGGGCCAAGGAGTAACCATAAGCATTGAGATACCAGGTTATAAGATAGTAATGAAGTCCTAGCACAAGAAATCTTATGGGAGAGAGGGACTTATGGGCAACATGGTGCTATAGACAGAAACACCACACCGTCGCTCCACAGCAAAGATCCAAAAAACTAAGTCAAACAGAGGCAAAGGTCAAACCTGAAACCCTAAGAATCAAATGAAGAGATAAAGAACTCAGCAAAGCACCAAATGGAATAAGAAACTGACAGAGAACAGAGAGTGAAGAGAGAAACATGCAGAGGTCCCCTATCAGTTAATGCAGCACGGATCTGCCATCTTGGACTCCTATCATAGATCAGCGAACAGGGTATATGAAAAAGCAGCTTCACGGAGTTTCCAGTAGGAGTCAGAACAACTGGTAACCAGTGATATATGCTTTCCCACTCCCCACCCTTCTTCAACCCCACTTAGCCTCCTCTGCTTCCTCCAGCCACAGTCTTTTGGCCAGGAAGAACCAGCTTCACTCTGGTATCTCTTGGATTCCACTCGCCCGCACTGGCAAAGGTCTAATCTCTAAAATCTATAAGAAAATTCAACACTTCTAAAACAAAAAGACAAATAATCCAATTAAAAAATTGGCAAAGGAAATGAACAGACACTTCACCAAAGAATACATTCAAGCAGCCAACAGACACATGAGGAAACACTCGCTATCCGCAGCCACTACAGAAATGCAAATTAAAACCACTATAAGATAACCATCTCACCCCGGTGTTACTGGCATGAATCATAAAAACTGGAAATAACAAATGTTGGAGAGGCTGCAGAGAGATCGGAACTCTTATGCACTGCTGGTGGGAATGCATAATGATACAACCATTTTGGAAAATGATATGGTGCTTTCTTAGAAAGCTAGAAATAGAATTACCATATGATGCAGCAATCCCACTCCTAGGAATATTTCCAGAGAAATAAGTGCGATCACACAAATAGAAATATGCACACCCATGTTCATTGTAGCATTGTGGTGGTTAAGATTGTGTGCCACCTTGGCTGGGCCATGCTTCTCAGTGTTTTAATGTAATCACTCCCATGATTGAATATACTGTGAGTAGCCAATCAGATGAAAGGGAGTCTCCTTGGGGATTTGGCCCGCATCTGAATATAAGCAGACGTTTTGGCTTTTTGCTCTCTCTGGATCCCGTGGCTGCCTCCTGTCACCACATCTCCAGTTCTTGGGACTTGAGCTGTCAGCTTATCTGCTGAACTTGGGATTCATTGTTCTGCACAGCCTGTGAGTGGGAGCCCTGCTCTCCAACCTACCAATCTTGGGCTTGCCAGCTTCTGCTGCTGCATGACTTGGGAGAGGCCTCTACCCTGATCCACAGACTTGGGATGTTCTAGCCTCTACAATCATGTGAGCTGTTTCCTTGATATAGATCTTTCTCTCTATATATATTTATACACTTTACTGGTTTTGCTTCTCTAGAGAACCCAGCCTAACATATTTTGGTACCAAGAATGGTTCTAGAGAAACAAAATTTTAAGGATGAGTTTTCTAAATTGGTTCTCAAGTCTGGTTAGTCTTAAAGACTATGATGACTCTGCTTCCAGCAGTAAAGAGGTCACTGCTAGTCCATGGAGAGAGGTGGCTATACAAACACGCAAAATATCACCACCGGTAGATCAGATATTGGTGAAAGGTGATAATCAGGGTGAACACATGTGTGATATCTTTCTACAGCTTTGTCAGAATGAGAAGCATAAGGAAGCTGGTTGGTTTGTCCTACTTTCACTAGACAAACTGGTGAAGGAAAGAGATGCTCTCAGGGCTTCAGAGTCGGCTCAAGTACAGCATACATGACCTCAAGTCTTCCACTTGTGCTTTGAAAGAAAGCCTTATGTCTGGTAGTAACAGATCTGAAATTGCTGAAAACCAAACCCAGAGTCTTATTGTAAGAGTGGCTGAATTACAATGCTAGCTCAATTGCAAACCTTGAGAGGTGTCTGAAGTTAAGGTAAGGGCATTGATTGGGAAGAGATGGGATACTGAGACTTGGGAGGGGGACATATGCACAGATAATCAGGAAGCTGGAGACACTGAGCCCATATATTCCGTTGAATCACTCCTGCCAGCAGAACCGGTCCCATCTGAAGAGATTACTTCATGTTTGTCTGCTAAACCACCCTGCCCAGAAAAACCATTAGCCCCCTCCACTTGCATCTAAGGAGATTAGCCCTAGCCCAGCTGCCTCTAAAGAGCCCTTGTCTGAATCATTGCCTGGAGCATCGCCTGAAGCAGATGCTTTACAAGCTAATGCTCAATGTTCTCAAAACAATTCCACACTACCTATTCTGGCTTCTAGACCTTTAACTAGACTTAAGTCCCTTCGAGCCCCAAAAGGTGAGTACAAAGTGTGACCCAGGAGGAGGTACGCTACACTCCAAAAGAACTGCTTGACTTTTCTAATACGTACAAACAGAAACCTGGGGAATGTGTGGGAATGGCTATTAAGGGTGTGGAACAATGGTGCGAAGAACATAAAGATGTATCAGTCTGAGTTTATTGATATGGGTCCACTAAGCACAGATTCTTCATTCAATGTTTCAGCTCAAGAAGTTAGGAAAGGATCTAATAGTTTATTTGGTTGGGTTGCTGAAGCATGGATTATGTGGTGGTCTACACTAAATCAAGTTGAAGTACCAGACCTGCCTTGGTATACTGTAGAAGAATGTATCCAAAGGCTTAGGGAAATTGGCATGCTAGAGTGGATTTATCAAGTTAGACCCACAGACCCACACATGGAGTGTCCAGAGGACACACCTTTTACCACAACTGTGAGGAACAAATTTGTGAAGGGAGCTCCAGTATCCTTGAATACTGCTGTGATTGCTATTTTATGTAAGTCAGATTTGACTGTGGGAACTGCCCTAACTGAATTAAGACATCTAACTACAATGGAGCTGATTGGACCTCGTAGTAGTAGGGGCCAAGTGGCTGCACTCAATCGAGAAAGGCAAGGTGGGTGTGGTTACAGTAATGGACAGAGGAGTCAAAGCAGTAATCAGAATAGTCTGACTCGTATGGATTTACCGCGTTGGTGACTTAGTCATGGTGTCCCTAGGAGGGAAATAGATAGGAAATCTACTAAATATTTACTTGATCTATACAAAAGGAAGAATTCTAGGTCAGGTGAAAAGCAGTCTAACTCGAATCGCCAGAATAGAGAGTCATGGTCCCTCAATCAATTCCCAGATTTGAGCTAGTTTAAAGACCCACAACCCCTTGAATGAAGGG
>NW_004443955.1:6266852-6300703 GCF_000243295.1 Trichechus manatus latirostris
GTTTATTGATTGTAGATTTGTTTGTTTTGTTCTTTTTTTTATTTGGCTATGTCTGAGCAGGTGGGCTGTGTGTTCTTTGTTGTTTGCTCATCTGTGGGCATGATTCTTTTCACCTCCTTCTCCATTGGCAGGGTCAGTCGCTCAGATATGGTACAGCAGGGCAGGTCTAGCTGAAGAGCAGTTACTGGGACATGTTGTTTGTGGCACTTACTACAGCCACCAGGGCAGGTCGGTAATCAGTATAAGGCAGGTTCCAGTAGGCCCTGCCTGTGCTGCTTGGTGGTGGAATGTTAAGTGCACTGTACAGGTAGGCAGGATGTAGGGGGGAGATTGTTATGCATGGAGCTAAGATAGAGATGGTAGAGAGGAGAGAAGAACAGGAGTCAAAAACATACAAAAAAAGAAAAAAGAAAAAAGAATGTTTGGGGAGCTTACTATTGGAGTGGCAAGATGAGAGACTATGAAATGGAGAAAAACAAAAAGGGGAAGAAGAAGAAAAAAAGAAAAGAATGAATAAATAAAAATTAGAATGGGAAAAGAACAGCAAAGTTCCCAGGGATCCCACCTGTGCAGGTATGAGGTCTGGAGAAGTTGTTCTTAGGTGTTGCAGTACTGCCTGGCTAGAAGGCATAGAGGTATTCAGCACCAGGTGTTCAGGGAACAGAAAGAGAAGGAAGGTATAGAGAGGTGAGAAACTGAGTAATGAACAAAGACAAAAAGGGAGAAAAAAGGAAAAGAAGATGAAAGAAATTTTTTAAAAAAGAAGAAAACCCTGAAAATAACAGGAAAAGAAAACACACACACACACAAAAAATGCCCTCAGGGAGCCCTCTGTGCGTCTGCACAAGCCGAGGGGGTAGGTTCCAAGCTAGGCAGCACCGCCTGGCCAGAACGGGCTCCCAACTCAAGAAAAGGAAAAGAAAACAAACAAACAATTCAAAACAAAAAAAGAAAAGCCCCGGGATCCCACCAGCGTGGCAGCCCAGACCAGGAAGGAGTTCCACACTCGAACGGAGCTAAGCAGCCCCTCAGGAAGAAGCAAAGATGGTGCACGGAGCCCAGTATTTGAGCAAAAGGAGGGGGAGGTTGTGAGAGGTAAGGAAGAAATCAAAAGAAGTGGAAAAAAGCAACACCAGCAGTCAACAATTGGCACTCAGAGAGCCAGCCAATTCGTGCTGGTGGAATCCAAGCAGCCGGTGAATCCTGGACAAGAGATTGTGGCTGCAGGAACCAGAGGAGGCCGAGTGTCGGTGAAGAAGGGTGTTGGGTGGTAAAGAGTATATCACAAATTACCGCTGGAAGCTCCGTGAAGCTGCTTTCTCCTAACCCCTGTTTGCTGGTCTCCATTAGGAGTCCAAGATGGTGGATCTGCACTGCGTTAGCTGATAGGAGACCTCTGCATGAATCTCTCCTCGTTCTCCTTTCTCTGTCAGTTTTCTCACTCCATTTAGTGCTTGGTTGAGTTCTTTATCTCTTCATTTGATGTTTTAGGGTTTCAGGATTGCTGTTTTCTCTGTTTGGCTTAGTTTTTCGAATCTTTGCTGCAGAGGGACAGTGTGGTGCTTCTGCCTAGAGTGCCGTTTTGCCGGAAGTCCCTGGAGCTCAGGTTATTAATTGAGTCTTGGCTCATGTCCATCACACAGCAGGTCAAGTGGGTCCCTGAACCCATCCTGTAGTGATTTTCCCAGTTCCTGAATGCAAAATTGGAATAGATATACTCAGCAACTGGCAGAAACCCTACATTTGATCCCTGATGAATAGAATAAGGGCTATTATGGTAGGAAAAGCCAAGTGGAAGCCATTAGGACTGCCCCTACCTAGGAAAATAGTAAACCAAGAGCAATAGCACATTCTTGGAGGGATTGCAGAGATTGCTGCTACCATCAAGGACTTGAAGAATGCAGGCGTAGTGATTCCCACCACACCCCCATTCAACTCGCCCATTTGGCCTGTGCAAAAAAACAGATGGATCTTGGAGAGTTACAGTAGATTATTGAAAAGTTAACCAGGTGGTGACTCCAATTGCATGTGCTGTTCCAGATGTAGTTTCACTGCTTGAGCAAATTAATAGATTTCCTGGTACCTGGTATGCAGTTATTGATCTAGCTAATGTCTTTTTCTCCATACCTGTTGCAAAGGACCACCAGAAGCTGTTTGCCTTCAGCTGGAAAGGCTTGCCTACCTCAGGGCTACATTAACTCTCCAGCCATATGTCATAATTTAGTCTGGAGGGACATTGATTGCCTTTCCCTTCCACAAGACGTCACACTGGTCCATTACATTGATGACATTATGGTGAGTGGACCTAGTAAGGAAGAAGTGTCAATGACTCTGGACTTATTGGTAAAACATTTGTATGCTAGAGGCTGGGAGATTAATCCCACAAAAATCCAGGCACCATCCACTTCAGTGAAATTTCTAGAGGTCCAGTGGTGTGGGGCATGTTGAAACATTCATTCTAAAGTTAAGGATAAGTTATTGCATACAGCCCCTTCCGCAACTAAAAAGGAGGCACAACACCTAGTGGGCCTCTTTGGCTTTTGAAGGCAACATATTCCTCATATGGGTGTGCTACTCCAGCCTATTTATCAAGAGACTCGAAAATCTGCTAGTTTTGAGTGAGGACCAGAACAAGAGAAGGTTCTGCAACAGGTTCAGGCTGCTGTGCAAGCCACTCTGCCACTTGGACCATATGATCCAGCTGATTCAATGGTGCTTGAAGTGTCAGTGGCAGATAGAGATTCTGTTTGGAGTCCTTGGCACGCCCTACTGGTGAATCACAGTGCAGACCCTTAGGATATGGGAGCAAAACCCTACAATCCTCTGTAGATAACTACTCTCCTTTTGAGAAACAACTTTTGGCTTGTTACTGGGCCTTAGTAGAGACTGAAGGCTTAACCATGGGACACCAAGTCACCATGAGGCCTCAGCTGCCCCTCATGAACTGGGTGTTGTCTGACCCACAAAACCATAAAGTTGGACGTGCACAGCAGCACTCCATCATTAAATGGAAGTGGTATATTCGAGATCAGGTCTGAGCAGGACCCGAAGGCACAAGTAAGTTGCATGAGGAAGTGACCCAAATGCACATGGTCTCCACTCCTGTAACATTACCTTCCATCTCCCAGTCTGCTCCTATGGCCTCATGGGGAATTCCCTATGATCAGTTGACTGAGGAAGAGAAAACTCGTGCCTGGTTTACAAATGGTTCTGTGCGATATGCAGGCGCCACTAGAAAGTGGACTGCAGCAGCACTACAGCCCCTTTCTGGGAGCTCCCTGAAGGACAGTGGTGAAGGGAAATACTCTCAATGGGAAGAACTTTGAGCAGTGTACCTGGTTGTTCACTTTGCTTGGAAGGAGAAATGGCCAGATGTGCGATTATATACTGATTCATGGGCTGTGACCAATGGTTTGGCTGGATGGTCAGGGACTTGGAAGGAACATGATTGGAAAATTGGAGCCAAGGATTTATGGGGAAGAGGTATGTGGACAAACCTCTCCGAATGAGCCAAAGAGCTGAAGATATTTGTGTCTCATGTGAATGCTCACCAAAGGGTGACCTCAGCAGAGGATGATTTTAACAATCAAGTGGATAGGATGACACGTTCTGTGGAAACCAGTCATCCTCTTTCCCCATCTACTCCCGTCATTGCTCAATGGGCTCATGAACAAAGTGGCCATGGTGGCAGGGATAGAGGTTATGCATGGGCCCAGCAGCATGGACTTCCTCTCAGCAAGGCTGACTTGACTACAGCCTCTGCTGAGTGCCTAATCTGTCAGCAGCAGAGACCAACACTGAGTACCCGATATGGCACCATCCCTCGAGGTTATCAGCCAGCAACCTGGTGGCAAGTGGATTACATTGGACCACTTCCATCATGGAAAGGGAAGCGTTTTGTCCTTACTGGAATAGAAACTTACTCTGGATGGGGATTTGCCTTCCCTGCATGCAATGCTTCTGCCAAAACTACCATCTGTGGACTTACAGAATGCCTTATCCACAGTCATGGTATCCCACACAGCATAGCATCATATCAAGGGACTCACTTCACAGAAAATGAAGTGCGGCAGTGGGCCCATGCTCATGGAATTCACTGGTCTTACCATGTTCTCCATCATCCTGAAGCAGCTGGCTTGCTAGAACGATGGAATGGCCTTCTAAAGACACAATTACGGTGCCAGCTAGGTGGCAATACCTTGCAGGGTTGGGGCAATGTTCTCCAGGAGGCTGTATATGCTTTAAACCAGTGTCCAATATATAGTGCTTTTCCTCCCATAGCCAGGATTCATGGGTCCAGGAATCAAGGGGTGAAAATAGGAGTGGCACCACTCACTATTACCCCTAGTGAACCACTCACAAGATTTTTCCTTCCTGTCCCTGTGACCTTATGCTCTGCAGGTCTAGAGGTCTTAGTTCCAAAGGGAGGAATGCTCCCACCTGGGGACACATCACTTATTCCATTGAACTGGAGGCTTAAAATGCCACCTGGTCACTTTGGGCTCCTTATGCTTCTGGATCAACAGGCAAAGAAGGGAGTTACCGTACTGGCTGGTGTGATTGATCCTGATTACCATGAGGAAATTGGATTGATATTTACATAATGGAGGTAAAGAAGAGTATGTTTGGAATGCAGGAGATTCCTTAGGGTGTCTCTTAGTACTACCATGCCCTGTGATTAAAGTCAATGGAGAACTACAGCAACCTAATTCCGACATAACTACTAATGACCCAGACCCTTCAGGAATGAAGGTTTGGGTCATCCCACCAGACAAAGAACCATGACCAGCTGAGGTGCTTACTGAGGGCAAAGGGAATACAGAATGGGTGGTGGAAGAAGGTAGTTCTAAATACCAGTTATGGCCACGTGATCAGTTGCAGAAATGGGGATTGTAATTATTATGAGTATTTCTGCTTTGTATGTGTGCATAAAATAGTTTTGTTTCCTTCACTTATAAAATATAAGCTATAAATGTGGCTAGTGCTTTTTCGATTGTAAGTGCATTATTTGTATCATGTTAAGCACAAGTATGAGTTTCTAATTGTCTTTATTCAGAGATTATGTATGGTTTAAGGAAAGGTGTACATGTGCCAAGTTGACAAGGGGTGGACTGTGATGGTTAATATTGTGTCTCAACTTGGCTGGGCCATGATTCTCAGTGTTTTAATGTAATCACTCCCATGATTGAATATACTGTGAGCAGCCAATCAGATGAAAGGGAGTCTCCTTGGGGGTGTGGCTCGCATCTGAATATAAGCAGACGTTCTGGCTTTTTGCTCTTTCTGGATCCTGTGGCTGCCTCCTGTTGTCTCATCTCCAGTTCTTGGGATAAGCTGTCAGCTTATCTCCCAAACTTGGGATTCGTCACTCTGCACAGCCTATGAGTGGGAGCCCTGCTCTCCAACTTACTGTTCTTGGGCTTGCCAACTTCTGCGGCTGCATGACTTTAGAGAGGCCTCTACCCTCATCCTTGGACTTGGGACATTCTAAGCTCTACAATCTAGTGAGCTGTTTCCTTGATATAAATATCTCTATATATATTTATATACTTCACTGGTTTTGCTTCTCTAGAGAACCCAGCCTAAGACAAGCATTGTTCACAATAGAAAAAAGATGGAAACAACCTAGACGCCCATCAGCAGATGAATGGATAAACGAACTATGGCACATACACACAATGGAGTATTATGCAGCAATGAAGAACAGTGATGAATCTGTGAAGCATCTCATAATATGGATGAAACTGGAGGACATTATGTTGAGTGAAATAAGTCAATCACAAAAGGACAAATATTGTATGGGACCTCTATTGTAATAACTCATGAAAAATTTTACACTCAAAAAGAAACAATATTTGTTGTTTACTAGGGATGGGAGGGGGTAACTAAATAGACAATAGATAAGTGGTAACTTAGGTGAAGGATAAGACAGTACACAGTACTGGGGAAGCCAGTACAACTTGTGCAAGGAAAGGTCATGGAAGCTCCATGGACACATCCCAACTCCCTAAGGGACTGAATTGCTGGGCGGATGGTTGTCGGGACCATGGTTTTGGGGAACATCTTGCTCAATTGGCATAACACAGTTTATAAAGACAATGTTCTACATTCTACCTTGGTGAGTAGTGTCTGGGGTCTTAAAATCTTGTGAGCATCCATCTAAGTTACTCCACTGGTCTCACCCCTTTGGGAGCAAGGGAGAATGAAGAAAATAAGATATAGGGAAAAGATTAGTCCAAAGGACTAATGGACCACAACTACCATGGCCTCCACAAGACTGAGTCCAGTATAAGTAGATGGTGCCTGGCTACCACCACTGACTGCTCTGACAGGGATCACAACAGAGGGTTCTGGACAGAGCTGGAGAGAAATTGGAGCAAAATTCTAACTCACGAAAAAAGATCAGGTTTACTGGCTTGACAGATACTGGAGAAACCCTGAGAGTATGGCCCCCAGACACCCTTTTAGCTCAGGAATGAAGTCACTCCCGAGGTTCACACTTCAGCCAAAGATTAGACATCCCCATAAAACAAATGAGACAAATGGGGCACATCAGTCCAGGGAGAAGGACTAGAAGGCAGGAGGGGACAGGAAAGCTGGTAATAGGGAACCCAAGTTTGAGAAGGGACAGTGTTGACATGTCGGGGGGTCGTTAACCATTGTCATAAAACAATCTGTGTACTAACTGTTTAATGAGAAACTATTTGTTCTTTAAACTTTCATCTAAAGTACAATAAAAAATAAAATTCCCAACAAAATTCTAGCCAATAGAATTCAGCATCATATAAAATAATAATAATACAACACAACCAAGTGGGAATCATACTAGGTTTGCAATGATGGTTCAACAGTAGAAAATCAATGTAATCCACCACATACATAAAAGAGTCACATAATCATCTCAATCGATGCAGAAAAGGCATTTGATAAAGACCAACACCCAATCCTGATAAAAACTCTTAATAAAATAGGTATAGAAGGGCAATTCCTGAACATAAAAAAGGGCGTCTCTAGAAAACCAACAGCCAGTATCATTCTTAATGGAGAGAGGCTGAAACCACTCCCCTTGAGAACAGGAACAAGACAATGATGCCCTTTATCTCCACTCCTATTTCACATTGTGCTGAAGTACTAGCTAGAGCAATAAAGCAAGAAAAAGAAATAAAGGGTATCCGAATTGGTAAGGAAGAAGTAAAATTTTCCCTATTTTACAGATGATATGATATTATACATAGAGAACCCAAAGGACTCCATGAGAAAACTACTGGAACTAATAAGAAGATTCAGCAGAGTAGCAGGATACAAGAAAAATATGCAAAAATCAGTTGGATTCCTATACACTAATAAAGAGAACTGTGAAAAGGAAATCAGGAAAGCAATACCGTTTATAAAGCCCCTAAAAAAAAAAAACCAAAAGCTAGATCATAGAAAAAAAAATGAGGTAAATGCTAGAGGCCCTAATACCTGTCATAAATAGGATACAAACCATAACTAACAACACAGAAACACCAGAAGATAAACTAGGTAACTGGGATCTTCTAAAAATTAAACACTTAAGCTCATCAAAAAAACTTTACCAAAAGAATAAAAAGAGAACTTAGTGAATGGGAAAAATATTTTGGATATGACAATTCCAGCAAAGGTCTAATCTCTAAAATATATAGGAAAATCCAAAACCTCTACAACAAAAAGACAAATAATCCAGTTAAACAATGGACAAATTTATGAACAGACACTTCACCAAAGAAGACATCCAGGTGGCTATCAGACATATGAGAAAATGTTCGTGATCATTAGCCATTAGAGAAATGCAAATCAAAACTACAATGAGGGAGCCAACATGGCACTATAGACAGAAGCGCCATGCCATCCCTCCATAGCAAAGACAGAAAAAACTAAGTAAAACAGAGACAAACATCAATCCTGGAACCCTAAGCATCTAAGGAAGAGAGAAAGAAATCAGCCAATCACCAAATCGAATAAGAAACTGACAGAGAATGGAAAGCAGGAGAGATACGTGTGGAGATCCTCTATCAGCTAATGCAGCACAGATTCCCCATCTTAGACTCCTGTTGGAGATCAGAGGACAGGGAGTACAGGAAAGCAGCTTCACAGAGCTCCCAACAGGAGACAGAACAACTGGTAACCAGCGATACATGCTTGCCACCCCCCATCCTTCTTCCCCCTACTTGGCCTCCGCTGCTTCCTGCTGGCACAGTTTCTTGGCTGAGAGACACCAGCTCCAGCCCCGTGTCTGTGGAATTCAGCCCACCCACACTGGCCGGCTCCATCAGTGCCATTTGTATGATACTGGTGTTGTCTTTTTCTGACTCTTGGTTTCTTATCTGTCTCTCACCACCTCCTCCTCCTTTCTCTCAAACACCTGGCTCCGTGTGCCAGCTTTGCTTCTTCTTGAAAGGCTGTGAAACACCGCTCAGCTGGGGAACTGCTTCCCTGATCCATGCTGACATACTGGTGGGATCCTCGGGGTCTGTTTTTCCTTTTTTGTTTGTTTTGTTTTGTTCTGGTTTGTCTTCTCGTTTGTTTGTTTTCTTTTACTTTTCTTGGCTTGGGAGCCCCTTCTAGCCAGGCTGTACTGCCTGGCTTGGGAGCCACTCCGCAGTCTGTGCAGCCGCACTGGAGGGATTCCTGGGGACATTTCTTTTTTTTGTTTTTTTCTCTTTTCTTCTTTTTCTCTCTTCTTCTTTTTCTCTCTCTTCATTCCTTGGTTTCTCATCCTCAATGCTTACCTTCTTTTCCTGTCTCTTGAATACCTGGCACTTTGTGACACCTCTGCCCGTTCTAGCCAGGCTGTACTTCATGGCCTGGGAGCCACTTCCCCAGTCCAGTCTTCACAGTTGATCTAGTGGGATCCCTGCAGGCTTTTCTTTTCTCTAATTTTTATTTCTTTTTTTAGTTTTCTCTTTTCTTCCCCCTCCATTTATTGGTCTCTGGTCTCTCCATTCCATGGCAAGCTCCCTTAGCACTCTTTTTTTTTTCTGTGTGTCTGAGGTTTTTTTGTTTTGTTTTGGCTCCTGTTTCTCTCTGCTCTCTCTCTTCTTTCCCATACCCATCTTAACTCTACAGATCACAACCTTCACCCTCCTTTCCGCCTATCTGCACCATGCATTGAACATCACATCCCTGAGCAGCACAGGCATGGCCTACCAGAACCTGCCCTCCACTGATTCCTGGAACATCCTGTCGACCCTAGTACATGCCAAAAACAACGAATCGCATCCCTTCCCCTTTAGCTGGACCTTCCCTGCTGCACTATATCTGAGCAACTGGCCCTGCCTATAGGACAAGGAGGTGAAAAGTATCGTGCCAACAGATGAGCAAACAACAAAGAATGGACAGCACTCCTCCTCAGACATAACCAAATAAAACAAAAGAGCAGGATGAAACAAACAAATCTACAATCAATAAATGAAGAAAATGACTACTAAATGTCCCAAAGACAGCAGACAATATCAAAACATATTAAAAAACAGGACAAGATGGTTCCAGTAGGTGACCAAAATAAAACACCAGATGACTTTCCATTAGAAGAAAAGGCACTAGAAATACCTGATAGGTAATTAAAATCTCTAACATTCAGAGATATCCAAATGTTGAAGCAAAAAGCAGACAAAAATGAGGAAAAAATAGAGAAATTCATGGAAAAGGCAGACAAATTCATGGAAAATACAGACAAAAAAAAATGGAAGAATTCAGGAAAATAATGTAGGAACAAAATGCCAAAACAAATTCACAACTAGAAATCATAGAAAGACAATAATTAAAAATCAAAAAGATAAACAACAAGATTTCAGAAATGGACAGTGTCATAGAAGGGCTGAGGAGCAGGTTTGAAATGATGGAAGACAGGATCAGCAAAATTGAAGACAAACACTTGGATACAACTCTGAGGAAAAATCAGAAAAAAGAATGAAGAAACCCTGAGATTTATGTGGGATACAATCAAAAGCAAAAATTTTCGAGTGATCAGAGTTCTAGAAGCGGTGGAACAAACAGAAAACATAGAAAGGATCATTAAAGAGTTGCTTACAGAAAACTTCCCTAATATGAAAGATGAAAAGCTGACCATCCATTTATCATAGCCCCTTAAAAAAACTGAAATACTTAGGAATAAATCTAACCAGGGATGTAAAAGACCTATACAAAGAAAACTACAAAACACTACTGCAAGAAACCAAAAGAGATATGCATAAATGGAAAATCATACCATGCTCATGCATAGGTAGACTCTACACTGTGAAAATGACAATAGTGAAAGAGTTTACAATACATAAGGAAATCACATATAACCTTATCACAGTGATAGAGTTTACAACACATAAGGAAATCACATCAGATTTACAAAATGGTACACAAGCGTACAATACTGGGAGTCATGACCCAGCCAAGTTGACAGATATCTTTTGGGGACACAATTCAATCCATGACAGGTTCCCAATTACCAGCTTTCCTGTCCCTTCCTGCTTTCTCATCCTTCCTCTTGGGCTGGTGTGCCCACTTAGTCTCATTTTGTTCTGTGGGCCTTCTTCAATCGTGCTTTTACAAATAGCAATTTACAAATACAATGCGATCCTGATCCAAAGAAATGGAAAAACTAATTATTAATTTTATATGGAAAGGGAAGAAGCCCCGGATAAGTAAAGCAGAACTGAAGGGGATATTCAATCCTTGAGTTGAATTACTGAAGGTTTATATGGCCAAAAAATTGAATGACACAGGAAGAATCAAAAGAAGGTGGAAGGAATACACAGAGTCACTGTCCCAATGTTCTACTATTTCAGAAGTTAGAATATGACCAAGAAAGGATGGTACTAAAGAAAGAAGTTCAAGCTGTATGGAATGCATTGATGAAATACAAGTCTTCAACAATTAACAGAATAGCAATTAAAATGCTTCAACAAAATGATGCAATGCTGGAAGCATGTACTCATCTATTTCAAGAAATTTGAAAGATAGCTACCTGTCCAACTGACTGGGAGGCATCCATAATTGTGCCTATTCCAAATGAAGACAATCAAACAGAATGTAGAAATTATCAAACATTATCATTAATATCACAAGCTAGCAAAATTTTCTGAAAATAATTCGAAAATTACTGCAGCCATACATTGACAGAGAAGTGCCAAAAGTTCAAGCTGGATTCAGAAGATATCATCGAATGAGGGATATCCATTGCTGTTTTCGGATCGATCTTGGACAAAGTCAGAGAATACCAGAAAGTTGTTTCCTGTGTTTTATCAACTATGCAAAGGCATTTGACTTTTCGGATCATAATAAATTATGCATAACACTGGAAATTCCAGAACACTTAAATGTGCTCATGCAGAACTTGTAAATGAATCAAGAGGTAGTAGTTCAAATAGAAAAAGGGAATATTGCTTGGTTCAGAATTGCAAAATGTGTGCAGCAAGGTTGCATCCTTTCACCTTACTTACTCCATCTATATGCTGAACAAATAATTCAAGAAGTTGGACCATATGAAGAAGAATGTTGCATATGGATTGGAGGGAGACTAATTAACAACCTGTGATATGCAGATCAAACAACATTTCTTGCCTAAAATGAAGACTACTTACTGATGAAGGCCAAATAAGTATGAATTCCACTCGAACATGAAGAAAACAAAGATCCTAACCACTTGATCAATAAGCAGCATTATGATAAGTGAAGAAGAAATTGAAGTCGTCAATAGTTTCAGTCTACTTGGTTCAACAATCAACATCAATGGAAGCAGCAGTCAAGAAATCAAATGACATATTACACTGGGGAAACTGCAAAAGACCTGTTTACAGTTTTATAAAGCACATATGTCCCTTTAATAACTAAAGTGCGTCTGATCCAAGTTATGGTCATTTCAATTGCTTCATTCACATGCAAAAGTTGGATGATGAAAAAAAAAAGACAGGAAAAGAAATCGATGCATTCCAATTTTGGTGCTGGTGAAGAGTACTGAATATACCACAGGCTTCCAAAAGAACAAAGAAATCAGTCTTAGAAGAAATACAACCAAATTTTTCTTTGAAGGGAGTATGGTGCGACTTCAGCTCACTTACTTTGGACACATCATCATGGAAGACCAATCCCGAGAAAATAAAATCATGACTGATAAATTAAAGGGTCAGCGCAAATGAGGAAAACCCTCAATGGATGGATTGACACAATAGCCACAACAATGAACTCAAGCACACTAGTGGATCATGAAGATGGTGCAGGATTGAGGAATGTGTTGTTCTGTTATACATAAGGTCACCATGAATAAGAGTCAACTCCACAGCAACTGACAACAATTAATAGGCTATTTTAAAGCTTTTAGCAAATCTACTATCAATATTCCACAAGTATTCTAATTTCCATTGAAGTCAAGAATATCCTGTATTTTTCCAATTTACCCTGTTGCACATCAGACACCAAATACACATTTACTACGACTGTATATATTCCCTTTAAGTCCAGAACAAAGAGTTGCAGCTCTAGTGACTGTGATTAACTAGTCTGCTTCTGCAGACTTACTTTCAGACAAAACATAAGTTTCCAAAATTTCATGATGTTACCAGAGAATAGGAAGCTTTAAGCAGCTCACTTTTATCCCGAGTACATGATCCATCAGTAAGTATGATCAAATCAGCATTATGAACAGGAATAGTCCCTTTCATTTGCAAAACAGCTGGCTCTTATATGCAGTCTTCAGCTGACAACAGATGGCCTAAATATTTTTCCTCAGTTTGTCAATATTGCAATTTGTTTAGTGAGGCATTATGCCTCTATGACGCAAAAAATTAAGATAAAGCCAAAGAATCTTTTTTTTTTTGATGTTTGTTTTGTTTTTGCCTTCTAGAGCCATTTGTTTGTTTGTTGTTGTTGTCTATATCTTTTTTTAAATTGTGGTGAAAAATATACATAACAAAACATATGCCACCTCAACAACTTCTATGTGTACAACTCAATGACATTGATTATATTCAAGTTGTGCAACCATTATCACTATCCTTTTCCAATTGTTTCCATAACCATTAACTTAAACTCAATGCCCCCTAAGCAAAACCCACTTTTCCTCTTCCCACCACCCTCTGGTGCTCTCTAGTAACTTATTTTCTATTTTCGTTTATTTTATACAGGTAAGATCATAGAGAAGCACTGGTGACGCAGTGGTTAAGAGCTCACCTACTAACCAAAACGCTGGCAGTTCAAATCCACTAGCCACTCCTTGGAAACCCAATGGGGCAGTTCTACTCTGTCCAATTGGGTCACTATGTGTTGGAATTGACTCTTCGACCACAGGTTGGATTTTTTGGAGCCCTGGAGACACAGTGGTTAAGAGCTATGGCTGCTAACCAAAAGGTCGGCAGTTTGAATACACCAGCATTTGTCCTTTTGTGAATGTCTTACTTTACTCAGCATCATCTTTTCCAGGTTCATTCTTGTCGTGGCATGCATCAGGACAATTTCTCTTTACGGTGGATAGTGTTTCATTGTGTTTATTAACCAGATTTGGTTTATCCATTCATCTGTTGATGGACATTTTGGTTGTTTCTGCCAAAGTATCAGTTTTAACATTACTCTTTAGTTTTTGAGGCTACCAGCAAATCAATTACATTTTGAATAATGTTAGATCACTCTAGTGGAACACATTTTTCTAAATTTTCTGTAAATGACTAGAGAAAATAATAGGAGAGTCCCGAAGCCCAAAGGGAATCCTTTACCATAAATACTGGACTCCTTCTTAAACAAGAATTTAGACTTGTCTACTAGAAGGACAGAAAAAAAGAAAACATAAAAATCAAAATATAAAGCAAATACTGGGATGATAGTACTCAAGTCAGAATAGCTGCAAGGTTAGGAACTCGGGGGATCAATGAAACACCGACTATTTTTACTTCTCTAAGGTCTTATACAAATCTATATGTTGGTTGACTATCTTTATCAAATTTACTTTCCTTTCTTTACTGGAAGTATGAGAGTATTACAGGGTGAGTGACCTCTTTTAATTATCCCTTATTTTTCTCATTTTCTAATAACCAGTTGTATTCTTTCTACTTGAGCTCTCGACAAAGGATATTGCTTTTCACAGGGTCATGTCTTATTCTTTTGGTAAACTATTTTTATTGGTTCTATATCTCAAATTAAATAACTATCTTTACTTCTTCCTAAGGCCCCAAATGATTGTTCCAGGTTGGGGTGCTTTTCCAGCATAGGGTAACACTGCTGCTCTCTACCACACCCCATTTCCTTCAGAAGGCATGCTGTAGCCAGATCAGATGTCATTTTTCCTGGGAGTTCCACAAACATTCCATCCGAAGCACAGAATATGGTAGCCTTTAAGTTGAACAGCAGTTCAACTCTCCCCAGTGGGTTTACAGGAGAATCATAAAAGTAAGAAACCATGTTCTCCAGTGAGAGGACCTATCTGTATAAGCACAGTGGAGGAAAAGGAACATGTAGGAAAGGGAACAAAGCCAACTCGAAATACCCACAACTTTTATTGACCAGATGCAAAGTGAGAAATACCCAAGGAAATGCCAGAGTAAGTAGCACCAGTTCCCACCTCTGGGATTCCCTTAATCTGCCCATTTTGAGCCTTTTGTCAATTAATCTTCAGCTTTCTGAACTTTCCTTATTCCCTCATTCCTGAAATTCCTACATCTTTTACAGTCACTTTCTACAGTCCCTCTTCAATTGACCTGATTTCTTTTAATAATTACAGACTGTTCCCACTCTTCTTAATACCTATATTCAAATGTCTTATCTTTTACAATGACATATGGTTTCCCTTCTTCCTTCACTCTCACCATAAATTGCCCAGGGTAAGGATTATGCCCTTTTGTAAATAGTTATAACTGAGCAATTAGCACATAATTTCTTGACGTCTTTATTTCTTCTTTGTCTTTCTTTAGACTGTCCCAAACTTGAGCACCTGCCTGCTGTCCTACTACATTTCCTGAACTTAATTTTGGATAGTTA
This sequence comes from Trichechus manatus latirostris, assembly GCF_000243295.1. Taxonomy (NCBI): domain Eukaryota; kingdom Metazoa; phylum Chordata; class Mammalia; order Sirenia; family Trichechidae; genus Trichechus; species Trichechus manatus. Next base: position 6,281,832 of record NW_004443955.1, read on the forward strand.
ACAAGAGAGCTGAGACAAAGGTGGTTGGGGACAGAAGGCAATTTTGATCAGCCCTTAGAACTATGACAAAAAAAATTTGGGACCGCCTCAACAACTCACTGATGGAATCAATGGGGTCTCATCCATATTCCGGGTACTCCACTGCAACTTCTTTCTCCAAGCTCATCTTCAGAGGAAAGACTGCAAGTACATCATTAGAAAACCCTCTTGATGGGTGGTCAAAGCCCTTAGATCTTCCATAGTTTGGGCGGTTGCAGGTAGTCAATTTCCTTTGGCCACCATACCCTTTGATGTGGTGATCTCCGGGTCTCTAATGTACTTGCTACGTCAAAGGAGCAAAGTCTGCTGGTTGCAGAATGCCACACAGAAACCAGTGCACAAACCCGTGGGTAGGGTTATAAACTAAATACACACTATGGAGGACTTTTGCAAATTTCTACAGCACAGGGAAAATAAGCCTTTAAATGAGTGATATCAGCTGGTGAGAAAGGCATGTGATCACCCAGGAAGCCTGTGTAGCTTCTCAATGGCTTCAATGGTGACCACAATAGTATCACAAATGTATTTCCTCACATTTCAACAAGAAAAGTGTAAATTAATGATACTTTGGTTTCCCCTCCATGTTGATATTCATCAACTTAACACCTTGATTGTTTGTCTTTTCCGAGTAGCTAGTGCAGCTACTCTTCATCCTGTTGCTTCATATGGGGACACAGTCTTTTACCCAAGCTTTCAATGATTTCCTAGTAAGGCATTTTTATCATTTCTTCTTTCCTAGCTCTACTGCTGTGTGAATAGTAAAGGACTCTTGGAGGTGGAATCTGGGCTAAGACATGAAGTGGACTCAGGTTAGGCAATGAGGAATACAGATCTGTGTCATCAAACAGGTAATTCATTACCAGATAAAAGAATTATGGCTTTGTCCTTCTTTTCAGAAAATCCACTAATGAAATTGAGAAGACGTTATCTAAGAGTGCCACTTCCCCCTTACCAGAGTCAAGCTGAGGCAATAAGGGTCAAAGGGACACAGAAGGAGCAGAAGGAGCATGGACAACAGAGAAAGGAGGAGGGTTCCATGAAAGGGAAAGAGAAAGAGGAAAAGGAGGACGAAAAGGAAGAGTAAATGGATTCCTCTTCCATTTTTCTCAAACTTTCCTCAGGCTAACCAAAAAATTTTTTTTCATGAATTTTATGTGGTATGGTTTTCTTTAATTTTAATTTTAAGAAGTTCTGTTTGCTCAAGCAACCTTTTGATATAAACATCAGAAGTGTATTTCAAATCATCTGCAAAGCTCTGTCTCCTTGCACAAAGTTCACAGAGCTAATCTTAAAATTCAGAACTACCTGCACAAGAATTTCTGTAGCAATAGGCTATGTCTACAGTATTCAGTCAATTACCACAAACAAAATCTTCTTCATTGTTCTTTTTCATGTTCTCCTTACCGTTTACTCCTTCTCCTGCCCCAAAGTGACAGACATAATTATGTGTTCTACCTCATGTGCCTTTGGAGTTGTCCCTATTCCAGACTCCAATACTATTGTCACCGTTCAGGCCCCACGGTCTCCTCACTGGGATATTTCTGCAAATTCCTTATTGCAAGCACCCTATAAATGTCAATATTTATTATAATTGCCATATTATCTCCAAATATTTATTTTTTCTCTCTATAATCAGTTTTCCAAAATACATAGACTGAAATATACGTTTTATTCCATTTTTTTTCCAGAAAATTATTTAGAATTCTTTGAATTTTTATGAAATTGAGGAAAGCTTTTAGAAAAAGAATGGGAAAACAGAATTATTCAGAACAATGTGGAAAAACAGGCATAATATTTAGAAATGCTTTCAAATTTACCTCTGTAACACATTTTAAAAACTTATTCATAGTTCTGTGGATACATTTTTTGTTTTATTGATTTTTTTTTTATTTCAAGAATACAGAATTCTAAAGTGTAGACAGTGAATATCTGCATATATCCCATATCTCTTCAAGTTATACTCTCAGTTGTGACCATTAACCAAATCTTGGTGTTCTCTTTTGTAAAAATGTGTTATGCTTATAAAATACTCATGAGGATTCATTACATAAGGGTGTATTTGTGTGTGCGTGTTTGTGTGAATACCCAAATAACTATGATACTGGACAATGACTATAGAGAGAACTCTTTGATGACACAGTATTGTCACAGTCTGTTTTAAAGCTTTTATTTGATTACAAAAATATCAGCATTATGCAGTATTGTTTTACTCATTAAACAGTTACATAGATTAAGATAACTTGTGTGAGTTCACAAAGACCTTAAAAGGTATAGTTGCAACACTGAAGCTGATCTTTCTAGTTTCAAAACCACTGTCTTTATCAGGATTCTAGATAACTTATTAAATTTGTTCAGTTTTGTCATACAGTTTTCACAGCATTAGTAGTGGATAATTGTTGGAGTCCATGAATCTGCCCTCATGTCTCACTCTGTCTTCCTCAAGGAATGGCCCAGAAGCAGAAATTGTGTTCAGAATGCAGCTCTATGTATCTGAGGCCACAGAGTTAAGAGGTAGGGATGGGCTTAAGGCCTGTTGTTTCCATTTGCTTTATTCTTTTATTCTGATGTCCTGTATGATTACTAAACATGTTGCAGGTATCAGGACTTACACACAGGGTCATCTACACAACCACAACCCTGTAAAGTCCTTGCTGTCAGAGTAGGGCTGAGAGTTCACTGGATTCAATAGTTGTGTCCCTCTTATAAATTCAAGACATTGCACAAAATTGTGGCCAATTCAAGTGGTAACTTGTAAATATCTTAGCCTCGTGTTAATAATAAAGTAAAAAGCACACATTTCTGAGCTTCACAAATCTCTGATCCTGAAATGTGTCTTCAACTGTGTAGTCAGCAAGAAAGGTAGCTGGAGACACAGGTTGTTTAACTTTTTCTTCAATGATGAGCCAAAGAGCCTGGATGCCCAGAAAAGCTGTCCCAGGATGACATTCTCTTCTGAAGGAAGGTTCTGCCTGGGGGTGGCAGAGGTTTGGTCACCAAGTCTGATGTGCAGTGAATGACATCCTCCCTCTATCAAGTTAACAAGCTTCTCTATCAGGAAGCATGGATCTGAGTTTTTCTTCCACTTTGATAGTTGTGTAGGTGATCAGCAGTACTTGAAAGGGACCTTACCAATGCACTGACAGCACATTTTTTCTCTGGAACACCTTTATGTAGACCAAATTTCCTAGTCCATAGTGGTGATAGGTTTCCTCTGGCAGGCCCTTTCAGGTCCTTATGACTTTAAGTCTCAGGGCTTCTAGGGAAGAGAAAAATCCCCTTACGTATTGAGCATGATTGTGAGAGGACTTCTTTAAATCAGGTTCAGGACATGGTTTCTGAGGTGAGGAGAGATGAAAAATGAGCTCGTGCAGGGCTGTATCTCTTTGCAAACAATTGACATTATCCAGTTGTATTTTTAAGGCTTTATTTACTTATGCAATGATTAGAACCGAGATGATTTGGGAAAGACTGATCATGGAATTGGTTTTTTTCAGACCCTCGTCCCAGGGTGAGTTGATAAACCTCCTCTACACATGACCTATGATGCATTTTAGGTGAATGACAAAGAGGTCTGGGGGCTATATACCTCATAGTGCATGGTAAAAGGGAAAGGGGGTTAAGTGGAAGGGGCATTTGTTCAGCTGCAGCTGGCCTGGCTATCCAGTTACTACCAAAAAAAATCAACAAACAAACCAGTGGCTGTTGAATTGATTCCGACCCATAGTGACCGTATAGGACAGAGTAGATCTGCCCCATAGGGTTTCCAAAGCTGTAATCTTTACAGAAGCAGACTGCCGTATCTTTCTCCCATGGAGGGGCTGGTGGGTTTGAACCACCAAACTCTCAGTTAGCAGCTGAATGCCTAACTACTGTACCAGCAGGGTTCCTTTTTCCTGTTACTAAGCCAACGGACTGGAAGAGATCCATATTTATGCCTAGTCCCAAGAAAGGTGATCCAATCAAATGCAGAAATTATTGAACAATATCATTAAAATCACACTCAAGTAAAATTTTACTTCTCAAAGTAGAGTAGACCTTAATGACATGGATGGAGTCAAGCTTTTGGGATCTTCATTTGCTGAAGTGACATGACTCAAAATGAGAAGAAACAGCTGCAAATATAATCAGAAAGTGGAGCGTACAAAGTATAAATCTGGGAAAATTGGAAGTCATCAAAAATGAAATGGAAAGCATAAAGATCAATATCCTAGGCATTAGTGAGCTGAAATGGACTGGCATTGGCCATTTTGAATCAGATACTTATATGGTCTACTATGCCAGGAATGACAAATTGAAAAGGAATGGTGTTACATTCATCCTCTAAAAGAACATTTCAAGAACATTTGAAGTACACCGTCAGTGATAAGATAAAATCCATATGCCTACAAGGAAGACCAGTTAATATAACTGTTATTCAAATTTACACACCAAAACTAATGCCAAAGATGAGGAAATTAAAGATTTTTACCAACTTCTGCAGTCTGAAATTGATCAAACATGCAATCAAGATGCACTGATAATTACTGGTGATTGGAATGAGAAAGTTGGAAACGAAGAAGAAGGATTGGTAATTGGAAAATATAACCTTGGTGATAGAAACGATGCCAGAGATCACATGATAGAATTTTGCAAGACCAACGACTTCTTCATTGCAAATACAATTTTTCAACAACATAAACGGTGACTATACATGTGGACTTCACCAGATGGAGAACGCAGGAATCAAATCAACTACATCTGTGGAAAAAGACGATGGAAAAGCTCAATATCATTAGTCAGAACAAGGCCAGGGGCTGACTGCAGAACAGACCGTCAATTGCTCCTATGCAAGTTCAAGTTGAAGCTGAAGAAAATTAAAACAAGTCCACTAGAGCCGAAATATGACCTTCAATATATATCCCACCCGAATTTGGAGACGATCTCAAGAATAGATTTGACACGATGAACACTAATGATGCAAGACCAGATGAGTTGTGGGAAGACATCAAGGACATCATACATGAAGAAAGCAAAAGGTCATTAAAAAAGACAGGAAAGAAAGAAAAGACCAAAATGGATGTCAGAAGAGACTCTGAAACTTGCTCTTGAACATACAATAGCTAAATAGAATGGAGGAAATGATGAAATAAAAGAGCTGAACAGAAGATTTCAAAGGGCAGCATGAGAAGACAAAGTAAAATATAATGAAATGTGCAAAGACCTGGAGTTAGAACACCAAAAGAGAAGAACACGGTCTACATTTTTAAAGCTGAAAGAACTGAATCAAAAATTCAAGGCTTCAGTTGCAATTTTGAAGGATTCTGTGGGCAAAATACATCATGATAAAAGAAGAAAGATTGATGCTGTCAAGGACTTTATTTTACTTGGTTCCACAATCAACACCCATGGAAGCAGCAGTTAAGAAATCAAAAGACGCATTCATTGGGCAAATCTTCTGCAAAAGACCTCTTTAAAGTGTTGAAAAGCAAAGAAAGATGTCACCTTGAAGACTAAGGTGCACCTGACCCAAGCCATAGTGTTTTCAATAGCCTCATATGCATGGGAAAGCTGGACGATGAATAAGGAAGACTGAAGAAGAATTGACTCCTTCGAATTGTGGTGTTGGTGAAGAATACTGAATATACCATGGATTGCCAAAAGAATGACCAAGTCTGTCTTGGAAGAAGTACAACCAGAATGCTCCTTGGAAGCATACTTTGGACATGTTATCAGTATAAATCAGTCCCTGGAGAAGAACACCATGCTTGGTAAAGTAGAGGGCCAGCAAAAAAGAGGAAGACCCTCAACAAGATGAATTGACATAGTGGCTGCAACAATGGGCTCAAGCATAACGATTGTGAGGATGGCACAGGACAGGGCAGGGTTTCATTCTGTTGTACATAGGGTTGCTATGAGTTGGAATTGACTCAATTGCACCTAACAATAACAACAACAAGCTTTGTTTAAAATTAAACAGCATATCCATCCTGTGACCAAGATGTGTGATCAGAAAGAACATTCTTTCCCCTCTAGCTACAAGACTGATTTTGTAAACCTGCATTTTCTGATTAATGATGCAGCAGGTTAAAAGACACCAAGAGAAATTATCTCTCCTAGGGAGCACACTTTTACAAGTAAGTAGTCACGGAGAGGGTGGGAAGTGAAATTCACACTGGAAAGCATCTGCTTTCTTTCAGTCTACCTTCTCAATCTAAGCACAGTTTGGAGTTTTTATTTTAGTCTCTTTGACTGTCATATGCTCAGCAGCCTCTTCATATGTGGAGGCATAAGCTGGTAGCTCTGTCTTTTAATGACCTTGATAGCCACTGTTTTGGTGTAGCAACGTTTAAGGAGGGTTATAAACACATTTGATCAGCCCTATGATCATGATAACTCCTGGCAGGATGAGTAAGCCTGTCTGGAGAATTGAACACAACCACGTACCCCATCCAGCTGGCAGTCAGGTAAACAGGTCTTGTAAAGAATTGTCTGGGGATAAATAAGCAGCTTGTGCTCTTTGCCTGGCCAGGGCTTGGGCCTCAACCACTTCTTGATGTATCTTATCATAACTGTCATTTACAAAAATATAGCACCTTGACCCCACTAGAGTACAGACCCCTCCCTGAGAGGCTAGTAGATAGTCTAAAGGCCAGCCAAATTTAGAGAGAGAGAGAGCATATCTGTGCCATTTTTTGTTTAGCACTATTTAGAGGAGGATGATAAGGCTTTCTACAAAGGCAATGGAATCACTGGTTATAAGTGGCATGATTTTTATAGAACACCCCATAAGCATTCCTGTTGTGAAGTTTTTGTTGTTGTTGTCTTGTTTGTGTTTAATTTTATTGGGATTGTATTTAAATGGGCTAAAGTTTGATTTGTTTTTTGATTTTTAATTGTTTGATTTGTTTTTTAGCACCAATTCCTGAATTGACCTGCAGGGAATTAAGAATGTAAAGTCCAGGCAGGAACTCTATGACCAACATAACAATTGCCTGTCCAGTTGGCTGGCAGCATTTTGTATGTTCTATAGCCACACACAAAATAGTGTCCCTGATAAACCCATAAGGTCTATGCAGGATTAAAAGGGAGGATTAATTTAAATTATCATCCTACTGAGGGACAGAACCCCCTTGGGTGACTAATATAAACCCCATTTAACCAGCAAGCTCTCATATTTTATCTCCAGCAATCATAAATTGTTATACTTTGAATTTTTTTAACAACATGACTGCTAGTCAGTCTACAGGCAGTGGGATTAGAAAAAGCCACAAAATTAGGAAATGGGGATTTCTTAGGATAGAAATTTGAGGTGTTTTTAAACTAGTAACCTCTTTTCCACTGAGTTATTAGGCAAGATCTGTACTTTACAGGCTTGCCATGTCTCTTAGTCTGGTTTTGGGTGAAGGAAAACTGTCCATTTGTCAGGGTGGCCACTTTCTAGGACAAGTTGTTGAATGCCATGGGTGGCATTACATTTCAAAGAGGAACAGGTCTAGTAATGTGCAGCTGTGGATGGTGACTGGCTTGCATCTCAGTTAGGGTCAGTGGAATGGTTTACAGAGGAACTCTGGTCCAAAGTGTATGGGTGTTGAAGGCATAGACCCAACAGTTGGTGTGATCTACTGTGTCAGTCTCAGCATGCCTCAGCTGCAGAAATGAGTTAGGATGCTGGAACACCGCCCCAGTAGCATCATAGAAAAGGAAGCAGAGAACATCATAAGTGGTTCCCACCCACTCATTTATCCCTGGACAGTGTTGGAATTTTTGAGGTAAACAATTTTTTTTTTTTGTTAACCTATGGTGATAGTATTCTGTCAATCGATGGCCGCCAGTCAGTCTGTCCCTTTTCAGATATGACCACCTCCCCCTTATGCCTATATTTTGCAGACAGGTTTTGTGGTAGGTAATTGTATCTGTTGTGCCACTGCCACCTGTACATAGTCCAAAATTTCTCCTGAGGAGACTGGAAAGGCCCACCAATGGGATCCTCCTTTCCTGCTTCTATTTTTTTTTTTGTATACCACCATTAGGTCCTGCTGGTCCAGTCCATTGAACAATAATTGTTCCTTTTATACTTAAAACTTCTAGTCTTGCTTCCATCAAGCCATGCAGTCTCCTAATAGCCCTGACCTCCCACCACCTGGGGAACACTCTGATGGTGTTATCAGGAAGTAAAAACACCATCCTGTGATGTTTCTCAGTTGTCTCATCCTTCTTTTGTCCAACTGGTGTGGAAGTGATCTCAGGAAAAGCTCTACTCCTCATCTCTCTATAAGTGTATGGCCGGAGTCACACTCCCTGAGGTTGAGGGGATCTCTTATTCCCATGTTCCTCTCCCAGGAAGCCAAACAGGGCCATGTTTCCCTTAAGCCATACTGCACTACTAAATTTTTAAAAGGCAGCAAGGAGTCAAACCATCCAGCCAGTAAGTGCATTGTCCTTGTGGGCTCATCTTCAGGCCTCATGGTCTCCTCACTAGAATATTCCTGAAGCCACTGCACTGAAAGCAAATTATAAATGTTGGGAATTATTGTAATTATAGTGACTATATGGTTTCCAAATATTTACTTTTTCTTCTTTGTAATCAGTTTGCCAAACCATGTAGAATGTGATATAAATTTTACTTCATTTTTTCCTGGAAAATTATTTAGAATTCCTTGAATTTTTGAGAAATTTAAAAAAAAAATGTAGAAGAAAGAAGGGGCAAGTAGAATTGTTCAGAACACCACAGAATAACAAAAACCATATTTAGAAATAATTTCAAACTTGCTTCTATAACATTTTACTGTTCAATAACTTGCTCAAAGTTACGTGGTTAAATTTTTGCTTTATATATTTTCTATTCATATTAAGAATGCAGAATTTTAAATTGTGGACAATGAGTATTTGCACATATCCCATATCTCTTCAAATTGCATCTCTTAATGGTGATGATTATCAACAATCTTGGTGTGCTTCTTTTCTGAAGATGTGCTATGCTTAAAACATAATTATGTGTACTTTGAGGGTGTGTGGGTATATGTGTGGGTGTAAGTTTTTTATGTTAATGCATATATGACCATAATATTGGACAATGACTATAGATAGAACCCTTTAATGACATAGTATTGGCAGAACTCCATGTTAAGTATTTTATTTAATCACAAAAATGTTAGCATTGTGTACTATTATTTACACATTAAACAGGTTACGCTTTTGGAATACTGGCAACAAAGGCTTTCAGAGGTATAGTCAGAACACTGAAGCCTGTCCTTCTAAACACAGAGACCACCATCTTGATCACAGTTCTGGATAAACTCCTTAAATTTGTTCAGTTTTCTCATACAGTTTTCACAACATTAATTGTGGATAACTGTAGGATTCCATGAATCTTTCCTCCTTTTTCACTCTGTCTTCCTCAAAGAATGGCCCAGAAGCAGATATTGTGTTCAGAATGCAGCTCCATGCACCTGAAGCCTCAGGTCATATGTGGGAGGGAAGGGTTTTAGGCCTGTTGTTCTCATCAGTTTTAGAAATTTGTCCTGGTGTACTGCATGGTTACTAAACATGCGACAAAAATCAGGGCTTAGACACCGGGTCTTCTCCACATGCACAATCCAATAGTCCTTGCTCACAGGCAGGGATGATATTTCCTAGGATTTAGCAGATGTGTATCCCTGTGATGCATTCAGTTCATTGTACAAATTTGTGGTCAGTTCAAGTGGTACCTTGTAAAAAGGGTTAGCCAAATTGTTTTTTTTTTCGAAAAAAAAAAAGAAGAAGAAGAAAAAGAAACATAAACTTCTGAGTTTTCCAAATATCTGAACTCTGATATGTAGATGGTCAGCAGGAAAAGGCATCTGGAGAGATGTATGGTTAAATTTTCCTTCAGTGATATGTCCAAGACTCAGAGGCCCAGAAAATCTCTACTAGGACCACCTTCTCTTGTGAAAGAAAGTTCCACCTCGGGTCTCAGAGTCTTGGTCACCAAGTCTGATGCTCAGTAAATGAAATCTTCCATGAAGTCAAGAAGCCCTCTAGGGTGTTGGCACCTGGTGTACTAGATTCCAAGATGTGAACAAGTGGAATAGAGTTTGTGATGTAATATTGTCTTGTCAACCACGTGTAGAACAGTGTGTCTTCTGATCTCCAGTGAATTCAGACAGGGCTGTGGTGGTGGAGGGAGGAGGAGTTGGCTGGGCACCCAGGAGACAGGGCAGAGTTGAGAACAGCCACTCCTCTGCCCGACTATCTCATGAGACTGGAACCTGTCAACTTTATTTTTTGTTTCACTGTTACAGATGAATAATTCCATTCTCAAAACAAAGGACGTAGTCTCTGTAATTTGTAGTTAAAGCAGGAGCAAAGCTGGTTACCCATTTCCTATAAAACTGCACATTTTCTAGAGATGACAATACCGAAAACAAGCCCTACTGGTATCTCATTAACCTGAGGAAAATTGTGGTCTTCACTGAAAAATAGAAAACTAAACTATAGCTCTTTTAACAAGTAATATGTTAATCGCACACTCACAGCAAGAATCCTAGAAGCACCCAGAAAGGTGTTGTGCTCTAATAATGTCATTACAGATATACAGTCTCCTGCTTGTCTGTTTTTCCATTTCTAAAGCAGTGGTCTTTTTGTTTTTGGTGCTTTAGGTGGAAGTTTACAGTGCCAGTTAATTTGTCATTCAAAAATTTATACACATACTGTTTTGTGACATTAATTGCAATCCCCACAATGTGACAGCACACTCCCCCTTTCCACCATGGGTTCCCTTTGTCCATTCGACCAGTTCCCGCCTCTGCCTGCCTTCTAATCCTGCTTACGGACAGGAGCTGCCCATTTGGTCTCGTATATCTGATTATTTTTTGTTTTATAGTCCTGTCTAATCTTTATCTGAAGAGTTGGCTTCAGGAATGGTTTCGGTTCTGGGTTAACAGTGGTCTTTATCCTCACATTGTTGCTATGTGGTGTCAAGATGGCTGCTATGCCTACAGAATTTTTGCTGTCAGTAGTAACAGAAAAATTAAAAGAGAAGGCCAAATGTCTTCCCCATTTATGAAGATGTTCTTTATTCTGGAAGGGAAACTGTCTTTAGAGACTTGAATATATGTCTAATTCGTAGAATTGTGTCACATCACCACTTCACATACGAAAGAGGCTAGGATTATCAGTGTTTCCTTTCTGGAGACAACAGAAGAGAAAGGCCACAAAAGAACACTGCAGTAGGACTGAAGGGAGCTTACAGTGTCTGTCACACTGCCATCTTCTGCATTTGGAACAGAGTTGAGTTGGCCTCTGTAGGCAGAAGGCATTGCCTCAATCTAGGTGCTGTTTAAACTATAATGTGGTCAGTACTGAGAAGAGAACATACAAGCCTACTGGGTAATTCACTGTGAAACTCTCCTAAGTCCATCACCTATCCTATCTATGACCTATGCCACTTATTTTACCTGTACACAATTATTTTCCTTTCTCTTGCATGGCAATAAAAAATAACAACATTATAGATATTCTATGTGATTTCACTACTTTAATAAATATAAAGGAGTAGCAACGATGCATGGAGCAGTATGCAGGCTCAATAAATAAGTGTAATGAGGTAAGAAGTAGCATGTATATTAGTGAATTACAAATAAATCACACATCATATTTATGGATTTGTGAGTGTGATGAGCAAAGAGAATGGGCTAAATTAGAAGGCAGGACGCATCAATTTTACCTCTCTACAGCAGGATGCTACAATAGAATTTTAATTTTCAAAAACATATTGGTGTTTTTTCATGATTAATTTGAATATGGAAAAAGAAATTGATGTAGTGTTTCTTTAACCTTTTTTAAGTGTAGTGTTAGATGACTTTTTAAAATAGACTATTGTTTTAAGACCAGTTTTAAGTTTACAGAAAAACTGTGCTGAAAGTACAGAGAGTTGCCATATACCCTTTCTCCCCTCTGTGTACCTTCCTCCTATTATTGACATCATGCATTCATACAGTACACTTGTTACACTTCGAGCCCATACTAAAAGATTTTATGAATTGAAGTCTTGTCTTAGTTATCTCGTGTTGCTATAACAGCAACACCAGAAGTGGACGGCTTTAACAAACAGAAGTTTATTCTCTCACAGTCTAGGAGGCTGGAAGTCCAAATTCAAGGTGCCAGCTCCAGGGGAATGCTTTCTATCTCTGTCAGCTCTGGCAGAAGGTCCTTGTCATCAATATTCCCCTGTCCTAGGAGATTCTCATTGCAGGGATCTCTGGTCCAAAGGATGTACTCCCCTTCTGGTTCTGCGTTCTTGGTAGTAGGAGGTCTCACCTGTTTCTCTTCTCACTTCTCTATCTTTATATCTCAAAAGAGATTGACTCAAGACAAATCTGGATATTATATTTTGAAAGCTGGAAGAGTGAGGTTTCCTATTTTGTTCTTCTTCAAAATTGCTTTGGCTATTCAGAGCTTCTTTCCATCCCATATGGAGTTTACAATTAGTTTTTCCATTTCAGTAAAGAATGCTGATGTAATTTTGATCAGGATTGCACTGAATAAATAGATTACTTTGGGTAATATTGACATTTTCACAATATTAAGCCTTCCAATTCATGAGCACAAAATAAACTTCCATTTATTTATTTAGGTCTATTTTAGTCTTTTGAAGCAGTATTTCATAGTTTTCAATGTAAAAGTTTTTGAGTCCTGGTACGTTTATTCCTAGGTTTTTCTTTCTTTCTTTAGGTTAATGGTAAATTGTATTGTTTTTTTAATTTCCTTTTCAGATTTCTCCTTGTTAATGTATAGAAACCAAACTGATTTCGTGTCTGTGTTGATCTTGTAATCTGCAATTTTGCTGCCTTCTTCTATTAGTTCCATCAGCTTTCTTGTGGACTCGTTGGTATTTTATATGTATATAGAATCATGTCATCTGCAAATATAGTTTTACTTTTTCTTTTCCAATTTGGACGTTTTATTTCTTCTTCCTGCCTTATTGCTCTGTCTAAGAATTCCAGTACAATACTGAATAGAAGGGTGATAGTGGGTATCCTTGTCTCATTCCCATCCTCAAAGGCAAGCTCTCAGTCTTTCTCCATTAAGTGTAATGTTGGCAGTTGGCTTTTCACAGTTTCCCTTAATCTTGTTAAGAAATTTCCCTTCTATTCCTATTTTGCTGAGAGTTTTTATCAGAAAGGGTGTTGTATTTTATAAAACTTTTTTTTAATGCATTGATTGAGATGATCTTGTGAATATTTTCCTTTCTTTTATTGATGTGTATTACATTGATTGAGTTTCTAATGCTGTACTATCCTTGAGTTCCTGGAATAGAGCCCACTTGATCATGGTGTATAATTCTCTTAATGTGTTGTTGTATTTGTTTGCTAGAACTTTATTGAGAATTTTTGCATCTATATTTATGAGGTATATTGAGGGGTAATTTCCTTTTCCTGGAATGTCTTTATCTAGCTTTGATATCAGGATAATGCTGGTTTCACGAGTGAGTTAGGGAATATTCCTTCCTGTTCTATGTTTCGGAAGAGTTTGAGTAGGACTGGTGTCAATTTCTCTTTGAATACTTGGTGAAATTCCCCAGTGAAGTCATCTAAGCATGACTTTGTATTTGTTAGGGAGATTTTTGATGACTGCTTCAATCTCTTCTGTTGTTATGGGTATGTTGATATCCTCTACCTCTATTTGCTTTAGTTTAGGTAAGTTATGGGTTTCTAGGCATCAATCCATTTTACCTAAGTTTTTAAGTTTGTTGGAGTACAATTTTTCATTACAAAATATAATATACAGCTATAATGAACACCCTGGTACTGATTCAAAAATATACATATAGACTGATGAAATACAACTGAGAGGCCAGAAATAAATCCATATATCTATGGACAACTGATTTTCAACAAGGGTGATAAGTCTATTCAATGGGAGAAAGAACAGACTCTTCACCAAACGGTGCTGGCAAAATTGGATTTCCACGTGAAGATAGTGAAGCAGGACCCATACTCACACCATACACCAAAACTAAGTCAAAACGGACCAAGGACCTAAATGTTGAAGCTAAAGAGTTCTTGAAAAAACAAAGAAATATATGGATGAAACTGTGGAATCTAGTTTTTTTGTTTGTTATTTGTTTTTTAATGATAAATTATCAAACACAACTACAAATGTACAAGAAGCAGAAGGCAAAATAGTTAACTGGAACCTCCTAAAAATTAAATATGTACACTTATGAAAAGACTTTAACAAAAGAGTAAAAAGACAACCTACAGACCGGGAAAAAAATCTTTGGGAATGACAAATCCACTAAGAGTCTAATGTCCAAAATATATGTAAAACTTCTACAACTCAATAACACAAAGACAAATATCACCCTTGTCAAAAGAATTATTAAAGCAAAGGATAATTAAAAAGGTAACATAACTTGTAATAACCTCATACATAGAGTAAAAAAAAAAAAGTAAATTTGATAAAGATGTTCAACCAATATATAGATATTTTTAAATATTTTATTGACTTTTTGGTGAAAATTTACATAGCACATATTAGGTTTACATTTAACAATGTCTGTGTGTGTTGGTCAGTGATATTGGTTACTGCTTGCTCTGGAAGCACAGGCACGTCGCTCGCTTCTTTAAGCCCTCGCGTTGGTAGGTCCGCATCTAGTTCAGCTTGGACTTCATCATAAGGTAGACGCTTGCTGCTCCTTCCGCCGCCAGGGGCCGGGTCACCGCCACCCCACCGAGGAGTGCAGGCGAGGGCAAGTCGGGGCGCAGGGGCGCCGGGCGCGCCTGGAGGCTAGCGAGCAGTGCTGGAGTCAGCGAGGCCAGTCAGTCAGGCGGTTGGCGGGCGCAGCAGGGGTCACAAGACCCAGAGTACCTCGGTGGAAACGCCTCCTCTTCTGGTCTGCAGCTCTCCACAAAGTCGGCTGCCGCGTAAGGGCAAGGCTCCAGCCATGCTGACTCATGCCTACTGGACAGCAGTGCCGCCCTGGCCCATCCATTCATCTTTGGAACTTTTGGGTTGTTTCCACATTTTGGCTTTTGGAAATAGTGTACAGGTATAGGCCCAAACAAATGCTCCTATATTTTCTTCTAAACATTTTATGATTTGAGCTCTTACATTAGATCCTTGATTCATTTTTTGTTAATTTTCATGTATGGTGCGAGTTATGAGTCCATCTTCACACTTTTGCATCTGGATATACAGTTGTTCCAGTACCATTTATTAAAGAGGCTATTTTTTCTCCAGTGTATGGATTTATCACCCTGTTAATTATCCTGCCACCCCAAGTTGGATTCATACAAGATATGCAGGGATGGTTCAATATTAGAAAATCAATCAACATAATACACCACTTAAATAAAACAAAAGAAAAGAACCACATGATCTTGTCAATCCATACAGAGAAGGCATTTGACAAAGTCCAACATCCATTCCTGATGAAAACTCTCAGCAAAATAGGATAGGAGTGAAATTCTTGAACATAATAAAAGACATTTATACAAAAGCATCAGCCAACATCATTCTAAACAGAGAGAGACTGAAAGCATTCCTTTTGAGAACTGGAACCAGAAAAGGCTGCCCTTTAAAACCACTCTTATTCAACATTGTGCTGGAGGTCCTAGCTAGAGAAATAAGGCAAGAAAAAGAAATAAAGGGCATCCAAATTGGTAAGGAAGAGGTTAGACTATCCCTATTTGCAGATAATATAATCTTATACACAGAAAACTTCAAAGAATACTGGAAAACTGGTGGAACTAGTAGAAGATTTCAGCAAAGTAGAAGGATACAAGATTAATATACAAAAATCAGTAGGATTTCTCTACATCAACAAAAAGAACTTCAAAAAGGAAATCACCAAATGAATATCACTTACAATACCCAGCAAGAAGATTAAGTATTTAGGAGTTAATCTAACCATGGACGTAAAAGATCTATACAAAGAAAACTACAAGACACTACTGCAGGAAACCAAAAGAGGCCTACATAAGTGGAAAAACATACCATGCTCATGGATAGGAAGACTCAACATTGTGAAAATGTCAATTCTACCCAAAGCAATCTACAAATACAATACAATCCTGATCCAAATTCCAATAGCATTTTTTAACCAGATAGAGAAACAAATCACCAACTTTATGTGGAAAGGGAAGAAGCCCCAAATAAATAAAGCATTAATAAAGAAGAACAAAGTGGGAGGCCTCACAGTACCTGATTTTAGAACCTATTATACGGCCACAGTAATCAAAACAGAATGGTACTGGTACAACAACAGACACGTAGACCAATGGAACAGAATTGAGAACCCAGAAGTAAATCCATCCATCTATGAGCAGCTGAATGTGGAAAAGACTGTCTCTTTAACAGATGGTGCTGGCACAACTGGATATCCATCTGTAAAAAAAAATTAAACAGGACCCGTACCTCACACCATACACAAAAACTAAAAATGGACCAAAGACCTAAATATAAACTGTCAAAAAATAAAGATCATGGAACCACAAATAAGGACAACTCTAGGGGCACTAATACATGGTATAAATAGGCTAAAAACCATAAATACCAAAGCACAAGCACCAGAAGAGAAACTAGATAACTGAGGGTTCCTAAAACTCAAACACTTATGCTCACCAAAAGACTTCACCAAAAGAGTAAAAAGAGAACATACAGACTCAGAGAAAAAATTTGGCTGTGACAAATCTGACAAAGGTCTGATCTTTAAGGTCTATAGGAAAAACCAACACCTCTCAACTAAAAGAAAAATAATCAAATTAAAAAATGGGCAAAGGATATGAATAGACACTTCACCAAAGAAGACATTTGGACAGCACATGAGGAAATGCTCGTGATCATTAGCCATTAGAAAAATATAAATCAAAACTACATTAAGATATCATCTCACCTAACAATACTGGCACCGATCCAAAAAACACAAAATTGACAAACGTTGGAGAGGTTGTGGGAAGATTGAAACTCTTATGTACTGCTGGTGAAAATGTAAAATGGTACAACAGCTTTGGAAAACAATATGATGCTTTCTTAAAAAGCTAGAAATAGAAATACCATGCAATCCAGAATTCCCATTCCTAGGAATATACTCTAGAGAAATAAGAGCCGTAATGTGAATAAACATATGCACACCCATGTTCGTTGCAGCACTATTCATAATAGCAAAAAGATGGAAACAACCTAAAATGCTCATCAACAGATGTATGGATAAACAAATTATAGGACATACACATACAGAATATTACACAACAATAAAAAAACAATGATTAACCAACAAAACATCTTACAATGTGGATGAATCTGGAGGGCATTATCCTTGAGTGAAATAAGTCAATTACAAAAGGACAAATATTGTATGAGACCACTATTATAAAAATTCAACAAAAGATTTAAACACAGAAAAAAGCATTGTTTGGTGGTTGCGAGGGTTGGGGGGTAGGGGAAATCACTAACTAGATAGTAGACAAGTGTCAACTTTGGTGAAGTTAAGAACAGAACACAATATAGGGGATGTCAGCACAACTCGACCAAAACAAAAACAGGAGTTTCCTAGACACATCCAAACACTTTGAGGGACCCAGTATCTGGGGCTGGGGCTTGGGGACCATAGTCTTGGGGGACATCTAGGTCAACTGGCATAAAATAGTTCCTAAAGAAAATGTTCTAAATCCCACTTTGATGAGTAGCATCTGTAGCTTGTGTGTGGCCATCTAAAATACATCTATTGAGGCGAGGCCAAGATGGCAGAGTAGTCAGATGCTTCCAGTGGTCCCATCCCTCTTAAACAAAGACCCGAAAAAACAAGTGAATCAATTATATATGACAATCTAGGAGCCCTGAACATCTAAGGCAAAGTTGAGGAACTGGACTGAGTGGAAGGGGGAGGAAGAGACAATTTGGAAGCAGCAAGGAATTGCCAGACCTGACCTGGCGAGAGCCTGAGCCCTTCAGCCTGATCAGTTCAGGGGTGAGCGGTGAGGCAGGCAAGTGGCAGTGCTCAGGACATGCATTTTCTGCCCTGGGAGAGACCCAGAACCAGAGAATCTACATGGCCACCCAGAACCAGTGAGAAGCAGCCCTCATCAGCGAAACATAAGTACTTGCGTATGGCTTACTGCGCAGATCAAAAACACCCCAGTTAGGGAAAAACCTCTCTCCCATTTACCTCCAAGTTCCCTGCTCTGCACTGGGTCCCAGACTGGCTTCAGCAACTGCTGAGTCTGCTGGGCCAGAAGTAGGATCCATCACACTCCCAAAGCCATTCTCCCAGCCTTGGAGAGTGAACATAAATTAACAAAGAGGGGGAAAAAATACACTGCCAGCTCCCCTAAGCCAGGAACCCAGGGCAGGCACAGCTCCTTTGCCTAGGCACAGGCATAAGGGATCCACAGACTTTGAGTGCCTTTGCCCCTGCATAGACTTGTGTGGCCCCATCTCAGCAGCGTAGGCCCTCATTACAGCAGTACAACAGGGTATATAATGGAAGTATAACTTCAACTGTTTCAGCTGTGAGGTGGCAGGTTCTTGACGTTTGACATTGCTCTGCCCATTAAGCAGACTCTTCACCTACCCACATCAGGGGCCTGAGGACTAGTGGCTCCACCCATGCCACCTAGCCACCTGTGAAAGGGGCTCACGAATAAGAGGGTCCCCTCCAAGTCCTTACAGTCAACAGCATTAGGTGCTCATAGCTTGGCTGCAAAACCCACCCACCTGAACGCTCTAGGGAACAGGGACACGCCTTCCTCCTGGACTCTCGGGGGTGGCCGTCAGCCCACTGCTATGCTGAAAGTGTGTCCCCCTGCTGCAGCCAGATGCCTGTGCCTACACCAATTACCCATGCCTGTCTAGGACTGTAAGCGAGAGCCTAC
>NW_004443955.1:6301930-6306111 GCF_000243295.1 Trichechus manatus latirostris
GAACAGAGCAACCAGATATCAACCCAGATAGGGAAGACACAAAAGTAAATCAAAGCTAAAACACTGAAAATAGGGAAACAGATGTCAATATGTAAAAGATGACAACATTAAAACAAAAAAGAGGGACTTAAATGTAGACATAGATTTTTCATATGGAGAGGAAGTCAAGACGATATAAAGAAATAAAAGACTGGTATAAACTTAGGAAAATAAAGGTAAATATTAAAGTAACCACAAAGAAAACGAACAATCCTACAAGTAAAAAAAAAAAACCAGAAAAAATATAAACACTCAGCAAACACAAAATCAACAACAGTGAAAAAGATGAAAAGAAAACACATAAAGAAAAACGACTCAGCACAGAAAATTAAGTGGAACAAAGAAACTTTGAACAACACACAAAAAAAGACATCAAAATGACAGGACTAAACTCATACTTATCAATAATTATGATGAATGTAAATGGACTAAATGCACCAATAAAGAGACAGAGAGTGACAGTTGGATAAAAAGAAAACACACGATCCATCTATGTGCTGCCTGCAAGAGACACACCTTGACTTAAAGACACAAACCAGCTAAAACTCAGAGGATGGAAGAAATATATGAAGCAAACACCACTCAAAAAAGAGCAAGAGTGGCAATATTAATCTCTCACAAAATAGACTTTAAAGTAAAATCCACCACAAAGGATAAGGAAGGGCACTATATAAGGATTAAAGGGTCAATACATCAGGAAGACATAACTATAGTAAATATTTACACACCCAATGACAGGGCTCCCAAATACATGAAACAAATTCTAACAGCACTGAAAAGACAGACAGGCCACAATAGTAGTAGGAGATTTCAACACACCACTTTTGGTGAAGGACAGAACATCCAGAAAGAAGCTCAACAAAGACACGGAAGATCTAAATGCTACAATCAACCATCTTGATCTCACAGACATATAACGAACACTCCACCCAACAGCAGACAAGTATACTTTCTTTTCCAGTGCGCATGGAACATTCTCCAGAATAGACCACATATTAGGCCATACAGCAAGCCTTAACAAAATCCAAAGCATCGAAATATTGCAAAGCATCTGTTCTGACCATAAAGCCATAAAAGTAGAAATCAACAACAGAAAAAGCAAGGAAAAAAAATTAAACACATGGAAACTGAACAACATCTTGCTCGAAAACTACCGGGTTATAGAAGAAATTAAGGATGGAATAAAGAAATCCATAGAATCAAATGAGAATGAAAACACATCCTACCAGAACCTTTGGGACACAGCAAAAGCAGTGCTCAGAGGTCAGTTCATAGCAGTAAAGGCACACATCCAAAAAGAAGAAAGGGTTATAACCAAAGCGTTAACCCTACAACTGGAACAAGTAGAAAGAGAGCAGCAAAAGAAGCCATCAGGCGCCAGTAGAAAGGAAATAATTAGAATAGAATTAAATGAAATAGAAAACAGAAAAACAATTGAAAGAGTTAACAAGTCCCAAAGCTGGTTCTTCGAAAAGATCAACAAAACTGATAAACCATTGGCCGAAATGACAAAAGAAAAACAGGAGAGGAAGCAGATAACCCGTATAAGAAATGAGATGGGTGATATTACAACAGACCCAACTGAAATTAAAAGAATAATAAGAGATTACTATGAAAAATTGTACTGTAACAAATTTGAAAACCTAGAGGAAATGGACAAATTTCTAGAAACTCTCTACCTACCTTACCTAAACTAACACAAACAGAGGTGGAGCAACTAAACAAAACCCATAACAAAAGAAGAGATGGAAAAGGTAATTTAAAAACTCCCAACGAAAAAAAAGCCCTGGCCTGGATGGCTTCACTGGAGAATTCTACCAAACTTTCAGAGAAGAGTTAACACCACTACTACTATAGGTATTTCAGAGCATAGAAAAGGATGGAATACTCCCAAACTCATTCCACGAAGCCAGCATAACCCTGATACAAAAACCAGGTAAAGACACCACAAAAAAAGAAAGTTACAGACCAATATCCCTCATGAACATTGACACAAAAATCCTCAACAAAATTCTAGCCAATGGAATTCAACAACATATCAAAAAAAATTCACATGATCAAGTGGGATTTATGCCAGGTATGCAGTGATGGTTCTACCTTAGAAAAACAAACAAGGTAATCCCTAACACACATAAAACAAAAGACAAGAACCACATGATCTTATCAATCAATGCAAAAGAGGCATTTGAGAAAGTCCAACACCATTCATGATAAAAACTCTCAACAAAATAGGAATAGAAGGGAAATTACTCAGTGTAATTAAGGGCATTTATACAAAGCCAACAGCCAACATCATCCTAAATTGAGAGACTTTGAAAGCATTCCCCTTGAGAATGGGAACCAGACAAGGATGGCGTTTATCACCACTCTTATTCAACATTGTGCTGGAGGTCCTAGCCAGAGAAATTAGGCTAGAAAAAGAAATAAAGCACATCCAAATTGGTAGGGAAGAAGTCAAAGTATCTCTGTTTGCAGATGATATGATCTTATACACATAAAACCCCAAAGAATCCACAAGAAAACTACTGGAACTAGTAGAAGATTTCAGCAAAGTTTCAGGTACAATAAACATACAAAAATCGTTTGGATTCCTTTACATCAACAAAGAGAACCTTGAAGAGGAAATTACTAAATCAATACCATTCACAACAGCCCCCAAGAAGTTAAAATACTCAGGAATAAATCTAACCAGAGACGTAAAAGATCTATACAATGAAAACTACAAGAAACTACCGCAAGAAACTAAAAGAGACCTGCATAAGTGGAAAAACATACCCTGCTCATGGATAGGTAGACTCAACATTGTGAAAATGTCAATTCTACCCAAAGCAATCTACAGATACAATACAATCTTGATCCAAATTCCACCAGCATTTTTTAATGAGATGGAGAAACAAATCACCAACTTCATATGGAAAGGGAAGAAGCCTAGGATAAGTAAAGCATTGCTGAAGAAGAAGAACAAAATGGGAGGCCTCACACTACCTGATTTTAGAACCTATTATACCACCACAGTAGTCAAAACAGACTGGTACCGGTCCAACAACAGATACATAGACCAATGGAACAGAATTGAGAATCCAGTCATAAATTCATCCACCAATGAGCAGCTGATATTTGACAAAGGCCCAAAGTCTGTTAATTGGGGAAAAGACAGTCTCTTTAACAATGGTTCTGGCATAACTGGATATCCATCTGCAAAAAACTGAAACAAGACCCATACCTCACACCATGTACAAAAAGTAACTCAAAATGTATCAAAGACTTACATACAAAATTAAAAACGATAAAGATCATGGAAGAAAATATAGGAGCCTTAATACATGGCAAAAAAGAAAAATACAAACCATAAGTAATAATGTATAAGCAGCAGAAGAGAGGCTAGATAACTGGGAGCTCATAAAAATCAAACACTTATGCTCATTAAAAGACCACCAAAATAGTAAAAAGACAATGTACAGATTGGGAAAAAATGTTTGGCTATGACAAATTCTATCATCTAACATCTATAAGATACTGCAAAACCTCAATGACGAAAAAGACAACCCAATTAAAACATGTGCAAAGGATATGAACAGGCACTTTGCCAAAGAAGATATTCAGGCGGCTAACAGACACATGAAGAAATGTTCACAATCATTAGCCGTTAGAGAAATGCAGATCAAAATTACAATGAGATATAATCTCACCTCAACAAGGCTAGCATTAATCAAAAAAACACAAAATAATAATGTTGGAGAGGTTGTGGAGAGACTGGAACACTTATACACTGTTGGTGGGAAAGTAAAATGGTACAACCACTTTGGAAATTGATTTGGCGCTTCCTTAAAAAGCTAGAAATAGAAGTACCATAAGATCCAGTGTCACGTTCCTTGGACTATATCCTAGAGAAATAAGAGCCATCACGCGAATAGATATATGCACACTCATGTTCATTGCAGCACTGTTCACAATAGCAAAAAGATGGAAACAACACAGGAGCCCATCAACGGACAAATGGTTAAACAAATTTTGGAATAGCCACACAATGGAATACTATGCAACAATAAAGAACAAGGATGAAACCGTGAAACATCTTATAACACTGAGGAATCTGGAGGGCATTATGCTGAGTGAATTTAGTCAGTCACAGAAGGACAAAT
>NW_004443955.1:6306661-6350258 GCF_000243295.1 Trichechus manatus latirostris
GGAACACAACAAAGAGTCCCTGATGGAGGAGGAGAAAGGTGGGGTGCAGAACTCAAATTCTAATAAGAGGACCAGACATAATAGTCTGAGACTGGAGGAACCCCAGAAATCACGGCCCCTGCATTCTTTATCAGCACAGAACTAAACCAATTTCCAAGGCCAGCTCTTCAGACAGGGATTGGACTGGACTGTGGGACATAATGTGAGGACTGTGCCTCTTAGCTCAAGTAGACACAAGAGACTAAACTGGCAGCTTCTGTCCAGAGGTGAGATGGGAAGGCAGAGAGGGTTAGGAGCTGGTTGAATGGACATGAGGAATCAGGGTTGGAAAGGAGGAGTGTGTTGTCACAGTATGGGGAGAGCAATTAGTGTCACATAACAATGTATGTACAAATTTTTGTATGGGAGACTAACTTGAAATGTAAATTTCATTTAAAGTACAACCATAAAAAATAAAAAAAATAAAAAAGAAGCAAAAAGCCAAAAAAAAAAAAAAAAGAAGAAGAAGAAAATACATCTATTGGTCCCATGCCACCCCAAGAAAAGAACGAAGAAAACTAAAGATGCAAGGAAAATATTAGCCCAAACGACTAAAGGACCACATGATCCAGAGACTCCAACAGACTGAGACAAGAACTAGAAGGTGTCCAGCTACCACCAACAAACGACCAGACAGGGATCACAACAGAGTCTTGGACAGAGTGAGAGAAAAATGAGAACAGAATTCAAATTCATGTAAAGAGATCCGACTTACTTGTCTGACAGAGACTGGAGGAACCCCCGAAATGATGGTCCCTAGATGCTCTGCTAACCCAGAACTGAAACCATTTCCAAAGCCCACTTTTCAGACAAAGATTAGACAGGCCTATAAACCAAAAAAAATAACACGTGAGGAACGTGTTTCTTAGTTCAATCAAATATACTAGAACAAATGGGCAGCTTCTGTCCAAAAGCAGGGCAAGAAAGCAAGAAGGGACAGAAACTGGATGAATGGAAACCCAGGTGGAAAGGGGGAGCGTGTTGTCACATTGTGGGGATTGCAACCAATGCCAGAAAACAATATTTGTATAAATTTTTGAATGAGACCCTAACTTGAACTAACTTTCACCTAAATAACAATAAAAAAGGAAAATGAAAAGACAAGCAAGAGACTTTATTAGTAAACCAAGAAATATGAGCAAAACATATATCTAATAGCTTGTATCCAGAACGTACAAAGAACTCTTATAAATCAATAAGACGGAGACAACCCAATCAAAAAATGGGCAAAATATTTGAGTAGACATTTCATCAAAGATGATACATGATGGCTAATAAGCACATGAGAAGACACTCAGCATAATTAGTCATTGTCATTGTCGTTAGGTACCGTCGAGTCAATTCTGACTCACAGCAACCCTGTGTACAGCAGAACAAAACACTGTCCTGTCCTGTGCTATCCTCATAATCGTTGTTATGCTTGAGCCCATTGTTGCAGCCACTGTGTCAATCCATCTCATTGAGGGTCTTCCTCTTTTTTGCCGACCCTCTACTTTACCAAGCATGATGTCCTTCTCCAGGAACTGATCTCTCCTGATAACACGTCCAAAGTATGTGAGACAGAATCTCGCCATCCTTCTCAGGAGCATTCTGGCTGTACTTCTTCCAAGAGAGATTTGTTTGTTCTTCTGGCAGTCCGTGATATATTCAATATTCTTCACCAACGCCATAATTCAGGCTTCCTTATTCATTGCCCAGCTTTTGCATGCATATGCATGGATTGAAAACACCATGGATTGGGTCAAGTGCAGCTTAGTCCTCAAAGTGACATCCTTGATTTTTGGAAATGCAAATTAAAGCCACAATGAGATACAATTTCACACCCATATGAATGGCTTTAATAAAAAGGACAGACCATGACAAATGTTGTCGAGCACGTAGATAAATGGGAACCCTCATACATTGCTGGTGGGAATGAAAAATGGTACAGCCACATTGGGAAGCAGTTTGGCAGATTCTTAAAAAAATCAAACAAAGTTACCATATGACTCAGAAATTCCACTCGTAGGTGCTACCCAAGAGAAATGAAAGCATATGTCCACACGAAGACTTACATATGAATGTTTTTAGCAGCATTAGTCATAACAGTCAAAAATTGGATCCATCAACTGGTAAGTGGATAGATAAAATGTAGTATATCTGTATAATGGAAAACTACTTGGAGGACATTATGCTGAGTGAAATAAGTCAATCACAAAAGGCCAAATATTGTATGAGACTTCTATTGTAAAAACCCATGAAAAAGTTTACACGGAAAAGTAACAATCTTTGTTGGTTACCAGGGATGGGAGAAGTTTGGGGGAAATATTAAATAGGCAACAGATAAGTGGTATCTTTGGTGAAGAGTGAGACAGTACACAATACTGGGGAAACCAGCACAACTTGTACAAGGAAAGGTCATGGAAGCTCCCGAGACACATCCAAACTCCCTGAGGGACTGAATTGCTGGGCAGAGGGCTGTGGGGACCGTGGTCTCGGGGAACATCTAGCTCAATTGGCATAACACAGTATAAAGACAATGTTCTATATTCTACCTTGGTGAGTAGCATGTGGGGTCTTAAAAGCCTGTGACAGCTATCTAAGATACTCTACCGGTCTCACCCCTTTGGGAGCAAGGGAGAATGAAGAGAATAGGATACAAGAAAAAGATTAGTCCAAAGGACTGATGCACCACAGCTACCAAGTCCTCCACCAGACTGAGTCCAGTACAGCTAGATGGTGCCCGGCTACCACCACTGACTGCTCTGACCAGGATCACGACAGAGGGGTCTGGACAGAGTTGGAGAAGGATGTAGAACAAAATTCTAAGACACACAAAAAAGACCAGATTTACTGGCCTAAAGGAGACTGGAGAAACCCCGAGAGTACGGCCCCCAGACACCCTTTTAGCTCAGTAGTGAAGTCACTTCCGAGGTTTACCGTTCAGCCGGGGATTGGATAGCCCCATAAAACAAAACAGGACTAATGCGGCACAGCAGTCCAGGGACCAGGGCTAGAAGACAGCAGGGGACAGGAAAGATAGGCAACCCAAGGTTGAGTAAGGACAGTGTTGATGTGTAGCGAGGTTGTTAACCATTGTCATAGGGCAACATGGGTACTGTTTAATGAGAAACTATTTCGTTCTGTAAACTTTCATCTAAAGTGAGAATAGCAGCACAATTGGAAGAGTGTAGTCGATGTCACGGAACTGTGCATGTAGAAATTTTTGAAATGGTGTATCTTTGGCTATGTATATTTTTACCAAAAAAAAAAAAAAATGTCGAGAAGGGAGAGAGCTGACATGTCGTGGGGTTGTTAACCAATGTCATAAAACAATATGTGTACTACTGTTTAATGAGAAACTATTTGTTTTGTAAACCTTCACCTGAAGTACAATAAAAGCAAATATAAAAAATATGTATATGAAAGAAAAAAACCCTGAAAACAACAGGTGTTTGTGAGTTTGTGGAGAATATGGAGCCCTCATCCACTGCTGGTGGGAAAGTAAAACGGTGCAGCCACTGTGGAAAACAGTTTGGCGGTGCCTCAAAATTTGAAAATATGACCCAGTAATCCCAATTCTATATACAAGAAGTGAAGGCAGGAATGCAAACAAAAACCTGTAGACCAATGTTTGTTCGTTGCAGCAATTTTCACACTAGCCAAAATGTAGAAACAATTGAAATGTCCATCCACAGATGAATGGATAAGCAAAATATGGTATAAACACACAATGGAATACTACTGAGCTATAGAGGGAAATGAAGTTCTGATGCATGTCACAACACGGATGAACCTTGCAAACATCAAGCCGAGTGAAATAAGTCAGTCGCAAAAATACAAATATTGTACGTTCTTGCTTACATGAAATAAGCATATATACAGAAACCAAACAATATTAGTGGTTACCAGGGGTAGGAGAGAGAGGGGGGAGGGGAGTTTTTGCTTAGGGGGCATTGAGGTTATGTTAATGATGGTAGAATTATTTGGAGAAGGATAGCACACCTTGAATAATATAATCAGTTACTGAATCATATATGTAGAAATTGTTGAGACAGGGTATGCTTTCTTACATAAATTTTCACCACCATAATTTTTTTTTAAAAAAGATGTTGGAATTCTGATAGGGACTGCACTGAATCTATAGATCACTTTGGGTAGTATTAACATATTAACAATATTAAGTCTTTCAATCCATGAACACAGAATGTCTTTCAATTTGTTTAGGTCTTCAATTTCTTATAGAAATGCTTTATAGCTTTCAGTATACAATTATTTCACCTCCCTGGTTAAATTTATCCCAAGGTATTTTATTCTTTTAAATGCTACTGTAACTTGAATTGTTTTCCTAATTTCCTCTTCAGATTGTCCATTTCTGGTATACAAAAACTCATCTGGTTTTTGCGAGTTGACCTTGAACCGTGCAAGTTTCCTGTATTCATTTACAAGCTCTACTGACTTTCTGTGAATTCTCTGGGATTATATATAGGATAGTGCCATCCGTGTATAGAGATAGTTTTACTTTTTCCTTCCTGATTTAGATACCTGTTATTTCTTTTTCTTGACTAATTCCTCTGGCTAAAACTTTCAGTACAATATGAATAGCTGCATTATTGTCATGTTCCTAATCTTAAGGAGAAAGCCCTTAGTCTTTCACCATTAGATATGACGTTATCTGTGGGTTTTTCATAAATGCCCTTTATCATATTGAGGGATGTCCCTTGTATTCCTAGTTTTTGAGTGTTTTTATCATGAATGAGTGTGGGTTTTTTTTTCCAATGCCTTTTCTGAAATGATGATTACCATAGGGTTCTTTTTCTTTGTTTTGTTAATGTGGTGTATTACACTGATTTTCTTTTCTTTTTAACAATTTATTGTGTTTTAGGTGAAAGTTTACACAGCAAATTAATTTCCCATTCAACAATTCATGCACAAATTGTTCCATGACATTAGTTGCTATCCCTGCATTGAGTAGGCACTCTCCCCATTTCCACCCTGCTTTTCTAGTTTCCATTCCTCCAGTTTCCCTGCCCCTCCTTGCCTTCTCATGTTTGCTTTCGGGCAAATGTAGCCCATTTGGTCTCATATGGCTGATTGTTCTAAAGAGCACATTCCTGAAGGGGTGTTGTTTATTGTATAGGTCCATCTATTATTTGGCTGAAATGTGACCTCTGGGAGTGGCTTCAGTTCTAGGTTAACAGGGTTCCTTAGGGTGATAGCCTACCGGGTTCCTCCAGTTTCTATCAGTCCAGTAAGTTTGGTCTTTTTTACGAATTTTAATTTTGTTCTACATATTTTTCTTCCATTCTAATCTGAGACCTTTTATTGTGACCCTGGTCAGAGCAATCAGTTGTGGTAGCTGGGCACCATGTAGTTCTTCTGGTCTCAGGCTAGAAGAGTGTGGTTGGTGTGGGCTTTTAGTTCTGTGTGTAATTGCTTCCTTGTGTCTTTGGTTTTCATCACTCTCCTTTGCGCCAGATGGGAAGAGACCAATAGTTGTATCTTAGAGGGCTGCTCACAAGCTTTTAAGACTCCAGATGCTATTCACCAAACTAGGATGTGGAACATTATTTTTATGAATTATGTCATGCCAATTGACCTAGGTGTCCCCCAAGACTATGGTCCTTAGCCTTCAAGCTCAGGAACTCAGTCCTACGAGGTGTTTGGATATGTCTAAGAAGTTTCCATAACTTTGACCCCTATGTACTCTATTATATGTATATACAGATATATATGCAGCATATATAAATCTGTATATGCAAGTACCCACAATTATACCTATATATGCACGTGCATGTACTCCCATATGCCCTCCCACACCGCTGTAGCATACATATCTAGGTATGTTACCACTTTCAAATTTTTTGTTGTTATTACTGTTGTTGCAGTATTGCATGTTATAGCATTTACCATAGTTGTCCTTAATTATTGCATACTATTCAGTGTCTTTAGTTATGTTGGTCATATTGTGCTGACTTCCTCCACATTTCATATTGCCTTTCCCTTCACCGGAATTAACATGTGTCTGCTCTCTAGTTCATGATTCTCCCTCTCTCCCCCTCCCATCCTTGGTAACCATCAAAGAATGTCACTTTCTGTGTATAAATCTATTCTTAACTTTTTATAAAAGAGGTATGATACAATATTTTCCCTTTTGTGATTGACTTATTTCACTCAGCATAATGTCTGCCAGATTCATCCATGTTATAAGATGTTTTGCAGGCTCATCATTATTCTTTATCATTTCATAGTATTCCATTGTACGTATGTACAACACTTTGTTTACCCATTGATCTATCTATGGACACTTGGGTTGTTTCCATCTTTTTGCTATTGTGAATAGAACTGCAGTGAACATAGACATGCATATGTCTATTCATGTCACTGCTCTTATTTCTATAGGATATATTCCTAGAAGTGGGATTGCTGTATCGTATGGTATTTCTATTTCTAGCTTTTTGAGGAAGCCCCATACCATTTTCCATAGTGGTTGTACCATTTTACAATCCCACCAGCAGTATATAAGAGTTCCAATCTCCCCACAACCTCACCAGCATTTGTTATTTTGTGTGTGTGTGTGTGTTTTGTCAGTGCCATTTTTGCAGGGGCAAGATGGTATCTCATAGTAGTTTTGATTTGTATCTATCTAATGGCAAATGATTGTGAGCATCTTTTCATAAGTTTGTTATCTGCCTGAATGTCTTCTTTGGTGAAGTGTCTGTTCTTGTCCTTTGCCCATTTTTTGATTGGATTGTTTGTATTTTTGTTGTTGAGATGTTTCTATATATTTAGAGATTAGACTTTTGTCAGATATTTCATTGCCAAAATATTTTTCCCAGTCTGTAGGTTCTCTTTTTACTGTTTTGGTAAAGTCTTTTGATGAGCATAAGTATTTAATTTTTAGGAGGTCCCAGTTGTCTCGTTTATCTTCTGTTGTTAGTACATTTTTAGTTATGTTGACAGTTTATTTATGTCATAAATTAGGACCCTTAGTTTTGTCCCTATCTTATCTTCCAGGAACTTTATAATTTTAGGTTTAACATTTAAATCTTTAATCCATTTTGAGTGAGTTTTTGTATATGATGTGAGGTATGGATCCTGTTTCATTTTTCTGCAAATGGATTTCCAGTTTTGCGAGCACTATAGGTAAAGAGACTATTTTTTCCCCCATTTAATGGACGTCGATCCTTCGTTAAAGATCAGCTGTCCATAGCTGGATGGATTTACTTCTCGGTTCTCAGTTCTGTTTCATTGGTCTACATGTTTGTCGTTGTAACAGTACCAGGATATTTTGATTTCTGTGGCTATATAGTTAAGTTCTGAGATCGGGAAGTGTGAGGCCTCCTACTTTATTCTTCTTTTTTGATAATGCTTTAGCTAATCGAAGTCTCTTTCTTTTCCATGTAAAGTAGGAGATTAGTTTTTCCATTTTGTTAAAGAATGTTGTTGGGATTTGGATCAGGACTGCACTATATCCATAGATCATTTTGCACAGTACCGACATTTTCACAATGTTAAGTCTTCTAATCCATGAACATGAAAATGTTTTTCCATTTATGTGGATTTATTTTGGTTTCTTGCAGTAGCGTTTTATAGTTTTCCGTGTATAAATCTTTTACATCCCTGGTTAGTTTATTCCTAGGTATTTTATCCTTTGGGGGCTATTGTAAATGATATTGATTTCTTGATTTTCTTTTCAGAGCCCTCCTTGTTAGTGTAGAGGAACTCAACTGATTTTTGTGTGTTGATCTTGTACCATGCCACTTTGCTGAATCCTTCTATTACTTCCAGTAACTATCTTGTGGAGTCTCTGGAATTTTCTATATATAGGATCATGTCATCTGCAAATAAGGATTGTTTCACTTCTTCCTTTCCAATTTGGTAACCTTTATTTTCCTTTTAATTGCCTTATTGGTCTAGCTAAGACTTCAAGTACAATATTGAATAAGAGTGGTGATAAGGGGCACCTTGGCTAGTTCTTATTCTTAAGGGGAATGTTCTCAATGTTTCCCCATTGAGAATAATTTTTGCTATTGGTTTTGGATATATGCCCTTAATTATGTTGAGGAATTTTCCTTCTGTTCCTATTTTGCTGAGAATTTTAACAGAAAAAGGATTTATCAAATGCTGTTTCTGTGCCAATTGAGATGATCATGTAATTCTTTTGCTTTGTTTTCTTTATGCGGTGAATTACAATGATTGATCTTCTATTCTTGCATCCCTCATATAAATCCTACTTGATCAGGATGCATTTTTTTTGACATGCTGTTGAATTCTGTGGGCTAGAATATTGTTGAGAAGTTTTGTGTCTGTATTCATGAGGGATATTGGTCTGTAATTTTATTTTTTAATAGTGTCTTTGCCTGATTTTGGTATCAGCATTATGCTGGCTTCATAGAATGAATTAGGGAGTATTTCTTCCATTTCTATGTTCTAGGATAGTTTAAGTAGAACTGGTGTCAATTCTTGTCTAAATTTTTGGTAGAATTCTCTAGTGAAGTTGTCTGGGCCAGGGCTTTTTGTTGTTGTTGGAAGTTTTTTTTTTTTTTTATGATATCTTCAATTTCTTGTAATGGGTCGGTTCAAATTTTCTACCTCTATTTGTGTTAGTTTAGGTAGGTAGTATGTTTCTAGAAATTGGTCCATTACTCCTAGGTATTCAAATTTGTTGGACTACAGTTATTAATAATATTCTGTTATGATTCTTTTTATTTCTATTAGTTCTGTTGTAATGTACCCATATCAGTTTTTATTTTGGTTATTTGCATCTTCTAATTTTTTTCCTTTGTCAATTTGACCAGTGGTTTGTCAATTTTATTGATCCTTTCAAAGAACCAACTTCTAGTCTTGTTGATTTTTTTCTATTGTTTTTCTGCTTTCTATTTCATTTATTTCTGCTCTAATCTTTATTATTTCCTTTTTCTGGTGACTGTGGACTTCTTTTTACTGCTCCTTTTCTATTTCTTCGAGTTGTAAGGTTAAGCTATTGATTTTGTCCCTGTCTTCTTTTTCTGATGTGTGCATTTATTGCTATAAATTGTCCTCTGAGCACTGCTTTTGCTATGTACCAAAGATTTTGGTATATTGTGTTTTCATTCTCATTTGATTCTAAGAATTTTTTTAATTTGATTTTTTAATTTCTTCTATTACCCAATAGTTTTTAAGTAAGGTATTTTTCAGTTTTCATATATTTAATTTTTTGTGTTCTTTCTGTTATTGATATCTAGTTTTATAGAATTATCATCTAGAAGATGCTTTGGATTATTTTGATGTTTTTTAATTTTCTGAGGCTACTTTTACGGCCTATAATATGAGCTATTCTGGAGAATGATCCATGTGCATTGGAGATGAATGTCTACTGTGCTGTTGTTGGGAGGTATTCTCTATATATATCTATGAGGTATAGTTAGTTGTGGTATTGAGATCTTCTGTATCTTCGTTGAATTTCTTTCTCGTTGCTCTGTCCATCACTGAAAATGATGTGTTAAAGTCTCCTACTATTATTGTAGAACTGTCTATTTCTCTTTTCATTTCTGTTAGAGTTTGTTTTATATATTTTTATGATTTATTTTCTGATATTGAACTACCTTTGCATTCCTGGCACAAATCTTACTTAATTATTGTGTATAATATTTTTAATATGATGTTCAATTTGGTTTACTAGTATTTATTGTTGTCATTTTGTAGTTCTTTTTTTTGTTTTTTTTTTGTGCTGACAGTTTCTTTGTTCTTCTCACTTTCCTGTGGTGGATTCCTTTTGTTTCTGGATTTTTTTCATTTCTTTAATTTTTGCGTTTACAGAGAATTTATGTTTTTCTTCTTTATTTTGATGTTTGGTAACTTTCTCTGTGATTATCTTGAAATTTACCCCTATCTTCTTAAGTTTAAAGCAATCTTTTATTAATTGATATCACCTTTACTTACTTTCAGATTGAAAGTTCTATGCGTACACAGTTTATTCGCTCTTTTATTGTTCTGACATAGTTGTCATTTATAGGTTGACCTTTCTAGTTCCCTCTTGTAAATCTTTTAGTTTTGTTTTATCCTTGAGGGTTCATTATGTAGGTTGGTATCTGGCAGTTACTGTCTTGTGTCCTAGATTCAGATTATTGTCTGATGTTGTTGGTTCTCTAACTGAAGGACTCCGATTAATAATTCTTATATATTTGGTTCAGTTTTTACATATTCCCTTAATTTTTTTTTATCTGAAAATGTCTTAATTTTGCTGTCACATCTGAGTGAGAGTTTTGCAGGATATATTATTCTTGGCTGGCAGTTTTTTTCATTCAAGATTTCACATATGTCACCCCACTGCCTTCTTGCCTTCACAGTTACTGCTGATTAATGAGCTTAGTCTCATTGTTTCCCATTTGTATGTGACTTTTTGTTTTACTTAAGCTGCTCTTCGGATTCTTTCTTTGTCTTTGTTTTATCGAGTATGATTATGATATGTCTTGATGATTTTCTTTTGGGATCTATCCTATATGGGGGTCGTTGAGCTTCTTGGATGGTCGGCTCTTCATCTTTCATGATATTAGGGAAGTTTTCTCTCAGCAAATCTTCAATGATCCTCTCTGTGTTTTTGGATTTCTCCTGTTCTGCAACTCTGATCACACGCAAATTTTTGCTTTTGATTGTATCCGACATTGTTCTCAGTGTTTCTTCATTTTCCTTAATTCTTTTCTCTGATTTTTCCTCCAAGTGGTATCTATGGATTTGTCTTTGATGTCACTGATCCTGCCTTCCATTGTTTCAGATTTGTTCCTAAAACCTTCTATTGCACTGTCCATTTCTAAAATCTTGTTTATCTTTTGAATTTCTAATTGCTGTTTTTGTATGATTTCTAGTTGTCTATTTATTTTGAAATTTTGTTCCTCCATTACTTTATTGAATATTCCATTGCTTTGTCTGTGTTTTTCCTGATTTTGTCTATTTTTTTGCATTTTCCTTCATCTATTTAAGAACCCTGAATATTAGAATTTTGAATTCCCTATCAGGTAGTTCCAGTGCCTTTTTTTCTACCTGAAGGTCATCTGTTTTCTTAATTTTGGTCACTTTC
This sequence comes from Trichechus manatus latirostris, assembly GCF_000243295.1. Taxonomy (NCBI): domain Eukaryota; kingdom Metazoa; phylum Chordata; class Mammalia; order Sirenia; family Trichechidae; genus Trichechus; species Trichechus manatus. The sequence goes on from NW_004443955.1 coordinate 6,317,739, forward strand.
TGTAGCCATCTGTCCCTCCCCTTTTTAAAATATGTTTTGATATTATCTGCTGTCTCTAGGACATTCAGGAATTATTTTCATTGTTTACTGATTGTAGACTTTTTTTTTATAGTACTTTAGATGAAGTTCCACAGAGCAAACAATTCTCTCATTAAACAGTTAGTACACATATTGTTTTATGGCATTGGTTAACAACCCCAAGACATGTCAACATTCTCTCCTCTTGACATTGGGTTCCCCACTACCCAACTTTCTGTCCCCTCCTGCCTGCCAGTCTTTACCACTGGGCAGGTGTGCCCCTTCAGTCTCTTTATGTTTTATAGGCCTGTCTAATCTTTGGCTGAAGGGTGAACCTCAGGACTGACTTCATAACTGAGGTAAAAGGGTGTCTGGGGGCCATGCTCTCAGGGTTTCTCCAGTCTCTGTCAGGCCAGGAGGACTGGTCTTTTATTGTGAGTTAGAATTTTCTTCTACATTTTTCTCCAGCTCTGTCCAGGATGCTCTATTGTGATCCCTGTCAGAGCAGTCAGTGGTGGTAGCCAGGCATCATCCAGTTGATATTTTCCTTGTATCTTTAGTTTTCTTCATTCTTCCTTGCTCCCAAAGAAGTGAGACCCATGGAGTATCTTAGAGGCCGCTCACAGGCTTTTAAGATCCCAAACGCTACTCGCCAAAGTAGAATGTAGAACATTTTCTTTAAAATCTATGATATGCCAATTTAGCCAGATGTTCCCCAAGACCATGATCCCCACAGCATTCAGCCCAGCAATTCGGTCCCTCAGGGAGTTTGGATATATCTGTGAAGCTTCCATGACCTAGCCTTGTACAAGTTGTTGTGGCTTCCCCAGTATTGTGCACTGTCTTACCCTTCACCAAAATTACCACCTATCTATTGTTTATTTAATGTTTTTCCATCCCTACTCCTCCTCTCCCTCATAAACATCAAAGATTATTTTTGTGTGTAAACCTTTTCATGAGTTTTTACAGTAGTGGTCTCATACAATATTTGCCCTTTTGTGATTGACTTATTTCACTCAGCATAATGTCCTCGAGATATATCCATGTTATGTGATGCTTCACAGATTCATCATTGTTCTTTATCGTTGCATAATACTACATTGTGTGTATGTACCATAGTTTGTTTATCCATTCATCTGATGATAGCCATCTAGGTTGTTTCCAGCTTTTTGCTATTGTGAACAACGCTTCAGTGAACATGGGTGTGCATATGTTGATTCGTGTGACTACTCTTATGTCTCTAGGACATATTCCTAGGAGTGGGATTGCTGGATCATATGGTGTTTCCATTTCTATCTTTCTAAGGAAGTGCCATATCATTTTCGAAAATGGTTGTATCATTTTGCATTCCCACCAGCAGTGCATAAGAGTTCTGATCTCCCCACAGCCCCTCCAACGTTTGCTGTTTCCAGTTTTTTTTTTAAATCGTGCCAGTAATGTTGGGGTGAGGATGTATCCCACTGTGATTTTGATTTGCATTTCTCTGAAGGCTAGTGATCACGAGCATTTCCTCATGCGTCTGTTGGTCACTTGAATGTCTTCTTTGGCGAAGTGTCTGTTAATTTCCTTCACCCATTTTTTTAAATTGGATTATTTGTCTTTTTGTTGTAGAGGTGATGGATTTTCCTGTAGATTTTAGAGATTAGATCTTTGTCTGATTTGTTATATCCAGAAATTTTGTCTAAGTTTGTAGGTTTTCTTTTTACTCTTCTGGTGAAATCTTTTGATGAGCATAAGTGTTTAATTTTTAGAAGATCCCAGTTATCTAGCTTATCTTCTGGAGTTTGTGTGTTGTTAGTTACGGTTTGTATCCTGTTAATGCCATGTATTAGGGCCTCTAGAGTAGAGCCTATTTTTTCGTCTATGAACTTAATAGTTTTTAGCTTTATATTTAGGTCTTTGATCCATTTTGAGTTAGTTTTTGTATATGGTGTGAAGTGTGGGTCCTGTTTCATTTTTTTGCAGATGGATATCCAGTTTTGCCAGCACTATTTCTTAAAAAGACTGTTTTTTCCCCATCTGATGAACTTTGAGCCCTTGTCGAAGATCAAGTGACCACTGATAGATGGTTTTACATCTGGGTTCTCAATTCTGTTCCATTGGTCAATGTATCTGTCATTGTACCAGTACCAGGTTGTTTTGACTACCGTAGCTGTATAGTAGGTTCTGAGGTCATGTGGTGTGAGTCCTCCTACTTTATTCTTCTTCTTCAATGGTGCTTTACTTATCCGGGGCCTCTTGTCTTTCCATATAAAGTTAATGATTAGTTTTTCCATCTCTTTAAAGAATGTTGTTGGTATTTGGATCAGGATTGCATTGTATCTGTAAATTGCTTTGGGTAGAATTGTCGTTTTCACAGTGTTGAGTTTACCTATGCATGAGCGTGGTATGGTTTTCCATTTATGTAGATCTCTTTTAGTTTCTTGCAGAAGTGTTTTGTAGTTTTCTTTGTCTAAGTCTTTTACATCCGTGGTTAGATTTATGCCTAATTACTTTTTCTTTATGGACTATTATAAATAATATTGTTTTCCTGATTTCCTTTTCATTGTTTTCTTCATTGAAGTATAGGAATTTGACTATTTTTTATATGTTTGTCTTGTATCCTGCTGCTCTTTTGAATCTATTAGTTCCAGGAGTTTTCTTATGGAGTCTTTTGGGTTTTCTATGTATACTATCATATCATCCACAAATAGAGACATTTTAACTTATTCATTACTAATTTGGATGCCCTTTATTTCTTTTTCTTGTCTTATTGCTCTAGCTAGTATTTCCAGAACAGTGTTAAATAGGAATGGTGATAAAGGACATCCTTATCTTGTTCCTGTTCTTAAGGGGAATGTTTTCAGCCTCTCTCCATTCAGAATGATGTTGGCTATTGTTTTTGTACAGGTGATCTTTATTAAATTGAGAAATTTCCATTCTATACCTATTTTATTGAGAGTTTTTATCAGTGATGGGTGTTGGACTTTGTCAAATGCCTTTTCTGCAGAGATTTATATGATTATGTGATACTTTTCTTTGGTTTTATTTATGTGGTGGATTACGTTGATTGATTTTTTAATGTTGAACCATCCTTGTATACCTGGTATGAATCCTACTTGGTCATGGTGTATTATTTTTGATATGATGTTGAATTCTATTGGCTAGAATTTTGTATCTATATTCATGAAATATGTTGGTTTGTAATTTTCTTTTTTTGTGATGTCTTTGCCTGGTTTTGGTATCAGGGTTATGCTGGCTTCATAGAATGAATTCAGAAGTACCACTTCATTTTCTGTATTCTGAAATAGTTTGAGTAGTACTAGTATAAGCTCTTCTCTGAATGTTTGGTAGAATTCTCAAGTGAAGCCATCTGGGCCAGGGTTTTTTTTTTTTGTTGTTGTTGTTGTGAATTGTTTTTATTACCTTTTCAATCTCTTCTCTTGTTATGGGTGTGTTCAGATTTTCGGCATCATTTTGTGTTAGTTTGGGTAGGTAGTGTGTTTCTAGAAATTTGTCCATTTTTCGATGTTTTCAAATTTGCTGGTGTACAGTTTTTCATAATACTCTGTTATGATCCTTTTTATTTCAGTTGAGTCTGTTGTAATGTCCCCCATTTCATTTCTTATTTGGGTTATTTACGTTCTCTCCTGTTTTTCTTTTGTCAATTTTGCCAGTGGTTTGTAGATTTTGTTGATCCTTTCAAAGAACCAACTTTCAGTTTTCTTGATTCTTTCTATTCTCTATTTCATTTATTTCTACTCTGTTCTTTATTGTTTCCTTTGTTCTGGTGGCTGTGGGCTTCTTTTGCTGTTCTCTATTTGTTTAAGTTGTGTAGCTAATGTTTTGATTTTGTTCCTTTCTTTTTTTTTGATGTATGCATCTATTGCTATAAATTCACCTCTGAGGACTGCCTTTGCTGTTTCTCAAAGGTTTGCTATGATGTGTTTTCATTCTCATTTGATTCTAGGAATTTTTTGATCCAGTCTCTGATTTATTTTATTACACAGTGGTTTTTAAGCAAGGTGTTATTCAGTTTCCATGTAATTGATATTTTTCCTTGCTCTTCCTGTTATTAATTTCTGCTTCGATGGCATTGTGGTCAGAGAAGATATTTTATAGTATCTCAAAGTTTCAGATTTTGTTGAGGGTTGTTCTGGGGCCTAAGATGGGGTCTGCTCTGGAGAACGTTCCATGTGGGTTGGAAAAGAATGTGGATTTTGCAGCTGTTGGGTGGAGTTTTCTATATATGCCTATGAGGTCAAGTTGGCTGATTGTGTCCTTTAGATTTTCTGTATCTTTGTTGAATTTCTTTCCAGATTTTCTGTCCTTTACCAAAAGTGATGTGTTGAAGTCTCCTACTGTTATTGTAGAACTGTCAGTTTCTGTTTTCAGTTCTGTTAGAGTTTGTTTTATGTGTTTTGGAGTCTTGCCATTAGTTGCATATATATTTATTATGGTTATGTCTTCATGATGGATCATCCCTTTAATCATTAGAGTTCTTCTTTTGGCTTTTATTGTGAATTTTATTTTAAAGTCTATTTTATCTGATATTAGTGTTACCACTCCTGCTCTTTTTTGGTAGCTGTTTGCTTGATTTTTTTTTGTATCCTTTGATTTTTAATAAATTTAAATCTTTGTTTCTAAGATGTATCTCTTGTAAACTGTATATTGATGGATCCTGTTTTTTTAACCCATTCTGTCACTGTCTGTCTCTTTATGGATGCATTTAGGCTACTTATGTTCAGTGTAATTATTGATAGGTGTGAATTTATTGCTGTCATTTTGTAGTTTTTTGTGGTGCAGACATTATCTTTGTTCTTCTTACTCTAGTGTGCTGAGTTCCTTTCATTTGTGGAATCTTTTTTTCATTGCCTTTGTTTTTTTGATTTTGTGTTTACTGAGAATTTATATTCGTCTACTTCATTTTGGTGAGTAGGTTTGTTAACTTTCTTTGTTGTTACCTTGAAATTTACCCTTGTCTTCCTAGATTTTAACCAGTCTATTATTACTTGGTATCAACTTGCCTTCCTCTCAGTTAGAAGGTTCTATACCCACACTGTTTATTCCCCCTTTTATTGTTCTGATGTTGTTGTCATTTACAGATTAACCTCTCTTGTTCCCTGTTGTAAATCTTTTCGTTTTGGGTACTCCTTGAGAGTTCATTTCCTAGGTTGGTATCTGGGTGGTATGATCTTGTGTCCTAGATTCAGGCTGTGGTCTGATGTTATTTTTTCTCAGATCGAGGACTCCCTTTAATAATTCTTGTAACTTTGATTTGGTATTTACATAGTCCATTAATTTCTGTTTATCTGGAAATGTCCTAATTTCACCATTATATTTGAACGAGAATTTTGCAGGATACATTATTCTTGTTTGACAATTTTTTCTTTATAAGTTTTATGTATGTCATCCCATTGCCTTCTTGCCTCCGTGGTTTCTGCCGAGTCATTAGAGATTAGTCTTATTTTTTCCTCTCTGTATGTGACTTTTCATTTTTCTTGAGTTGCTCTCACTATTCTTTCTTTGTCTTTGGTTTTAGTGACTGTGATTTTGATATGCCTTGGTGATTTTCTTTTGGGGTCTATCCTATATGGGGTTTGTCGAGCTTCTTGGATTGTCAGCTTTTCATTTTTCATGATATTAAGGAAGTTTTCTGTCAGCAATTCTTTAATATCCTCTTTGTATTTTCTATTTTTTCCCCTTCTTCTGGAACTCTGATCACTTGCAAATTTTTGCTTTTGATTTTATCTCACATAATTCTCAAGGTTTCTTGATTTTTCTTCATTCTTTTTTCTGATTTCCTCAAGGTTGTATCCATGTGTTTATCTTTAATTTCTCTGATCCTGTCTTCCATCATTTCCAACCTGATCCTCAGAACTTCTATGACACTCTCCATTTCTGAAATCTTATTGTTTAACCTTTTTGATTTCTAATTGTTGTTTTTTTTATGATTTCTAGTTGTGAATTTATTTTGACACTTTGTTCCTGTATTATTTTCCTGAATTCTTCCATTTTTTTGTCTGTATTTTCCATGAATTTGTCTGCCTTTTCAATGAATTTGTCTATTTTTTCCTCATTTTTGTCTGCTTTTTGTTTCAATTCTTGGATAGCTCTGAATATTAGAGATTTGAATTCCCTATCAGGTAGTTCTAATGTCTTTTCTTGTACTGGAAAGTCATCCGGTGTTTTATTTTTGGCATCCACTAGAACCATCCTGTCCTGTTTTTTAAATGTTTTGATTTATCTGCTGTCTTCGGGACATTCAGTAGTTATTTTCCTCGTTTATTGATTGTAGATTTGTTTGTTTTGTTCTGCTTTATTGTTTTATTTGCTTATTTCTGAAGAGGAGGGCTGTGCATTCTTTGTTGTTTGCTCATCTGTGCACACGATACTTTTCAACTCCTTGTCCAATGGGCAGGGCCAGTTGCTCAGCTATGGTGTAGCAAGGTAGGTCCAGCTGAAGGGGAGGGGCTGGGATTGGTTGTTTCTGGCATGTTGTTGGCCTGAGAGGGAGGGCTGCTTTTCAGTGCAGGGCAGGTTCCAGTAGGCCATGCTATGCTGCCTAGGGGTGTGATGTTCAGTGCCCAGTGCCAGTAGGCAGGGAGGAGGGGGGAGATTGTGATATGTGGAGCTAAGATGGATATGGGAAAGAACAGATGAGAGAGAAACAGGAGAAAGAAAGTGCTGAGGGAGCTTACCTTTGCAGTGGAGAGATGAGCAACTGAGAAATTGAGAAAAATAAAAAGGAAAAAAGAAAAGGAGAAAGAACAAATAAGTAAAAATAAAAAAAAAATGGCCCCAGGGATCACACCTGCGTGGCTGTGCAGACCGGAGTAGTTGCTCCCAAGCTGCACAGTATAGACCAGCTAAAAGGGGCTCCCAAGCAGCAAAAAGAAAAAGAAAGCAAACAAACAAAGCAAAAGAAAACAAAAAGCTATGGGGATCCCACCAGTGTGGTGGCGCAGACCGGGAGAGCAGTTCCCTAGCTGAGCAGCACTTCACAGCCTGTCAAGAAGAAGCAAAGATGGCACACGAAGGCAGGTGTTGGAGAGAAAGGAGGGGGAGGAGGTGAGAGGCAGGGAAAAAACTAAAAGAAACATAAAAAAGCAATACCAGCAACAAAGAAATGGCACTGAGGGAGCTGGCCAGTGTGGGCATGGTGAATCCTAGTGGCATGGAGCTGGAGCCTCCCTGACAAGAGATTGTGGCTGGTGGGATGTGGTGAGGGACAAGCAGGTGGAAGAAGGGGGGGGGGCTGGGAAAGCATGTCTCAGGTTACCAGGAGCTCTGTCTCCTGTTGTGAGCTCTGTGAAGCTGTTTTTGCATACTTCGTGTCCGTTGATCTCCAGTGTGTGTGGGCCAAATCCAAGCGGCACGGAGTCGGCACTTCCCAGCCAGCTGAGCGACCCCAGCCTGCTATGAAGCAGTGGAGGCCGAGTAGAGGAGAGAAGGATGGGAGGTGTGAAAGCTTATATCAGTGGTTATCAGGTGCTCTGTGAGCTCCGTGAAGTTGCTTTCCATACTGCCTGTCAGCCGATCTCCAACAGGAGTCCAAGATGGTGAATCCATGTTGCGTTAGCTGATAGGGGACCTCTGCTCATATCTCTCATCACTCTCTGTTCTCTGTCAGTTTCTTATTCCATTTGGTGCTTGGCTGAGTTCTTTATCTCTTCATTTGACGCTTTGTTGTTATTTGGTGCTGTCAAGTTGATTCTGACTCATAATGACCCTAGGCACTACACAACGAAACACTAACTGGTCCTGCACCATGCTCCCAATCTATGTTATTCTTGATCCCATTGTTGCAGCCACTGTGTCAATCCATCTAGTTGAAAGTCTTCCTCTTTTTCACTGACTCTGTACTTTACCAATCATGATGTCCTTCTCCAGGGACTGATCCCTCTTGACAACATGTCCAAATTATGTAAGAGGTAATCTCGCCATCCTTGCTTCTAAAGAGCATTCTGGTTGTACTTCTTCCAAGACAGATTTGTTCATTATTTTTGCAGTCCATGGTATATTCAATATTCTTCGCCAACACTACAATTCAAAGGGGTCAATTCTTCAGTCTTCCTTATTCATTGTCGAGCTTTCATATACATATGATGTGATTGAAAATACCATGGCTCGGGTCAGGTGCACCTTAGTCTTCAAGGTGACATATTTGCTTTTCAACACTTTAAAAAGGTCTTTTGCAGCAGATTTTCACAATGCAATGCGTCTTTTGGTTTCCTGACTGCTGCTTCCATGGGTGTTGATTGTGGATCCAAGTAAAATGAAATCCTTGACAACTTTAGTCTTTTCTCCGTTTATCATGATGTTGCTTACTGGTCCAATTGTGAAGATTTTTTGTATTCTTTATGTTGAGGTGTAATCCATACTGAAGTCTGTGATCTTTGATCTTCATTGGTAAGTGCTTCAAGTCTTCTTCACTTTCAGCAAGCAAGGTTGTGTCATCTGCATAATGCAGATTGTTAATGAGTCTTCCTCCAATCCTGATGCCCCGTTCTTCATATAGTCCAGCTTCTCAGATTATTTGCTCAGCATACGGATTGAATAGGTATGGTGAAATGATACAACCCTGACGCATGCCTTTCCTGACTTTAAACCACGCAATATCCCCTTATTCTATCCAAACAACTGCCCCTTGATCTATGTACAGGTTCCTCATGAGCACAATTAAGTGTTCTGGAATTCCCATTCTTCATAATGTTATCCATAATTTGTTATGATCCACACAGTCGAATACCTTTGCATAGTCAATAAAACACAGGTAAACATCTTTCTGGTGTTTGCTGCTTTCAGCCAGAAGCCATCTGACATCAGCAATGATATCTCTTGTTCCATGTTCTCTTCTGAATCTGGCTTGGATTTCTGGCAGTTCCCTGTAGATATACTGCTGTAGCCACTTTTGAATGATCTTCAGCAAAATGTTACTTGTATGATATTAATGATATTGTTCAATAATTTCCGCATTTGGTTGAATCATCTTTCTTGGGAATAGGCATAAATACAGATCTTTTCCAGTCAGTTGGCCAGGCATCCATCTTCCAAATTTCTTGGCATAGAAGAGTGGGCACTTCCAGCACTGCATCCATTTGTTGAAATATCTCAGTTGATATTCCCTCAGTTCCTGGATCCTTGTTTTTCTCCAATGCCTTCAGTGCAGCTTGGACTTCTTCCTGCAGTACCATCGGTTCCTGATCATATGCTACCTCCTGAAATGATTGAACATCTACCAATTCTTTCTGGTATAATGACTCTCTGTATTCCTTCCATCTTCTTTTGATGCTTCCTGCGTCGTTTAATATTTTCCCCCATAGAATCCTTCATTATTGCAGCCCGAGGCTTGAATTTTTTCTTCAGGTCTTTTAGCTTGAGAAATGCTGACCATGTTCTTCCCTTTTAGTTTTCTACCTCCAGCTCTTTGCACATGGCATTCTAATACTTTACTTTGTGTTCTTGTGTCCCCCTTTACATTTTCTGTTCAGTTCTTTTACTTCATCATTTCTTCTTTTTTCTTTAGCTACTCGACGTTCAATAGCAAGTTTCAGAGTCTCTTTCTGACACCCATTTTGGTCTTTTCTTTCTTTCCTGTCTTTTAGATGATCTCTTGCTTTTTTACATGTATGATGTCCTGATGTCATTCCACAACTCATCTGGTCTTCAGTCACTAGTGTTCAACGTGTCAAATCTATTCTTGAGATGGTCTCTAAGTTCAGGTGGGATATACTGAAGGTAGAACTTTGGCTCTCATGGACTTTTTCTGATTTTCTTCAGTTTCAACTTGAAATTGCATATGAGCAATTGATGGTCTGTTCCGCAGTTGGCCCCTGGCCTTGTTCTGACTGATGATATTGAACTTTTGCGTCATCTCTTTCTGCAGATGTAGTCGATTTGATTCCTGTGTCTTCCATCTGGTATGGTACATGTGTATGGTTGCTGTTTATTTTGGTGAAAAAATGCATTTGCAATGAAGAAGTCGTTGCTCTTGTAAAATTCTACCATGCGATCTCCGGCATAATTTCTATCACCAAGGCCATATTTTCCAACTACTTATCCTTCTCCTTTGTTTCCAACTTTCGCATTCCAATCACTAGTAATTATTATTGTATCCTGATTGCATGTGTGATCAATTTCAGACTGCAGGAGCTGGTAAAAATCTTCAGTTTCTTCATCTTTCACCTTAGTGGTTGGTGCATAAATTTGAATAATAGTCTTATTAACTGGTCTTCCTTGTAGGTGTATGGATATTATCCTGTTACTGACAGTTTTGTACTTCAGAACAGATCTTGAAATGTTCTTTTTAACAATGAATGCAACTCCATTCCTGTTCATGTTGTCATTTCCGGCATAGCAGACAATATGATTGTCTGATTCAAAATGGCCAATACCAGTCCATTTCACCTCACTAATACCTAGGATATTGATGTTTATGTGTTCCATTTCATTTTTGACGATTTCTAATTTTCCTAGATTCATACTTTGTGCATTCCATGGTCCTATTATTAATGGACGTTTGCAGCGGTTTCTTCCCACTTTGAGTCATGCCACATCAGCAAATGAAGATCCCAAAAGCTTGACTCCATTAACGTCATTAAGGTCGACTTTACTTTGATGAGGCAGCTCTTCCCCAGTGGTCTTTTGAGTGTCTTCCAACCTGGGAGGCTCATCTTCTGGTACTATATCAGACAATGTTCCACTGCTATTCATAAGGTTTTCACTGGCTAATTCTTTTCAGAAGTAGAATGCTGGGACCTTCTTCCTACTCTGTGTTAGTCTGGAAGCTCAGCTGAAACCTGTCTGCCATGGGTGGCCCTGCTGGTATCTAAATACCAGTGGCATGGCTTCCAGCATCACAACAACAAGCTTAGGGTTCCAGGGTTGATGTTTATCTCTGTTTTATTTAGTTTTTTAGGTTTTTCCTGTAGCGGGACAGTGTGATGCTTCTGTCTATAGTGCCATGTTGGCTCCGATTGTAGATTTGTTTGTTTCGTCCTGCTTTTTAAAATTTGGTTATGTCTTGGAGGGGGGCTGGGCATGTTTTGTTGCTTGCTTACCTGTGAGCACGATACTTTTCACTCCCTTGTCCAGGTGGGCAGGGCCAGTCACTCAGCTATGGTGCAACAGTGTGGGTCTAGTGGGGGTGGAGTTTTGGGGATGGGTAGTTTGCAGCATGAACTAGGGCCGATGGGACAGAGCCTGGAGGCAGTGCAGGGGGAGATCCAGGGAACCTCATTGGTGCTGCTCAGGGGCACAGCACTCAGTGCACAGTGTAGATCAGCAAGAGGGAAGGTAAAGGATGTGATGTGTGGAGCTAAGTGGGTAAGTGAAAGGAGAGAAAGGAGATAAACAAAAGCAAAAATAAACAAAAAAACAAAAAAGAAGAATATGAAGGAAAAAGAAAAATGGAAAAAAGTAAATTAAATGTCCACATGATAAGATTCGGTGGGGGTGGGAGGGGCAGACATGGCCGGGCCACTTTCCAGTGGATCTCTAGCCGAGCGGTGTGGCTCAGCTTGTTGAGAAGCGGCATGGGTGGGGCACAGAGCTATTTGGGCATGAGAAAGGAAAGGAAATAGGTGAATGAGAGAGAAGAAATAAACAAATAAAAAATAAAAATGACAATAAAATACATTGATGGGGGAGCTAGCCATTGGGGGCAGGGTGGAATTGGGGTGGCGGTGAACTGATGTCTCTCTTGCCAAGTGGCATGGCACAGACCATCAGGAAGGGAGGAGGCAGAGAAAGACCTAGGTGGGAGGGAGAAGGAAAAGGGAGAAGGGGAAAGATAAAGAAAAATAAAAAATATGTTGTTGAGGGAGCTAGCCTGTGGAGTCGGTGCAGACACGGGGATGCTGTGTACTAGAGGCTCTCCAGCTGAGCAGTACAGCACAGCCTACCAAGAATTGGGGACAGTGTATGGGGCTAGGGGGGTGGGAGAAAGGAAAGGAAGGAAGGAAGAGAGAGAGAAGCAACAAAAAAGCCAAAAAAACAAGAAAAATAAAAAACAAACAAAAAACGGTGCTGAAGGGGCTGGCCAGTGGGAGTGGGGTGGACCAGGGTGGCAGTGAGCTGGTGTCTCTCCAGCCAAGCGACTTTGGCCTGCTGGAAAGAAGCAGAGGCCACATAAAGGAAAAAAGGGTAGAAGGTGAGAAAGTGTGCATCCCTAGTTATTGGGTGTTCTGTCTCTTTGAACCTCTGTGAACTTGTTTTCCCATACTCTCTGTCCATGATTCTTGGTGGCTGAGGTTCAAGATGGCAAATGCAGGCGGCAGTGAGCTGATGTCTCTGCAGCCAGACAACCGTGGCCTGTTGACAAGTGGCAGAGGCCTTGTACAGGGATGAAGGGTGTGGAGTGGGAAAGCGTGTATCCCTGGCTACCGGGTGCTCTAGCTCCCGGTTGGGAGCTCCGTGAAGTTGCTTTCCTGTGCTCTCTGTCTGCATTCCTTGTTGGCTGTAGTTCAAGATGGTGAATCTGTGCCATGTTAGCCAGTCGGGGACCTCCACTCCGTAGCTCTCCTTATTCTCTGTTCTCTGCTAGTTTCTTATTTCATTCAGTGCTTGATCGAGTTCTTTATTCCTTTATTTGATGTTTAGAGTTCCAGAACTGATGTTTGTATCTGTTTTACATAGTTTTTCTGGTCTTTGCCGCAGAGTGATGGCATGGTGCTTCTGTCTATAGTGCCATATTGGCTCCACCTCAAAACTTAACAAATTTAAGGAGTTTATCTGGCACCATGATGAAGATGGTGGCCTCTGCATTTAGAAAGATGGGCTTCATTGTTGTGACTGTACCTTTTAAGGCCTTTGTGAACCCACACCAGTTATTCTAACAAATGTAACCTGTTTAATGGTTGTCTTAGGCTGGGTTCTCTAGGGAAGCAAAATCAGTAAAGCATATAAAAGTATATATATATAGAGAGATTTATATCAAAGAAACAGCTCACGTGATTGTAGAGGCTGGAATGTCCCAAATCCGTGGATTATGATAGAGGATTCTCCTGATTCATGTAGCTGCAGGGGATGGTGAACCCAAGATTGGTAGGTTGGAAAGCAGGACTCTGCTCACAGGGTGTGAAGATCGATGAATCCCAGGATCGGCAGATAAGCTGATAGCTCAAGTCCCAAGAACAGGAGGCCAGACAAACAGGAGGCAGCTGCAGGATCCAGAGTGAGCGAAAAGCCAGAACGTCTGCTTATATTTGGATGCAGGTCGCACACTCAAGGACACTCCCTTGCAACTGATGGGCTACTCACAGCAGACTTAGTCATGGGAGTGATCACATATAAACGCTGAGAATCATAGCCTAGCCAAGTTGACGCACAGTCTTACCCATCACAATGGGTAAAGTAATAGTACATGATGCTGACATTTCTGTGATCATTTAAAATCCCTAAAACAGAGTTCTGGCAATACTATGTCATCATAGAGTTTTATCTATTGTCATTGTTCAATATCATGGTCATATATGTATTTAAATAAACATACAAGCACATGCACACAAATACACCCTCAGGCAAAGAATCCACATGAATATTTATAAACACAGCATATCTCTACAAAAGAAGCACTCCAAGATTTGGATAATGGTCACCACTGAGAGAAGCCATTGGAAAAGATGTGGGATGTGTACATAAATTTAAAGTCCACATTTTAGACTTCTGCATTCTTAAAATGAAAAGAAAATCAATAAAGCAAAATATGCTTTTGCATACCTATGAGTAAATTATTAAAAATGTGTTACAGAAGTAAATTTTAAAGCATTTCTAAATATGATATTGCTATTCCATTTTGTTCTGAATAATTCTGCTTGCTCTTTCTTTAGTTTCACAATCATTAAAGAAATTCTAAGTAATCTGGGGAAAAATGAAAGATAACATAAATTACATTCTTTGTAGTGTGGCAAACTGATTATAGAAAGGAAAAAAAATTTGCATATGAAATTGTTAGTTGTCACTGAGTAGATTCTGACTCATTGGGATCCAAGACCTTCTGTAGACTATATAGTCATTATAATTACAAAAATTCCCAACATCAGTAGGGAACTTGCAATGAAGTTGTTTGAGAAATAACCTAGTGAAGAAACCATGAGGACTGAACAATGACAATAGTGTTGGGGTTCGGAATAGGTACAACTGCAAAGAACATAGAGTAGAACACATAATTGTCACTGTCATTTTCTGGCAGAAAAACAGGTAAAGGGTAAGGAGGATAGAAGGGGAACAATGAGGGAGATTTTAGTGTTTGCTAATTGACAGATAGTGTGGAAATAACCCACTGCTACAGAAATACATATGTAGGAAGTTCTGAATATTAAGTTTAGTTCCATGAACACTGACTTTAAGGTGCAAGGAGGCAGAGTTTTGAAATTGGTTCAAAATACATCTGTGATATTTATACAAAAAATTTGCTGGATCAAACAGCACCTTTTTAAATTAGAATGAACCTGTTGCAATTGAGTCAATTCTGACTCAAGGCAATCCCATGTGTTTCTTACTATATTCCACAGCGTTCTCAATGACCGCTGCACTGCTGAGTGGATTAAAATGGCCAACCTCCCATTTAGTAGCCCAGGGCAAACTTTTGTGCCATCCAAAGAACTTCTAAATTAGAATAAAGAAAGCCAAATCATGTAAAATTCATGTAAATTTAAAATATAACACGTGAGACTTAGAACGAAGTCCCCTCTTCTTCTTGATAGTCAGTAGGTATATTATAGTGGAAAATTTATGGAAATACTAAAACCGGAAATGTTTGCTAATGTAAAAGAGAAGTTCCTAAAGCTTTTTGGACCTGGACTAGTTGATTGAGTTAAACTCAGGTTTTGCTCAGTTAAACTGGTCTTTTTACCTGCCTGCCCGGGGTTCCCTACTTAATTGAGTCAACCCAGAGTGCTCACAAGTGCTATCATTAAGCTCTTCTAATTGCTTAGATAGCATGGAAACATAGGAAAATGTTTTCTCTGGGCCAAGGTCAACGTGCAAAACCTATGCACTATGAAAAGAAAATATTTACATAAGTGCATCTTTGTGTATAGTGGGCCCAGAAAATATTTTTTTCTTTTTTGACTGTACTTTTTTTAATCGTACTTTATATGAAGGTTTGCAGAACAAATAGTTTCTCATTAAACAGCTAGTACACATATTGTTTTATGATAATGGATAACAACCTCATAACATGTCAACAGTGTCCCTTCTCAACCTTGGGTTTCCTATTGCCAGCTTTCTTGTCCCCTCCTGTCTTCTAGTCCTTGTCCCTGGACTGTTGTGCCCCATTAGTCTAATTTTGTTTTATAGGGCTGTCTAATCTTTGGCTGAAGGGTGAACCTCAGGAGTGACTTCATTACTGAGCTAAAAGGGTGTCCAGGGGCCACACTCTCGGGGTTTCTCCAGTCTCTGTTAGAACAGTAAGTCTGATCTTTTTGGGGAGTTAGAATTTTGTTCTACATTTTTATCCAGCTCTGTCTGGGACCCTCTGTTGTGAATCCCGGTCAGAGCAGTCAATGTGGTAGCCGGGCACCATCTAGTTGTACTGGACTCAGTCTGGTAGAGGCCATGGTAGATGTGGTCCATTAGTCCTTTGGATTAATCTTGTCCTTGTATCTTGTTTTCTTCATTCTCCCTTGCTCCCGAAGGGGTGAGACCAGTGGAGTATCTTAGATGGCTGCTCACAGGCTTTTAAGACCCCAGACACTACTCACCAAGGTAGAAAATAGAACATTGTCTTTATAAACTGTGTTATGCCAATTGAGCTAGATGTTCCCCGAGACCATGGTCCCCACAGCCCTCAGAAAACATTTCTTTATGACAATAATGTTTTGAGAGGGCCTTAGAGTTAGCATTATCTGAAATTCCCCAAGTAACGTAAACAGATTTTGGTTAAGCAAGCAATTGAGAAGAATTAACCTCCTTTGAATAAAAAAGAAAATAGAAATAAAAATAAAAATCTTTCTGGTATTCTCTGATTTTAGCCAAGATCCATCTGACATCAGCAATGTTATCTCTCATTCCACTTCCTCTTCTGAATCTGGCTTGAATTTCTGGAAGTTCCCTGTTGATATACTGCTGCAACAGTTTTTGAATTATCTTCAGGAAAGTTTTACTTGCGTATGATATGAATGATAAGCTGTTCGATAATTCCACATTTTGTTGGATGACCTTTCTTTGGAATGGACATAAATATGGATCTCTTCCAGTTGGTTGGCCAGGTAGCTGTCTTCCAAGTTTCTTGGCATAGACAAGAGAGCATCTCCAGTGCTGCATTTGTTTGTTGAAACATCTCATTTGGTATTCTGTCAATTCCTGGAGCCTTGTTTTCCGCCAGGGCCTTCAGAGCAGCTTGGATTTCTTCCTTCAATACCATTGGTTCTTGATCATATGGTACTTCCTGAAATGGTTGAACGTCGGCCAATTCTTTTTGGCACAGTGATTCTATGTATTCCTTCCATCTTCTTTTGATGCTTCCTGCAGCGTACAGTATTTTGCCCATAGAATCCTTCAAAATTTCTGCTCGAGGCTTGATTTTTTTTCTTCAGTTCTTTCAGCTTGAAAAATGCCTAGTGTGTTCTTCCCGCTTGGTTTTATGACTCCAGGTCTTTGCACATGTCATTATAATACTTTACTTTGTCTTTTGGAGCTGCCCTTTGAAATTTTCTGTTTATCTCATTTACTTCATTATTTCTTCAGTTCATTTTAGTTACCCTATGTTCAAGAGCAAGTTTCAGAGTCTCTTCTGACATCCATTTGGATCTTTTCTTTTTTCCTGTCTTTTTAATGACCTTTTGCTTTCTTCATGTATGATGTCCTTGATGTTATCCCACAACTAGCCTGGTGTTCAGTTGTTAGTATTCAATGAGTCAAAATTGTTCTTGAGATGGTCTCCACATTCAGGTGAGATATACTCAAGGTAGTATTTTGGCTCTCGTGGGCTTTTTAAATTTTTTTCTGCTTTACTGGAATTTGCATATGAGCAATTGATTCTCTGTTCTGTAGTCCGCCCTGGTCTTTTTCTGACAGATAATATTGAGTTTTTTCATGATCTCTTTCTACAGATGTTGTTGATTTGATTCCTGTGTTTTCCATCTGGTGAGGTCAGTGTATATAGTCGCTCTTTATGTTGTTGAAAAAAGGTATTTGCAATAACGAAGTTGTTGGTCTTGCAAAATTCTATCACGTGATCTCTGGCATCATTTCTATCACCAAAGCGATATAGTCCAACTACCGATCCTTATTCTTTGTTTCCAACTTATGCATTCCAATCACCAGTAATTATCAACATATCTTGATTGCATGTTTGATCAGTTTCAGACTGCAGAAGTTGGTGAAATTGGTAAAAATATTCAGTTTCCTCATCTTTGGCATTAGTGGTTGGCACGTAAATTTGAATAATATTTGTAGTAACTGGTCTTCCTTATGGATAACACATGAAGAATGGAAATTCCAGAACACTTAATTGTGCTCATGCAGAACCTGTAAATAGACCAAGAGGCAGTCGTTTGAACAGAACAAGGGGATACTACGTGGTTTAAAATCAGGAAAGCTGTGCGTCAGGGTTGTATCCTCTCACCATACTTATTTGATCTGTATGCTAAGCATATAATCCGAGAAGCTGGACTATATGAAAAATAATGTCACATCAGGATTGGTGGAAGGCACATTAACAAACTGCAATATGCAGATGACACACCCTTCCTTTCTGAAAACGAAGAAGACTTGAAGAACTTACTGAGGAAGATCAAAGACTACAGCCTTCAATATGGATTACACATCAACGTAAAGAAAACAAAAATCCCCATAACTGAACTGTCTTATTTATCTAGTGCTGCTATAACAGAAATACGACAAGTGGATGGATTTAATAAGCAGAAATTTATTCTCTCACATTCCAGGAAGCTAGAAGTTCGAATTCAGGAACCCAGCTCTCGGGGAAGACTTTCTCGCTTTGTCAATTGTGGTGGAAGGTCCTTGTCATCAATTTTCCCCTTGACTAGAAGCTTCTCAGTGCAGGGACGCCAGGTCCGAAGGACGAGCTCCACTCCCAGCTCTTCTCTCTTGGTGGCATGAGTTCCCTCTCCTCTGTGCTCACTTCTCTCTTTTATATCTCAAAAGAAATTGACTCAAGATACAACCTAATCCTGTAGATCAAGTCCTGTCTTATTAACATAACTGCTTCTAATCTTTGCTCATTAACATCATAGAGGTTACTTTATAACATATAGGATAATCACATCAAATCGCAAAATGGTGGACAACCATGCAATACTGGGAATCTTGGCTTAGCCAAGTTGATACACATTTTTGGGAGATACTGTTCAATCCATAACGTGGACAAATAAGCAACATCATGATAAATGGAGAAAAGATTGAAGTTGTCCAGGATTTCTTGTTACTTGGATCCAAAATCAACATCCATGAAAGCAGCAGTCAAGAAATCAAACGATGCATCACATTGGGCAAATCTATTGCTAAAGACCTCTTTAAAGTGTTAAAAAACAAATATGTCATTTTGAGAAGTCAGGCATGACTGACCCAAACCATTGTATTTTCATTTGCCTCATTACACATGTGAAAGCTGGACAATGAATAATGAAGACTGAAGAAAAACTGATGCCTTTGCATTATGGTGTTGGTGAAGTATATTTAATATACCATGGACTTCCAGAAGAACGAACAATCTGTTTTGGAAGAAATATAGTCAGAGTGTTCCTTAAAAGCGAGGATGGCAAGACTTCACCTCACGTACTTTGGACATATTATCAGGAGGGACCCGTCCCTGGAGAAGGACATCATACTTGGTAGAGGGTCAGTGAAAAAGAGAAACACCTTCAATGAGATGGATGGACACAGTGGCTGCAACAATAGGCTCAATCATAGCAGGGACTGTGAGGATGACACAGGATTGGGCAGTGTTTCTTTCTGTTGTACATACGGTTGCTATGAGTTGCAAACGACTCGAGGACACCTAATAACAACACAACCTCCCTTAATGATACTTCTCATTAAACATACAGTTTTATGACATGTCATCCTGTGACTATAATTTGTAATCTCTGTAACTTTCGTAATTAACTTCTTTATCTCATTCTTAGTCCTCTTACCTCACTAACCACCAATCGAAATAGTACAAACCTCGTTCTTTGTCTAAACTCTATAAAAGGATTTGTGTAATTATTGAGACGCAGACTTCTGGTTTCATCCTCATGAGCTGCATTGTTCTCAGTCCAGACTGCTTTTAAATCTCTTAATAAACATCTTTGTTTTATTATTGGTATCTCTAGTGGAGGAGTGGTTAAGTGTTATGGCTGCTACCTAAAAGGTCAGCAGTTTGAACCCACCAGCTGCTCCTTGGAAATCCTATGGGACAGTTTTACTCTGTCCTATAGAATCACTGTCAGTTGGCATCGACCCGACAACAATGGGGTTTGGTTTTCTTTCTTTCTTTTTTTTTGGTTACAGGAGGTGAGTTTATGTTAATGGGGGAGGAACAACTCAGAAAAGGAAGGTGAGAATGGTTGCACAACTTGAAGACTGTAATCAATATCACTGCACTGTATATGTAGAAACTGCTGAATTGGTGTATGTTTTGCTGTGTATATTTTCAAAAACAAGAGCAAAATAAATAAAATTAGAAACTGACATTCTCCTTCAAATACCAAAGACATCATATTCAATATTATAGTTGATCACTGTTTGAAAAATTACTAAGAATACAAGTAGATTAAAACAGAATTGCAAAGAAGAAATACTAAAATGAGTAACTTAGGTTGCACATGATTTTTATGAATATAGTATGATTTTCTGAACAAAATTAAAGACTTATTTGGCATTAATTAAAAAGATAGAACAGGCAGGCTGCCATCGGATGCAGTCAACGCACTTCACCTTGCCTCTACCAATGATTGCTACTGTAAAACTTGCCAAAATTATAGACAAACTGCATACTCTGAAAAGTAAATTGTAGCAAGGTGAACAAGGAATAACAGTAGCCTTTGAAATACTCCGAAATTAATGATAAGTTTGCATTTTATCCCTCATGACTCCCTTGGTCTGAGCTTTACACTGCTGGAAACCAGGAAATGAACACTAGTGCAGACAAAGAGAGCACCCGGATTGGAAAGGGAACTCCAACTCTCATCACTGAGAAACAGTATAGAAATACTTTTTTTAAAAAAATTTCTTTTCCTAATATCTCTTGCCCTAGCACTCAGGCCATATGGTTATGGGAGGGAAAGCAAGTCTATATCCTGAGTGTCTATTCCAGTAATAACAAAATGCTGCCCTTTCCATGATGGAAGCAGTCCAGTGTAATCAACTTGCCACTAGGTTGCTGGCTGATCACCTCGAGGAATGGTGCCATACTGAGGGCTCAGTGTTGGTCTCTGCTGCTGGCAGATTGGGCACTCAGCAGTGGCTATAGCCAAGTGAGCCTTGGTGAGTGGAAGTCCATGTTGCTAAGCCCATGCATAACCTTCATCCCTGCCACCATGACCACTATATTTGCGAGCCCATTGAGCAATGACAGGAGTGGCTAGGGAAAGAGATGTCTGGTTTCCACAGAGAGTGCCATCCTATCCACTTGGTTGTAAAAGTCCTCCTCTGCTGAGCTCACCCGTTGGTAAGCATTCACATGAGACACAAATATCTTCACTACTTTGGCCCATTCAGAGAGGTCTATCCACATACCTCTTCCCCATGCCTCCTTGTCTCCATTTTTCCAGTCATGTTCCTTCCAAGTCCCTGACCATCCAGCCAAACCACTGGGTACAGCCAATGAATCAGTATACAGTCACACATCTGGCCATTTCTCTCTTCAAACAAAGTGAACAAACAGGTGCACTGCTTGAAGTTCTGCCCATTAGGAGGATTTCTCTCCACCACTGTCCTTCAGGGAAGTCTCAGAAAGGGGCTACAGTGCTGCCTCTGCCCACTTTCAAGTGGTGACTGCACATTGAGCAGAATCATCTGTGAACAAGGCACGAGCTTTCTCTTCTTCAGTCAACTGATCATAAGGAGCTCTCCATTAGACAATAGGTGCAGACCAGGAGATGGAAGATAATGTGACAGCACTGGAGACCATGGGCATTTGGGCCACTTCCTCATGCAACTTACTTGTGCCTTCAGGTTCTGCTCGGGCCCGATCTCATATAGACAACTTCCATTTAATGATAGAGTACTGATGTTCACATCCAACTTTATGGCTCTGTGGGTCAGACAACACCCAGTTCATCATGGGCAGCTCAGGCTGCTTGGTGGCTTGGTGTCCCATGGTTAAGCATCCAGTCTCTACTAAGGCCCAGTAACAAGTCGAAAGCTTTTTCTTGAAAGAAGAGTAGTTACCTGCAGAGGATAGCAGGGCTTTGCTCCAAAATCCTAAGGTTCTGCACTGTGATTCAACAAGAGGTGCCTGCCGAAGACTCGAAACAGCATCTCTATCTGCCACTGACACTTCAAGCACCATTGAATCAGCTATGACCACGTGACCAGTTGTAAAAATGAGGACTATAATTGTTATGAATATTTCCTCCTTGTATGTGTGCATCAAATATTTTTTGTTTTCTTCACTTATAAAATGTAAGATGTAAACAGGGCTAGTGTGTTTTCAGTTGCACTCATGTTAGTTGTATCATGTTAGGTGCAAGTATGACTTTATAATTGTGTATTTAGAGATTGTGTATGGTTTAGGGAGATATGTACAGGTGCCAAGTTGACAAGGGGTGGACTGTGGTAGATAAGATTGTGTGTCAACTTGGTTGGGACATGATTCTCACTGTTTTAGCAATTACGATGTAGTTTGGCAGCTATGTAATAATGTAATCACTTCCATGATGATATCTGCTATGAGCAGCCAATCAGTTGAAAGGGAGTTTCTTTGGGGGTGTGGCCTGCATCCAATATAGTTGGACTTTCTGGCAAAGCTCTAGGGCTTTTGCTTGCTCTAGATCCTGCAGCTGGCTCCTGTTCATCTGACCTCTGTTTCTTGGGACTTGAGCTAGCAGCTTACCTGCCGATCTTGGGATTTGTCAGCCTCTGCAACCTGTGAGCCAGCAACCAGCCAGCTTACCTGCTGATCTTGGGTTTTTCAGTCCCTGCAGCTACTTGTGAGTCAGGAGAAGCCTCCAGCCTGACCCACAAACTTGGGGCTTTCCAGCCTCTACAACAGCATGAGCCATTTCTTTGATATAAATTTCTCCCTCTCTCTTTCTCTCTCTCTCTATATATATGTATACACACAGACACACACACACACACACATATCACTGGTTTAACTTCTTTAGAGGTAGTGGACACCACTGCAATGCTCAATAGTTGCAATCAGGGGTAGAATGTGAACTTACTAGTCCAAGTTATTTTCTTTTGTTACCATCCGCATATATTTCTATTTTAGAAACCAACAGGATAGTGAAACTAGGAAAAAAAGTATGCAAGATTATACAACAATAATAGTAGTCAACAAAAATTTACCTTTATGTTGTTACAGTTTCCTTCCTTCCTCTTACCTTCTATAATATTGTTTAAAATTTTTGTCTTAAAGTATAAAATGGAGGTAAATTCAAAATAATTAACAACAAAAAGAAAACACCCATGAGTTTTGGGGATGTGTAGAATACAGTGTTGTGTACTTTGAGAAAGGTGCTGATTAACCTGTAGTGACAGGAACTATTTCCTACAGAGAAAGCCACATGACCTGTTTCAGTAAACAGAGTTTTATTGGATTTTAGCCAAGCCCATCATTTACATATAGTATATTGCTGCTTTCCTGCTAAAACTACAGAGGTAAGTAGCTGCCTCAGAGACTATATGGCTCACAAAGTATAAAATATTTGCTTGCTGACCCTTTATGGAAAAAAGTCTGTCAGCCTGTGAATTAATCACTATCTTCATAAGGGGGGGAACAAAGCCAGAACCAAGGGAATAAATAGTACAGGTGAAACAGTGGCAGGATTATTTAGAAAAGCAACGTTGGGATTTAATGATCAGTTCTCAGGTATGTTAAAGAAAATGACCCCACCCCTTGTTTAAACTTGACTCTTAATCCTTTCCAGAAACTAAAAACTAGAGATAAAGACAGTTTTGGGAAAAGTTTAAGGAATTAGGTAAGCCATAACTAGCCTATAGAATGCAGACATGCACAATTATTAAACCAATCCAAGCTAAAGCCTCTCTTTTACATAGTCCACGTCCTACCAATTAAGTGAGTGAAAACCAATCATTTTAAATTTCCCTTTTGGGGAATCCTTTAAACTTTTATACTGTAAATAAGCTAATCAGTTATAATGTGACTATCTCATCTCTTCAAAGGGGTGCTCCCTGTTCCAGAACAGTTTTTTTTTCCCAGTCCAATAAAATATTTTAATTCTAATTGACTTATTCACCAGATTTTTCTTGACAGGTGGGAGTTAGGGTAATGGAATAGGGGAAGTCAGGCATATAGAAAGGTGAGGTCCAGTGGCTGTCTTAAAACATTTTCCTGAAACTTGTTTCAACTTTGCACAAACATTTTTCAATAATATAAAAGTATTATTTTATAATGTGAATAATGAGACTTTGGGGTGATTTAAGAGATAATATTGGAGCCATTATTCACTGTCCTTGACCATAAAGGATGTGACCCAGCTAGAGCTGGACTCAGAAGGACCCACAAGGACTCACAAGGACACACCAACTGGGCCCGAGGTATAAAGACAATAGATAGTACAATCTTGGAAAACATCCTTTAGAGAAACTTTCATTCAAATAAATCATAAACAGCACAAAAGACCCATATATTTTCTACTCTTATATTCATCTATTAGCATTTAGTGAATAGTAAGATTTGCTGGACCAATGAAGACCCTCCTGACTGTCCTTACTGAAACCTGAACCAGTGGTTAAGAACAATTGAAAATGTAGAATCTGATGATTTGGCAGTTTTTAGCAAATCTGTGAAAAGGTGAAGCTTTCAATGATTTTGCCCATTCATAATGTTAATATATACTGATGACTTTGCAACATTCCTTGGACTTGGACAGACGTGGCTCTGGCAGCATGTTTGTCCATTTCCCACTTTTGCCTCTTTGAACATATGCTGAATAAAACCTTTCTTTTTGCTTTACTGTAACTTTGTGGTGATTTTACCCTACAACGGGTAAAGCTGATGGTGAAGGCCATCTCATACTAAAGGCATTTTCTTGGAAAGTAATAGAGACTTAACAGGGAATATTTTATTATTAAAGAAACTGTTAATAGTATTCCATTTAAAAATAACATTCAATAAACTTAGTATTACTTAAAATATTTTAATTTTTCAGAAAAATCCATTTAGACTGAAAATAAGGCATTAAAAGACTACTGCTGAAAAAGAAAGGTATAAAATCATGGGTGTAGGCAATGTTTAATATAACCTTTTAAAAGTGCGGATGGAAACACCAGACTATTTTTCTGGGGTTGGGGGGAACGAGGTTAATGAAAAGTTAAAAGAACAAGAATCAAAACAATGATACAAAGCTTAAAGACGAAAAAGAACTTATGAATAGGATGCAAACGACCCACGCGAAATTCCCAGCGCGAGCCTTAAGCCTCAACTGACCCTACAGAGACCCCGGAGACAGAGGTCCGAAGGGCTCCCCCCACAAGCCCCAGCCTGGGTCGCGCAGCCTAGGCCGCGCAGGCGCGCTGCTAATCAGTTCCTGTGGACCCCGAGCGTCACTGCCATCCACGTGACCTCCCACCGCGCACTGCTCGCCAGCCGGCGGCGCCTAAGAATGGCGTATTTCCCTCTAGGTATGGTGTCTGGTAGGGCGCAGTGCTCGCGGTCCGCGCGGCACGGATAAGACATGCGCTGTGTGACCAGAGTTACAGGCCCCCCTGCGGAACCTCCACGAACGCACCTGGCATCCCGATCAGATTGAAAACCGTTTTAAAAAATAACAGCCTGTCAAGGTTTTATTCTAAATAATTACATCCATCCTTTGAACTGTCATGCCACTGCAAAGAGAAATAAGTACAGGCATACACAAACACAGTTCTGCAAGGATGAATTTGGCACAGTACAAACTCAACAAGTTTTGTAATCGAACATCGACCACGTATGTGTGTCCATGGAAACACTCCGGTACAGCCATTCTTGTAAATGAAATCAATAAGCCCAATAGGATACACGAGGTCCTTGGGTGACAAAAACGGCTTGCGCAATGGCACAGTGATCTACTTTCCTTAAGATTACAGCCATTGGAAAATCTGTGGAGTACTGTTCTACTTTGACACACATGGAGTTGCTATAAGTTGGAATCAGCTCCAAGCAATGGGTTAAAAGGATTCACATTAAACTTTAACAGGACGTGACATGAAAAGTGGGCATTGGTCCAGGCTTCCCTGTATCTTTACTGTGAATAATTCTGAAGCACATTTTTTCCTCCCTCAGCATGTATTAATGCTTCAGTTTTAAAGTAAAGATTGTTTAAAGATAAGATTCCTAGTCAAATGAGCACAGTCATTTCTGGTTCCTGGAGCCCAACTTCTCCTGTTTTATTTTTTCTCCTTCACAACTAATTCCCTCTCGTAACAGCTCAGCGATCTCCATGCTTTCTCACCTTTTTGTTAAGCTTGCCTTGGCATCCCATTTTCTTGACGCTGGATGGCGCTGTGAGCCCAGTGGTTCCTGAGTCCCAAAAGTATGTATTATATAAGTACGGCAATTTTTAAAGCATGAAAGCAACCTGCCTGGCGTTAAGCTGTCTCCATCTAGGAGACACATCTTTCACGGGGAGGTATGACTAGATTAAAAGAAGGTGGTTCCCTGAAAATACTATATTTTCTCTGGCATTTTCCTGGACTGTGTCACATCTTTCCCATCAATGATTTTCCTTTGCCTATACAGGAACTGACCCTATGTCGTGTGTGTGTGTTTGTGTGTGTGTGTGTTTCCTTACACTTTATGAGACCCCACATTTCTCAATTTACAGTTACACTACCGTGTTCCTAGCAAGTAGACCCCATATGTAGCTGATGAAAAGAAAAAAGGAAAAAAATTGTATGAAATATAAAATAATTGACATGGAATCAAATTTCTTCAAAATCTATCCCATCCATATATTCTCAGCTTGCTTCAGGTGTACTGAAATAGTCACTCTTTTTGTGGTATCTTAAATCTTTTTTCTTCTATATATGCTCTGGTTCCTGCTTGTAATACCAATCCTTCTTTTGTTTTCCCTGAGTTTAATTTGTACGGTGTCCCACTACTTACTACTTATGTTCCTAATCATAAATTGCTTCCTCCAGAAAACCTTCAATGAACATTTAAATTCAGGCAGCATGTTCATACAGCCTGTGAATTTCCACCGAATAATGCATGTCCCTTATCACAGCATCTGTAACTCAATTTTAATTGCTTATTTGTTTTTTTTAAATCTCTGCTCAATTAAAGAAGGAGCATTGTCTTTGTAGTTTATTTGTCCGTTCCTCAATGTAGCAGAGTACATACCACATGGTTGCCACTCAGTTTCCTCAGCTTGCAAAAATGAATGAGTCAAAATCAATTGTTTTCCTATATACTAATAATGAATAATTGGAAATTGAAATTAAAATATGTTATAATGGTATCAAAAATTATATATGTGCAAGGTTTGTACTCTGGAAATTGTGAAACACGAATGAAATACATTAAAGATGATCAAAATAAATGTAGAGATACACCATTTTCATGGACTGGAAGGCTCAATATTATTAAGATGTCAGTTCTCCCAAATTTATCTTTACTTTCGCTACAATCCCCAATCAAAATCTCATTATGTACTTTTGTAGAAATTGGCAAGTGGATTCTAAAAAAAAATTATGTGTGTAACTAAAGGACCTAGAAGAATCAAACCAATTTTGAAAAAGAGGAACAATGGTACAAGACTCACACTATATTGTTTCAAGGCCTAATGTGAAGCAACATTAATCAAAATAGCATGGTATTGGTGTAAGGATAGACATTTGGATAAATGGTACAGTATAGCATCCAGAAATAGTCCTACACAATTTGGTCAGTAGATTTTCAAATAAGGTGCCAAAGAAATTCAATAGAGAATTTGAAACAAATGGTATTAGAACAATTAGGCACCCATATGCCAAAAACAAAAACACTTCAGTTTTATTTCTCACCATATGCAGAAGATAACTTAAAATTCATAATAGATATAAATATAAAACCTTAGCTTATGAAACTTCTAGAAGAAAACAACAGAGAGTACTTCTGATCTTGGTTAAATAAAGATTTCATTGATAGGATTTGTATGGATAGGAAATAATGACTATAAAAATGTTATAAACTTTAAAGAAACAAATTGATAAATTGTAATTCACCCAAATTAAAAACAAATCTGTTATTTGAAAGACACTGTAAGAAAATGAGAAAAGCACAGATTCTGAGGAAATGTTTTTAATACATACTTGATTCAGGCTTTTATCAAGGATATAGATATATTTAATGTATATATGTATAGCTTCCACCACTCATCTGTCAGTTTCCTGTACTATGGTAGCTTGCGTGTTGGTGTGATGCTGAAAGCTATGCCACCTCTATTTCAAACACCAGCAGAGTCACCCATGGTGAAGAGGTTTCAGCGGACCTTACAGATTAAGACAGACTAGGACGAAGGACCTGGCGATCTACTTCTAAAAAAAACTGTCCAGTGAAAACCTTATGAGTAGCAGTTGAACATTGTCTGACATAGTGTGGGAAGATGAACCCCTCAGGTTGGAAGGCGTTTAAAATACGACTGGTGAAGAGCTGCTTCCTCCAAGTACAGTCAACCTTGCTCATGTGGAATGACTAAAAATGAGAAGAAACAGCTGCAAATATTCATTAATAACTGGAACATGGAATATACAAAATATGAAACTAGGAATACTGGAAGTCATCAAAATTGAAACAGAACGTATAAAGATTGATATCTGAGGCATAAGTGAGCTGAAATGGACTGGTTTTGGCCATTTTGAACTGGACAATCACATGGTCTACTATGTCAAAAATGACAAATTGAAGAGGAATGGCATTGCATTCATTGTCAAAATGAACATTTCAAGATCTATCCTGAAGTACAGCACCATCAGGAATAAGATAATATCCACATACCTACAAGGAAGACAAGTTAATATGACTATTGTTCAAATTTATGCACCAACTGCTAATGCCAAAGATGAAAAAATTGAAGATTTTTACTATCTTCTGCAGTCTGAAATTGATCATACATGCAATCAAGATGCATTGATAATTACTGGTGATTGGAATATGAAAGTTGGAAACAAAGAAGGATCGGTAGTTAGAAAATATGGCCTTGGTGATAAAAACAAAGCCAGAGATCGCATGGTAGAATTTTGCAAGACCAACAACTTCATTATCGCAAATACCTTTTTCAGCAACATAAACAGC
This sequence comes from Trichechus manatus latirostris, assembly GCF_000243295.1. NCBI lineage: Eukaryota > Metazoa > Chordata > Mammalia > Sirenia > Trichechidae > Trichechus > Trichechus manatus. The sequence continues at coordinate 6,346,132 of NW_004443955.1, forward strand.
AACTATACGCATGCACGTTGCCAGATGGAATACACAGGAATCAAGTCGACTACATCTGTGGAAAAAGATGATGGAAAAGCTCAATATCCAGTGAGAACATGGCCAGGGGTTGATTGCAGAACAGACCATGAATTGCTCTTATGCAAGTTAAAGTTGCAGCTGAAGAAAATTAAAACAAGTCCATGGGAGCCAAAGAGTGACCTTGAGTATATTCCACCTGAATTTAGAGACTATCTCAAAAATAGATTTGATGCACTGAACACTAACGACCAAAGACCAGATGAATTGTGGGATGACATCAAGGACATCATACATGAAGAAAGCAAAAGGTCATTTGAAAGACAGGAAAGAAAGAAAAGACCAAAATGGATGTCAGAAGAGCTGAAACTTGCTTTTGAATGTAGAGTTGCTAAAGCGAATGGAAGAAATGATGAAGAGCTTAACTGAAGATTTCAAAGGGCAGCTTGAGAAGAAAAGGAAAGTATTTTAATGAAATGTGCAAAGACCTGGAGTTAGGAAACCAAAAAGGAAGAACACATGCAGCCTTTCTAAAGCTGAAAGAACTGAAACAAAAAATTCAAGCCTCAAGTTGCAATACTGAAGGATTCTATGGGCGGAATACTTTTTTTTTTTTTTAACTTCTATCAAGTATTTACTGCATAAAGAACTCATTCAAATGTATAAAGAAACCATTAAGACAATAAATGAACAAAGTACACGGAGAAGTCACACAAAATCAAGTACTAAATTATGAATTAAAATATGGAAAAATGTTCATTCTTGCTAGAAATCAAAGAAAAACAAATTAAAGTGACTTTGAGTTTTCCTTTATACTTACTAAACTAGCAACAACAGTATTTAACCCCCTCCACACAAAGGTGCAGATTTTCAGCGACACTGATATGCTCGAATGGTGACATTAAAATACTACAGTTCTTTGAGAAAGCAATAAGGCAAACATATTAAGAATCTGAAAATTGATCATATTAGTCACTTAATAATCCCATCCTCAGGAATTTATTCTAATAATATTGAAAACAACTTAAGTATTCAGAAATATGGAGACAGTTTGAGTTGTAATATATGCGTATGATATAATATGATTCAAATAATTATCAAAACTAAGTATAATTAAAGAGATAATATCAAATAAAAAATTAATCAAATAAAAGTGCAGGTATTTTAATACTGCAATCATGTGAACAAAAAAGGGAAAATAATACAAAAATTAAAATTCTGAAGTCATTAGATTAGAACAGTGAGTATTATGGGTAATTTTTTCTTTTAGCAAATTTTTCCCTATGTTTTCAATTAAAAAAATTAAAAAAAAAAGATTGGTTATCATTTTAAAAAGCTACTGTCTTTCAAAAAAACTCTACTCTTTTCCATTAGTAAATTACACGTCAGTTTTTAAGTTGAGAAATACAGCAAAAATACCACAGGTATTTTCTAAAATCTAAATATTCCTCTATTTGGACCGTAACTGGCAATGTATGAAGACACATTGTCACCTGTGCCGTTCTAGTAACAGACAGCCACTGCCATCTCTTGTTGACACAAACTACAGGATACTTAGGTATGAGTAAGTAAAATTGTAAACTTTCAATTTACAGCTTTGTGTGTTTAGATTTTTTAATGCATCACAATATAAAACTTATAATTTTCTGTGTCATACTAAGAATTAATTTTAATGTTTTCAAGTAAAATATTGCTAATATACTGAAAATGCTCTACTGAAGCGTACTGCTTTTCATATTGAGTTTATATTAGATTAACCACAAACAAAACTCCTTTAGTTTACATATTTTAAAATTCTGAGTTAGAAGCTGCAAGCAGGCAACCACCTTTAATAGAAAGTCAATCCATAAAAATGAAAAAAACTCTTATGAAATTTTTATTTTTTTTCCTTTTGAAACTATATTTGAATAAATGAAGAGGGATTTGAACTTTTCTACAGACTGACTACATATTACTTTCCTATATGAAGCATTAATTACACATGACATTTACTATGTTGTCATAAACTGTTTTCAAAATTATTCTAAAGAGGGATAGGGAACTTTCAATAGTCTATCTCAGTTAAAACGTTTGAGAATAACGGTTATTAAATATTTAGAGCAGAAGAGATTAACTGGAAATGCAGGGCAGCTATCTCAAAGTCTATAAATATCACATGAAAGAGCAAACAACTAAAAAAACGATGTCACAGGAATCAATGCCCTATAAAGAGATATAACGAAAGCAGTAAAAGATGGAGAAATATATTTTTAATTGAAGACTCATTCTTTAGTTTAAATTTAAAATATTATGCTATTTAGTAACTTGGTAAAAAGTGGTCAACTGTGTTGATGAAATTACCAGGAAGAGATCTCGTAGCTGCCAAAATACAAGCCATTGAAGCTGTCCTCTGCTCCAATGGTACAGTAGAGGTAAATTAACTTAAACGTTTAGTCTTTTGCTTATATCCTGTTAGTGGTAGCAGTAATACTCTGGTTCACTTACAAATATTTATTATAAAAAATATTAGTTTTCGAGATCTAAACAAATGTACCTATTACTAGATGAGTGCAGTCTTTTCAAAGAAATATTCTTAATAAAAATAAACTCTCCAAAACACAAAGAGTTAAATGATAGCTGTTTAAAACATAGTTAACAAAAGAATTTCAATACAACATAGAGCCACCAGCAAGTCAAAATAGCACTAAATTACATTCAATTTTGTGAAACTGAAGTCACAAGTAGCTCCACACACTGTTTTTCTTTCATTAGAAAATTTGTTCAACTGTTCACAAGAAAAGACTTTGAAGAGAGATCAAATTCAGAAACAACATGAAACATCCTAAAAGAACATTCGATAATACAGCAAAGAACTGAACACCCTTAAAGCCATTTACAATGTCTAGCAGATGAACTGGACCCTGTAGAAATTATAAGTATGAATATTTTTCTTTATGTGGGGTGAGGGTGGTGGGGAAACCAGGACAATCTTAACATGTCTGAATTACATCATCCTCTCCCTTCACTTCATCTAATGATATATATTCACAGCTGAAAGCCTGTTCTTTAGATTCTTCTTTCTCTTCTTGACTCCTAAGGTTTGGGGTTTTTAAGTCCCATCTTTTCTGGGAGAAGAGAGTTCTTTGTCAATGTCACTGACCAAGCTTATGATATAAAAACCTTCTCCACATTCAACGTTTAATGTGAAAAATGGTGGCTGGAACTTTTGAAGGGAAATACTGTATACAGTATCCGGCCTAGCAGGTTTTGTTTCTACTGCTTCACCTCTCTTCATCAAAGTTGAAAGTCTCTGTCCATCCTTCTTTAATGCAGAATAGAGAGGGGGTAGTTGCATTACATTCCCAGTAAATTTCGGTACAATGCCTTCAATGTCGTCTCGTGTTACGGTATCATAAGGTTTTTCTTCTGTTGCTTTCCCTGTAGAATCTAGTGTATCAGTAGCTTTTCCCAGTTCTCCAGTGACAATGTGCCTCTTGATCCCTGACAGCATACTGGTAAACATTTTTGTTCCCCTTCCAACTACAACCACCAGAACTCCTTTGGCTGCACTGTGTAGAGTTCCTCCATGCTCAATTTTGAAAGTCTGCTTTTTCCTCTTGTTGCATTTTGGAGGAGGCATTCCAGCTTTCAAAGTAGCAACAGCCCACTTCTGTTGCAATCTGAAATCTGGTGAACTACAGATAACTATGTTGTTTTAAATTGCCATTTAATGGGTACTAACTCATAGTGACCTCATAGCGACTTCATCTGTGCAGAGTAGAACTGCTCCACAGGGTTTTCAAGGCTGTGACTTTTCAGAAGAAGTGCATCAGGCCTGTATTCTGAGAGGCCTCTGGGTGAGTTCCAACTCCCGACCTTTCTGCTACAAGTTAAGTGCTTAACCATTTGCCCCAGCCAAGAAAATCTGTGGAGCATAGATCCACTCTGAAGCACATGGAGTCACCATGAGTCACAATCCCTCTATGGGCAAAATATTGAATGAAGCAAGAAGCATCAAAATAAGATTGTCTTCATCATCTAGTGCTGCTATAACAGAAATACCACAAGTGGATGGCTTTAACAAAGAGAAGTTTATTCTCTCACAGTCCAGTAGGCTACAAGTCCAAATT
>NW_004443955.1:6350358-6389070 GCF_000243295.1 Trichechus manatus latirostris
AAAGAGAAGTTTATTCTCTCACAGTCCAGTAGGCTACAAGTCCAAATTCAGGGTCAGCTCCAAGGGAATGCTTTCTCTGTCGGCTCTGGAGGAAGGTCGACTTCATCAATCTTCCTTTGGTGTGGGAGCTTCTCTGCGCAGGAACCTCAGATTCAAAGGACGCCCTTTGCTCCCAGCACTGCTTTCAGAGGTTCCCATGTGTCTCTGCTCACTCCTCTCTTTTATATCTCAAAAGAGATTGGATTAAGACACTGTCCAGCCTTGTAGACCTCATCAGTATAACTGCTGCTAATCCATTTTATTACATCATAGTGATACAGTTCACAACACATAAGGAAATCACATCAGATTACAAAATGGTACACAATTATACAATACTGGGAATCATGACCAGCCAGATTGATACACGCATTTTTCGGGAGAACATAATTCAATTCATGACAAAGATGAAAGGAATACACAGAGTCACTGTACGAAAAAGAATTGGTTGATGTTCAACCATTTCAAGAGGTAGCATATGATGAGGAACTGGTGGTACTGAGGGAAGAAGTCCAAACTGCACTGAAGGAACTGACAAAAAACAATGGCTCCAGGAATTAACGGAATACCAACTGATGTCTCAACAAATGGATGCAGCACTGGATGTGCTCACTTATCTATGCCAAGAAATTTGGAAGACAACTACCTGGCCAACTGACTGGAAGAGATCCATATTTGCACCCATTCCAAAGAAAGGTGATCCAATAGAATACAGAAATTATTGAACAATATCATTAATATCATAGGCAAACAAATTTTTGCTAAAGATAATTCAATAACAGTTGCAGCAGTACATTAACAGGGAATTGCCAGAAATTCAAGCCAAATTTAGAAGAAGTGGAGAGAGGGGTATCATTGCTGACATCAGATGGATCTTGGCTGAAAGCACAGAATACCAGAAAGATGTTTACCTGTGTTTTATTGAATATGCAAAGGCATTCAGCTGTGTGGATCAGATCAAATTATGCAGAAAATTGCAAAGATTAGGAATTCCAGAACACTTAATTGTGCTCATGTGGAAACTGTACATACACCAAGAGACAGTCATTCAAACAGAACAAAGGGATACTGCATGGTTTAAAATCAGGAAATGTGTGTGTCAGGGTTATATCCTTTTGCCATACTTATTCAATCTGTATGCTGAGTAAATAATCTGAGAAAATGGACTATATGAAGCACACGACACCAGGATTGGAGGAAGATACATTAACAACTTGAGATATGCAGATGAGACAACTTTGCTTGCGGATAGTGAAGACGATTTGAAGCACTTACTGTTGAAGATCAAAGACTAAAGCCTTCAGTGTGGATTGCACTTCAACATAAAGAAAACAAAAATCCTCACAAATGGACCAATAAGCAACATAATGATAAATGGAGAAAACAATGAAGTGGTCAAGGATTTCATTTACTTGGGTTCACAATCAATGCCCATGGAACCAGCAGTCAAGAAATCAAATGATGTATTGCATTGGGAAAATCTGCTGCAAAAGAGCTCTTTAAAGTGTTAAAAAGCAAAGATGTCACTTTGAGGACTAAGGTGTGCCTGGCCCAAGCCATGATATTTTCATTTGCCTCATATGCATGTGAAAGCTGGACAATGAGTAGGGAAGACCAAATAAGAAGAATAGAGGCCTTTGAATTGTGGTGTTGGTAAAGAATATTGACTATACCATGGACTGCCAGAAGAACGAACAACTCTGTCTTGGGAGAAGTACAACCGGAATGCTCCTTCGAAATGAGAACGAGAAGTCTTCATCTCGTGTACTTTGGACATGTTATCACGAGGGACAAGTCCCTGGAGAAGGATATCATGCTTAGTAGAGGGCTGGTGAAAAAAGGAAAACCCTCAAGATGGATTGACATAGTGACTGCAACAATGGGCTCAAACTTGGCAATGACTGTGAGGATGGCACAGGACTGAACAGTGTTTCGTTCTGTTGTACATAGGGTCATATGAGTTGGAACCAACTTGAAGGCACCTAACAACAACAACAAGTGTAACTTAAAATTTAGTAATAATAAAACAAGCAACACAATTTTGAATGTGTTAAAAAAGTGACACTTAACAAAAGAAGATGTATGGATGGCAAACAAACTCATGAAAGTGTTCAATATTATTGTCATTAGGAAGATGTGAATTAAAACCAGGATGAGATACCACTACACATGTACCAGAATAATTAATTTTTTTAAAGTACTAACATGACCAAATGCTGGTGAGTATGCAGTGCAACTGGAATTATCATACTTTCTTGCTGGGATTTGAAAATGGTGAAGCCACTTTGGAAAACTGTTTTGCAGTTTCTTGTAAAGTTAATCAAACATTTATTATACCATCCAGCAATCCACTGTTAGGTATTTGCAAGAGAGAAATTAAAATATATGTTCACACGAAGACCTGTATGTGAATGTTTATAGCACTTTTATTTATAAGCCCCAACTTGGTAACTACCAAAATATCCACTAAGTAATAAAATGATGAACAAATTCTAGTATATCCATTCAATAGAATATGACCCAGCAATAAGAAGAAATGACTACTGATACATGCAACATGGAAGAAATTTAAATGCGTTATTCTAAGTGAGAAAAACTAGCCAAAAAAGTTGTATATGAATACTTAAAAGGCAAAACTATAGAAATAGATTTGATCAATAAGGTCAAGGCTAACGGTGGGGGGAGGGAACTGACTACAAAGGGGCAGGGCAGAATTTATTGGGGTGATGAAAATGTTCTATATCTTAAATATGGTGGTGGTTGCATGATTGTATACGTTTGTTGAAATTTACTGAAATTTCTGCTGGAAAAGGGTGGATTTTACCGTAATAAACCCAATTTTTTCTAAAAGAATGGATTACTGCAACAATTTTTTTTTATTTTGAATCTTCCCTTCTTCAAATTAGCAGTCCCAAAAACGTCAAAAATATGATTAGCCCTTTTCCACCATATAATAGTTTTCAGATCATAGATTGAAGACTTCATTACTTGACTAGCAGACCTATGTTACAGAGTTTCAGAGATCCACTAAATAAGAATGATTCCTTCACAAGGCAATGCATTCTCCCAACAGAATTCTGGGGTTTTTCGGGCCTACAAGTCCCAGGAACCTATGTGAAGAAGAAATTATGTTCTGTCTAAAATTACCTCACCCACAAAGCAAAGGAAACATAATTTAGAAATGCTCCCTTTTCTTGCCGACAGCCCAATATATTAATGAAACTCTCCAAGACTTGAAAATTCATGAAGCTAAGAGGTTTATGTATTTTTTCTAACCATAAAATGTGTGTGTAGTTTTTTTTTTTTAACATAGCCCTCAGATATCTACAGGAGAAACACTTAATCTGACCATAACATTATCTAGAATAGTGAACACGTATCCACTGGGTAAATCCTGGTTAATCTCACCTCCACCCTATTAATCAGAACTATGCTGGGTTTTAGGTATGGGGAGAACAATGCATCTGAGAACTAATCCTTGCATAATTCTTATTAAGAGTGTAATTCACCTGGAAAATTCCAATATTAATTTTATGTAGCACCCCCAATTTCCTCCTGACACAATTTTCATCCTGGGGCTTTATGGTTAACTATTGTTGTTGTTAGCTTCGTCAAATCGGCCCCCAGCTCATGGGGACACCACGCACAACTGAATAAAAGACTGTCTCATTCTGCACCATCCCCATGATCAACTGAAGATAGGACTGTTGCTATCCATAGTGTTTTCACACCCTTTCTTACTAGTTTGTCTTAGTTTGGAACCTCTGCTGAAACCTGTGTAGCATCATAGCAACATAAAAACCTCCATTGACAGAAGAGTGGCGTCTGTGCATGAGGTGCATTGGCAATAAATCAAACCCAGGTCTCCCACATGGAAGGTGATAATTCTACCACTGAACTGCCTCAGCCCTCTTATGGTTAATCATTTGTGCCGTCCATATTGCAAGGTCTAAATAAATCCTAGTGTGCTTGTTGGAGCCCTGCGTTGTTTCTGCCCAGTCCTTGCTTTTGTTTCTATCAGTAGCTTCAGGTCAGGAAATCCTTGTTCTAATGCAATTTGAGGACACTCAGCTTCACTATCCAGGATACTCATCAGTCAATTCACAACTATATCAGAGAGGGATAAAAGGTTCAGCCTAAAACAATGGACATTAGTCAAGAAGCTAAATATTAGAAAGTTGGGTGCCTTAGTCATCTAGTGCTGCTATAGCAGAAATACCACAAGCGGATGGCTTTAACAAAGAGAAATTTATTCTCTCACAGTCTAGTAGGCTACAAGTACCAATTCAGGGCATCAGCTCCAGGGGAAAGCTTTTTCTCTCTTTCAGCTCTGGAGGAAGGTCTTTGTAATCAATCTTTCCTTAATCTGGGAGAATCTCAGTGCAGGAACCTAAAGTCCAAATGACGTGCTGTGCTGCTGGCGCTGCTTTCTTGGTGGTATGAGGTCCCCCTGTATCTCTGCTTGCTTCTCTCTTTTATACCTAAAAGGGATTGGCTTAAGACACTATCTAATCTTATAGATCTCATCAATATAACAGCCTCTAATCCATCTTATTACGTCATAGTGATAGGACTTACCACACATAGGGAAATCACATCAGATGACAAAACGGTAGACAATCATACAATAATGGGAATCATGACCTAGCCAAGCTGACAGGTGTTTCTGGGGGACACAATTCAATCCATGACAGTGGATTGAATAATTTTTGACAATAATTTTTGTCTGTCAAAAACAGTAATTAAAAAATTCACAGCATGAAAAACATTTAAATATTATACTAATTGATATAATGAAATAAATAAAAGATAACAGCATAGTGTGAAACAATACAAACTTTTGTGAAGAGTGATTTGTCATTTTCTAGCACAATTTCAAAAGTGCATCCACTTTGACCCACAATTCCATTTCTAGAAAACCATACTGCAAAACTATGTGAAGTCTGAAGCAGATGCATGTATACCTTTTGAGCAGCATTTTTTTAATTGAAAATAATCTTAGTATTTATTTATCAAAGAGAAAGAGCAGGCTACATATCTATATGGGCCATCTGTACAAGGAAACATCAAGGAGGCATTTAAAGGAATGAGGTGGAAGAAATCATGGACTCCAGTTAATGTCTATACCTATTGGGTAACAAGAAAAGCAAACAATGTGATGAAATTCATACTTGCACAGTAACAAAGAGGGTGGTCCCTGAATTCTAAAGAAGAGTCTTAATTGTGTAGAAGGTGTTGTTTCTGCACAACTTAATGTCTTTGTGAATCTTTCACAGTTAGAACAAATTAAACCTTATAAGGGAAACATTCACTTTTTAAGAGACCTACAAGAGACTCTAGGAAAATGTTGGCTTGTAGCTCCCAGAATAGTCTCTGTCCATCCAGTTTTCCAATAGCGGTATTTCAGAGGAAATTTCTGGAGAACTCTGAAACAGGGAATGTATAACAATATCCGTCTTTCCTAATAAAAGTGATATTGCCATTCAATTTGTGAAGAGTGATGTTTAATAAGGTTGATTATATTTTGAAAAATTATCTGAAAAATGATTATGAATGCATTTGAAACCAGAAACAGAACAAAAGGCATTAACACAAAACAAAACAAAAAAATACAAATTTGGTTGTAGATGTTTATGTGACTAAAGAGCTAAGTAAGACTTTATATACAAATGTTAAAGACCTTTATGAAGTCCCTGGGTGGTTGCAAACGGTTAAAACATTGGCTGCTAACCAAACGGTTAGAGGTTCAAGTCTACCCAGAGGTGCCTTGGATGAAAGGCCTGGTTATCTGTTTCTGAAAATCAGCCACTGAAAACCCCGTGTAGCTGAGTTCTACTGTGACACACATGGGGTTGCTATGAATCAGACTTGACTGAATGGTAACTTTTTTTTTTTTAAGTCAAAATAAAAAGGAAAAAAATTTACAAAGCAAGCCTTTTACTGGTAGCATGTCCTTGGTTGATCCGCAATCAGTGTAATGTTTGAACAAGATTGTCTGTATTTTGTACATAAGAATTTCCCTAGTCAACCCTGGAGGGCGGCCAGGGAGCAGCTGCCTTGTGGCTGCAAACCCAGCATAGCAGCAATCTGCAGACTGGGGAGCCTCTGCTCCTGGTGGGGGTGGTCTAGAGAAGGACTGTGCCCACTGAGGCTTAAGCGCCTGCGCAGGAGGCGCCCCCAGACGCTTCTCCAGGCTCTCACTACCACTGACACTTGTCAGCGGGGCGGAGATGTCTCTGACCCTGAGGCTCCAAAAGGCAAGGGGAAGGAAAAGAGGAGGCGTGCCTTCGAATACAATTCACTGAACAAGTACTAAAAAATTAAAACCGTTGTGGTGTTAAGGGGGATTCACTTCAGATTTACAAGACGTTAGAGACTGAAGCATCAACAGCAATGTGTGCAGCCTCCATAATACCCTAGAAACCCTTGATGGAGTAGTGGTTAAGTGCTACAGCTGCTAATCAAAAGGTCAGCAGTTCAAATTCACCAGGCACTCCTTGGAAACTCTGTAACACAGTTCTACTCTGTCCTGTAGGGTTGCTATGAGTCGGAGACAACTCACGGCAACGGGTTTGGTTTTTGGTTTTTAATAACAGGAATCAAATGACCTTAGGGAACTCTCCCCCTAACTTTTGTGAGGAGTGGGCTAGGTACTATCGCTGGAGAAGACTACCTTTATTTAGTGCATATGCAGGCAGAGATGTCATAATGTTTTATTTTCTCTAAAATTGTCAAATGTGCACACATACGTGTATATAGATGAGTTTACTACTTCAAAATGTTAAAATTTTTGAATCTAGGTCGCTGGTACACAGGTATTCATTTTACTATACCTTTTACTTTCCAAAAAACGTTTATTATTTTTCATAATAAATTTAAAAATTGAAAATTAAAAAAAAATTATTTAGCAAATTAGATACTAAAATGCTAATGGTACTAGAACATCCATATTGCAATAGCGGTTTACTTCCCTTAAATATTTTCCAACTTTTATGAAATATTCAGCCGACTTCAGAAATAAAGTGTCATGTAAACGTCCGGAGTCCCCGGGTGGCACCAATGATTAAGTGCTCGACTACGAACCAAATGCCTTAGAAGAAAGACCTGGTGATCTGCTGCTGAAATACCACAGCCGTAAAAATCCAACAGAGTGCAGTTCTACTCTGAAACACATGGGGCCACCATGAGTCGGAGTAGACTCAATGGCAACTTTTTTTTAAATTCAAATGTCAGCATGCAAAGACAGAGTATAAAATCGTTTTGTTATAACAGGCTAATAATGGGGAAGAGAAAGCTTAATTCTTTACAAAGAAAACACACAAATGCACGAGTTAGAAAAGAGGTGCTAAAAATTAAACCGTGTGTACGAAAACATCCTCTTTCTGTGTGCTAAAATGCGTAGGAAATACCTTCCAAACATTTGAGGATTTTATTATTCCAAATGAAAAACATGAATTGGTTGACACCATAAAGTTTTACAGTGGTATAAGGAATGTAGAAAAAAAAAAGTAAGAGATAAAGAGAATGGATTTTTTAAAAAAAGGAATTTTGTGAGCCTAACAATGTCAAAGAAAACATAGAAATATCCGTAATTAACAAGAAAAACGCAACAGAGCACTTGCTTAAGAGCATGCCGAAGTGACTCCACCCTGAAATGGGGAGATACTAATCTTCAGAAGTGATCAACAAAAAGCACACTAAAGTGGAATAACTCTATTTGTTTTCTATATTGGCAAATATTTTAAATACAAATAATCCGCCAAAAATTCAGTAGCTATAAAGATTATAATCAAGAAAACCCTATGGGGCAGTTCTTCATGAAGTCGCTATGAGTAGGAATTGACACTGAAACACCCAAACAGTGATCGCTACGCATATCGCTAAAAGGGTTCACCTTACGAAGGAAACAGTCATTACGTGTTATGCTGAGACCGACAAGAAAATCATGACGTTTGTATCAGAATATCAAAGTACGTGTAAGAGGACAGGTATATACACAGAGTAAGAGCCAGTTTACATCCGCAGAGAAACGGTGAATGAAAGGTCCAGGTCCCATGCCTGGCCCCTCTCTGCGCAGCTGCGGAAGCCATCTTTTTCCTGCTGTTAAGTGTGAGGCTGCTTTTGGCCTCCTGTGTGGGGACGCAAGATGGCACTGTGACCTGGACGCTCTGAATTTTATGATCAAATGGTTACAAGCTACACCAACTGCATTCGGGGTAGGAGTGGAAGTCTGAGGGATGCAGAAAGGGAGGCAAACAACAGCATCAGGGTCCCGGAGCCTGCCCTTCCGCGAGCCTGGGGAGCCCTCTCTGCCCGCCTCTACAGTACCACCCCAGGTCCAGGCCCCTTCTTGGTAAGGCCCAGGGACCACCCCAATGTGCAGTGACCATCTTCACTTTGCTCTCTTTCTGACAGACCTCATGTGCTGGAGCAAGGAACAAGACCCAGACAACCAAAATTCCTCAACGTGACTGCATCCTTCGGTGGCTTTCCCTGCCTCACTTCCTGACTTCTCCATCCCCATCTGCCCAGTTCCATCATGGTGTCCCCTTCTGCTTCTGACAGTCTCACTTATTACTGCTGCCCGTAAATCCACTAGCCTGTTCACATGCCCTTGCCTGTGCCTGGGACATACTTTATCATATTCTGTTTCCCCGACGCCAGTTTGCTTGAGGCACTGCTCATGCTTCAGCATATTCTCGGCTCTTCCTTCTCCAAGAGACCTTCATTGGCTTTCACACTCCAGGTGAGATGCCTGTCCTCTGAGCTCCCAAACGCAGTTCTTCCACCCATGGTTTAGCCTTATGTTAATTTTTATGAATCTCCACTGTACTGAAATCTTAGGGAATATAGAAAATTTGTTTATGTTGTTCCTCTGTAAGCCCCACATATGTAGAGACATAGCAATGGAGAAGACTTTTTGATAAACGGAATTGCACAGATGAATGAATGCCTTTTAAACTCCCCACCTACATTCATGCCAACTTCCCAATAGCCCCCAAACTTCTATTCAGCTGAGGAGGATTTGAAATTAAATATTAAATAGTAAAAAAATTAAATATTAAAGTGTTTCAGTTGCTCCCTTCTGTTCTCATGATGGTATATGGACCCCTGACTTTGTCCTCAGCCTCTAGCCTCTCTATTCACAAACCACTATTCCCAGCTTCTGGCTTCATTCGCACCTGTTCTTTCCTTCTGGAGAGTGAGATTCATGCTCTTACATGAGGTAAACTCTTTTTGTTCTCCAAGTTTCCACTCAGCTATCATGACTCCCTTGGTAAGTATATCCACATACTCATTACTTACCCTATTTCATCAATTTTAATATGTGATTTGTTTTCATATTTTATCACAATCACCTTAGCCTGATAGTAGCCACGACATGGTGTTCATTGTCTATACATGGATGAACTTGACCTGAAATCTTACGTTTTCACCTCAGTGACCTATATCAAAACTTGAAGAGTGAGTGTCACCAGAAAAGGCAGAAATCACGCAGACAATAGTGCAGCCCCTTTTATCAAATGTTTCATGTCCAGCACTCTACATGTCGCATGACAATGACATGGGGGTGATACAGTTTAACAAATACATAGACCAAAAATCACTAAGGATAAAGTAGCGTACTTGAACAATACCATCAAACAACTTAATCTAATTGGCACTTACATACTCTCCACCCAACAGTAACAGAATACAAATTTCTTCCAGTGCACATGAAATACATGCAAGACAGACCATATTTCTGGAACAAAAATAAGAGTATAAACAAATTTAAAAGTATTAAAGGCATACAAACTGTAACTTCCATTCTGGTTAAAATCATTCAGTAAAGGAGAGATAGAAGGAGATTGCCTCAACCTGGTAAAGACTATTTACAAAAGACTTTCAGCTAACAGTATACTTAATGGTAAAGACTGAATGTTTTCTCTGTAGAATTGGGACCAAGACAAAGATGTTCACTTTTACCACTTTTGCAACATAGTACTGGATTTCCTAGAGACAGTAATCAGGCAAAAAGTGAAGTAAAGGTCATAGAGATTGGAAAAGAAAAAGTAAAAATATATTTTCACGTGACATAATATCTATGTAGATAATATTAAGGAATCTACCAAAATTCACAGGTAAAGGTCATCACAAAATTATATACATAGGTGTGAGTACATGCTTGTCTATGGGTGTGTGCTTGTGCACGTGTGTGTATGCAGTGGACAATTGGAAACAAAAAAAATAACATACATTGACTAAAAGAAAATGAGCTACTTATGTATAAATCTAGCAAAATGTGTAGGATCTGTATGCTTAAAAACTACAAAACAGTAATAAAAGGAAAAATCAAGGGAGACTTAACTACGTGGAGAAATATATCATGTTCATGGGATGGAAGACTCAACATAGCAAATATGTCAGTTCTTCCTAATTGCTCTATGGATTTAAGGCAAGGCCTCCCAAATTCCCAACAAGTTTCCCGTAGACCTTAACAAGTGTATTCTAAAATTTATATGTAAAGCTAAGGAACTAGAATAGCTAAAAATTTGAAAAGGACAATAAGTTGGATAAATGATACTATATGATTTTAAGACAGTATATAGCTATTAAGTATATAGTATATATCAAGTATATAGCATATATAAAGATACTGTGGTTTTGGTATTGGCCGAAGGATAGAGAAATACATTCATGAAACAGAACAGAAATAGATCCACACAAGAATATTCAAGTCACTTTTGACAAATGTACAAAAGGAATTCAACAGAGAAAATATTTTTAATAGATGGTGTTAAACAGTGTATATCCAATTAAAAAAGAACCTTGACCTATACTTCACACCTTACATGAAAATAAACTCAAAGGGATCATATATCTAAATTTAAAGTGTAAAACTTTGAAAGAGTAAAGTAAAGATTGCTACCCTTGAGTTTTGTGCTTTTTTAAAAAATTTAAATTATATAAGACGGAAGTGTCAAGGGGTATTTCAAAGCATAGATGAGAAGGTTGATAGGCAGGGAGTTTAAGTAACAGTTAAAGTGAAACAGCTAGAACAGAAATAATGAGAATGTTGATACAATAGGGAGAATGTAGCCAATGTCACTGATCATTATATCTAGTAACTGTGGAATGGGAGTGGGTTATGCTGTGTGTATTTTCACAAAAAATAAATATATATAAAGGTCGAGAAGGGAGAGGGTTGACCTGTCGTGGGGTTGTTAACCAATGTCATAGAACAATATATGTAGTACTTCTCACAATACTTCATTCTTATTTTGCTTACAGTTAATTATTGATTATGTACACAAAAAATAAATATATATATTTAATAAAATTTAAAACTTTTGCAAGAAAATACAGGAGAAAACCTTCTTGACTCAGGCTTAGGTGAAGAGTCTTTAGACATGACACCAAAAGGACAACCTATAAAAGGGAAAAAAACAAGATAAACCGGAATCCTTCAAATTTCAGAACTCTATCCGAATGTTTTTGTTCTTGGGGATCAACCTAATAGAAAGAAATGTGGTCACTAGAAGGCTACATGAAATAAAAATTATAGACAGAAAATTTAAACTTAAAGTGATATGAAATGATGTGGAAAATTTAAATTTCAATCCTAGGAAATAATTGTTAAATATATCAGTTCTAATTTTTTCTATGTATAGATGAAACGGGGACACAGTGTTACTTCCATGAATTTACAGAAAGTAAAGAGTAAAAACTAATTTTAAGCCTATAGATATTCTTTGTAGTTTTCTACAAAAGAATAAAATTGTTAATTATTCTGGTATGCTTTACACACCAATAACCATGGTGATTCAGAGGCAGAATTTTTACCTTTCACTCGGGAGAGCAAGGTTTGGTTCCTGGTCAGTGCACCTCATGTACAGCCACCACTCATCTGTCTGCATGTTGCTATGATACTGAACAGGTTTCAGTGAGGATTCCAGACTAAGACTATGAAGAAAGGCTTGGCAATCTGCTTTCTAAAATCGGTCAGTGAAAACCCTATGTTATCACAACAGTCCAATCCAAATCCGACAGCATTCATTCCATTGTGTGCAGGGTCACCATGAGTCTGGCGCCAACTCAATGGTAGCTAACAACAATCACCTATGCTTGCACTTAGCAACTTGGCCGAAAATGAAGCTTTAACATACAGATTTTCAGCTGTGAGTTACCACCTTATCTTCACCCTATACAAAAATCAACAAAACATCTATTAACTATGTATATTTATTTGATGTTAATTTTGTATTAAACATGCTTGCAGGCTGTGCCAACAGAACTGTAAAAAGAGGAGAATTATTGTCACTTTGAAAATACATTCCATATCAAGGTATATTTAGTGTCTTCTGTTTGGCCATTGAATTTGGCCCTCCTAGAGTTTACAGTTTCTCAGAGGATGTATCTTAATCAAAGACAACTGGGACAGAATCTTTGAAGAATATGCTCTTGTTTCTCCCATACCACAATGGATCAAAATCTAATTTCAGGAATCATTTCCTGTATTCCCAGTCACCATCCAGGACTTCTATCAGATCTGCTGGTGTTTACATGATGTCTCAGATGTGATATTCAAATACAGCTCATGGTCCTGTTTTGATAAACAGGTTGCCAGCAAGAGTCAACATGTTATTTTTGTCCTCCTTAACTCCCTAGTACTTTCATTCTCCCAAATGAATTGAACATAGACCTTGACTAGGATAAAGTTTTCCCACTGTAAGGTCTCAGTTTGCAACATGGCCTCTGACCCTATATTTTTTGTCTTTGGTATAGTACAACCAAGACTTCCTGTTTTACTCTTGTGACCTTGGCATATTAGAGTTCTCCAATTTTGTAGGCTTCCACTCTCCATTAATGACCAGGATCCAGGCAGAGATTATTCTGAAACATGTTTGGTTTATAATTCAATGCAATATTTTAATGTATTACTCAAAGAAGGCATGGTTGGAGGAAGGGAGATACAATAAGAAATAGAGAATAGAGAGGAACAGAAAAAAAAGACCAAATGCCTCAAGATGCCACTGTTGTGTAGTATGTAAAGCTGAGTTTGGCTCTACTGTGTTGCTTGGGTTTTATCAGAGTCCTGTCACCAAAAAAAAAAAAGAAGTGATACTAATAAATCGAGTCTCAGTCTTAGTATTGCATCTCTAAAATTGGATTATATGCATACCTTATACATCTTCTATTTTTATTTTTAAGAGGTGTGAATGCATGTGAGGAACTATTGTAATAATGACTAATAATATTAACATATTTTTAAGTGCCAAATATAATTCAAAGTATTTTTCATGAATCATGTCATGACCAGCTAGTAATTGCTACAGTTCTGATTCACTATCAGATGATTGTCTCCAGGATAAAACACTAAACCCCCCGTGCTAAACTCACAACTCAATTGGCAACCATGTAAAATGATCAAACTTGTCTGGCAACTGGGCAAGGAAAAAAAAAAAATAAACAAACCTGTTGGCATCGAGTCGATTCCGACTTACAGCGACCCTACAGGACAGAGTAGAACCAACCCTATAGAGTTTCCAAGGAGCACCTAGGTGGATTCAAACTGCCGACCTTTATGGTTAGTAGCCGTAGCACTTAACCACTACACCACCAGGGTTTCCAACCTGGAAGGAGGTGTGATGGCAATTCCCATTGTCTTCCTCATCCCATCCTCCAGAATCAGAGGAAGTAAAAGTGTACATTTTGAAGATGGTGGAAAAGAAAACCAGGAGGTTGGGTCACTGCGGACATTTCCGAGCTTCTGTAACAGTCCAAGTTTCCTTTTCGTATTATTTTTGACACTATATACAACAACTTCTTATTGCATCTTTAAGAAACAAAATTTTCTTTAAAACATTAAACTTTTAAAAACTATTTTTTTAAATACCAGAATTCTTAGAACATAGACATTTAGCTTGCACTTCACCTGGCAGTGCTTCACCCAAACCACACAAAAGCCTCTCAGACTGTTTCACTGAATGGTTCTCCCTAAATAGCACATTTGACCTTGCTTTCCCTATGCTCTCTCCTCTGGTTTATTGTCCCTGTGTGATATCCATTAATCAGGCCACCACCAGGCTGCTTCCAAACAAACATTACCAGAAAAGTGTTAAAGGTCTAGCTAAAAGGAAATCGAAATAGCTGCAAAAGTACAATGACTGAATTATGTACTCTGATTTGTAAATGAGATGATACATTGTTTTTCAATATGAAAAATGTTTCACATATTATGTCATATATAACATAATTCTACAAGATGCTGTATATTATAGTATGAAACAGTATCAGTTGGAGGGCAATGTGCAAATATTATTTATATTTCAGATGGCCACATGCTTTGACCCAGGAATTTCTACAAATATATTCTACAAAAATAATTGGTCTCTAGTGCAGATAATTGTAGAGGCACATGTATGCCAATACTGTTTCTTTTAGCCAAAAAAAGAAAGAAGATAAAAAATATACACCCACCAAAGAATAATGTATGACTGGGTAAATGTATTTTGGGGCATCCATCCAATGGATTACCTTACGAACATTTCAGGTAAATCACTCGTGTACCCACAGTACACGACTAAAGGAAAGCAGAACAATGAAAAGATGTTTATCTCACAGAGTGCTGAAGTTGTCTTATAGAGAGAAACGGGGATAGTGTTCTGACCGCATCACTTAAAACCTCTGTAACTTTTCACCAGTTACCCTGCCTACCTCATCCTTAGTGTCCTCACCTGTGCCTGTTCAGTGGGGGTGATAATACATACATACCATATATTTTTCTGGAGTAATAATTTTCTAACCAATCAAAAGAACACAAATAACAATGTACGGCAATCCTATAGCAATATATCTAGCTGGAATTAACGTAATTATCATTGTATGCTGCATATACCACACACACAGAAACATACAGAAAAATATACACACACACATACTTACACAAAAATATTGCAGGAGTCAGAGATAGACCATGGTCTGTCATTACATACTTTTTCTTTAGGTATAATTCTAATTTGCACCAACAAAATTTCTTCCTTCAAAATTATAAAGTTAGCACAATAAAAAATATTGACATAGTTCTGAATATTCTAAAAACCAACAGTCTAGGGCTATGTAAATAGAATTGAAGGTCATTCCTAAATGTCATGTCCAGAGTTTTATGTTATTGGGAATCCTATTGCTCCCTAATCTTTGTTAATAACTTTCTGTGACAATTTCAGAGTACAGAAGAATAAAGGAGGTGCATAAATTCCAAATAATTTACAATATGTAGCAAAGAAAATAGAACTAGGCTTCTTTATTTTGTGTGAGGCACCCGTGAAGAGGTGCCTGCAATAGACACAGGAGCCTGACCTAGGAAAATGGGACAGGAGGACTAAGGTAGGATAAATTCTACACACAATTCTGAAGTTGAACAGTGTTCAAAGTGAGATTAAGGGAGGGAGATTAAGAGGGGGAACTGCGTATAGAAGAAGTACAGAAAGAAAATCAAGTAGTTGTTTTCAAACAGATTAATTTTAATTCAAAAGATGCAGGGGGGGGGCACCATAAGTTTTAAAATGGACGTAAAAGTTTTCTACTGGCAATAGTCCCAGGAATTTTCAAGATTATCTATGAAATTCCAGAAGAAATTTTGTCCCTACAACTTTTAGGGTGGATAGCAAATTTTGAAAAACGATAGAGAATTAGTACCCAAATCTAAAATCATCTCAAGTAATGCTGGCTTCCCATTAAACAAAAACAAAAGCAAAACAAAACTCCAATAACATCAGTATTTTAAAATATTTGAAAAATCCTGACCAATGGAATTAAACTAAAATAGAAACGAAAAGCACTAATATTAAAAAAGAAATGCCATAAACAACTTTATTTATAGATTTCCACAGAAATATAAAAAGCAATGGGTATTCAAAACACATTTTTACATTTTCTAGAAAAAGCCCATCCTTTCTATGCTGAAATTAAAGAAACTAAATACACAAGAATAACCCAAATCCCTCCGCAAGAATCAGCCACAGGGTGATCCGGTAAGACTGAGCATTTCCGCCTCCGCGGAACAAACAACCGAAGGGAAATTCCAAAGAGGGCCTAAAGCTCTAACGGACCTGGCGGAAGCCATAGGGACGGAGGCCAGGAGGGGGAAGGAAGCCCCAGCCAATCCTGCACTGTCCTACTTGCTAAGATGCGAACATGATTGGCCCTTGAGGGCCACCGTCCTTCAGCCCGCCATGTGATCTTCCCGCAGCGCCCTGCGGGTTACCGGACCCGCCTGAACAAGGCGCTTTTTCTGTGGCAGTGCCTGGCCAGGCGTGGTGATGGCGGCTAGGCTGGAACGGACTTGCCCGGCAACTCGCGGGGCATAGGAGGGTGTCGCTTACCGTTCTTTCTAAGCTATTCATAAGTCAAGAGGAAAACAAAACAAACAAAAAAACCCACAATTTATTTTCACATCCTCTATTTTTCAGCAGTGTAAAAATTATTTTCACGACTTCTTCGAGGACAAAGCATTTCAAGTCGCATTGCCAAGAAAATAGCTGCTTTCTTACAAGCAAGTTCTGAAGTGCTGAAATTGAAATGTTAGGAGAACAGCTTAGAAAGTAGAACGTACCTTAAAATAGGCAAACATATCAGAATCACCAAAATGACAGAAGCAAATAATCCAAAATGGTAAAAACAACACTGTCCTACACCTTTCAGGGATTCTCACTCCCATTTTTCACTGAATATATTTTCTATAATACAATGAGCACGACTTAATAAAAACGAACTTTTCATTAAAATCCAAAACCCTGACCGGGTGGATAATTAACAGATTTAAGGATTATCAGCCATTCATTCACAAAATAATCTTAGATTCTCCACCTTCTACCAGAGATAAATCCCAGTTGGAATAGAATATTCTGTTTTACATCAAAATTGCTGCAACAAAACATTCTTCCTAATATAGGTGCTCACATGAAATCCAGAAGTAATAAAATATTTACATTTTTCTGTAAAACCATTAATAATGTTTAAGGGTGGGTAAAATATAAAAAATCTAAAAATTTGTGTTAGGTCACATGAACAGACATCTTTCAGAAGAGAAAAGAGGTAAAAACAATAAACACTCCACCAAAAAACAAAAATAAGCTAAAAAGAGATGATATTTTAACCTGTTTGCAGAAAAGATGACTTGCTAATACCCAGGTTTGATAATTGCATATTCAGTTTGGTACTTACACATTTTAAGTGAGGATGTATATTGCTGCAGCCTTTTGTGAACCATTGATTCTATTTTTACTGATACAAGAACAGCCACAGCAGCATTTCTACAAAATTGAAAAAAAAGGTCCATCAATAGAACATTGAAAAAATTAAACAGCATACATAGTTTGGAATACAAAATGCTAATAAAATAATGCAACACTATCTCAAGTACTATGGAAAGATCTCTCTGATATACTGTGTTATGGATTGAATTGTGTCCCCCAAAAATATGTCAACTTGGCCAAGCCATGATTCCCACTATTGTGTGGTTGTCCACCATTTTGTGACCTGATGTACTTATCCCATGTATTGTAAATGCTAACCTCTGTGATGTTAATGAGGCAGGATTAGAGGCAGTTATGTAGATGAGGCAGGACGAAATCTACAGGATTAGGGTATATCTTGAGTTAATCTCTTTTGAGCTATAAAAGAGAAGAAAGCAGAAAGGAGAGGGACCTCATTACCACCAAGCAAGAAGAGCCAGGAGTGGAGCGTATGCTTTGGACTCAGGGTCTCTGTGCTGAGAAGCTCTTAGACCTGGAGAAGTTAATGACAAGGAGCTTCCCCCAGAGCTGAGAGAGAGAAAGGCTTCCCCGGGATCTGGCACCCTGAATTTGGACTTCTAGCCTCCTAAACTGTGAGAGAATAAATTTCTCTTTGTTAAAGCCATTGACTTGTGGTATTTCTGTTACAAAACCACTAGATAACTAAGACATACTGCAAATAAATATCCATTTGAAAAATAAAATATGAACTTCACACACACACACACATTTCTGTCTGTTAAATATATATGTTTCTATGTATGAATCTATCTATCTACATAGTTCAATAGAGAGATTCAGTTAAGTATCTTTACAAATGTCCTGGAAAATATATCTCTGTCTCTCTGTCTCTATCTCTGCGTAGTGCAAATGATTGACACATTCGGCTGCTAACTGAATGGTTGGAGTTTTGATTCCACCCAGAGGTACCTTGGAAAAAAAGCCTGTAGATCTACTTCTGGAATATAAGCCATTGAACAGCTTATGATCACAGTTCTACTCTGACACACATAGGGTTGCTGTGAGTAGCAACTGACTCTATGAAACTGGTTTTTCTCTATCTTTACCTCTATCTATAGCTCTAGATACATAGATTCAGTTGAATATATTTGTAAGTGTCCTGAAAAATCTGAAAGTATACACACGTTTAAAAAGTACTATGGAATCGTATTACAGAAGGAATACTGTGGGTGAGTCTTATTTTTTAATTTGTAAGCATCTTGTACTGTCTGAATATTTGCAGTAACCTATTACTTTTGTAATTTAAAAGATATTTTAATCCTTTCTTCATTGAAATTCATCATAACTGGTTCCCTGAATACTGTTCTTTCCAAGACCCTGATCTCTCTCTTTGCAATCACCACCAAGATCTTCAGCAGCTGCTGGGAGCTTGGGTGCTCTGCAGCTTAATTTTAGCCTGGGCTCATACTTCTATTTCTGGATGACAGATGGCGCTGCAGCATTGGGAGTCCCTGAGTATTGCATACAGTTTTAACACTGACACCTCACACATGAATACAGTGAATTTTAACTGAGAAAATGGAGTTGTTCTTGAGGGTCACACATTTTCTTCCAGAAAACGATATTGATGTAAATTTTCACAGACAGAATTTACAGGCTTTAATACTGTGAATGCTGAGCACTCTCCACATGCTGAGAAAAGGCTTCAAATAAACTCCTCTGTGACTACTCACTAGAAGGGTCTGAGAGCTGTTCCTCTAATAATCCAACATTTTTTTCTGGGCTCAGGATCTTTTCCAAACTCAAAAGTTCCAGGAATATGAACTTAACAAACAGTGAGTCTGGGAGGAAAATGGTTTATGTGATATATCCTTGTTGAAATATGCAGAAAAAGTCCAGAAGAAGCAATGGAAGAGGTGCTTCAATTTTATTATTCCATTTTAACAATAAAACAAAAACATAAATTTAAAGTGAAAGACTTGAAAAGGGAAGGCAAGTGGTTTGTGATTGGCTGCTAAGCTAAAAGTTGACAATTCTGCAGAAGAAAGACCTGGAAAACTGCTTTCATAAAGATTACAGTCAAGAAATTCCTATGGAGTAGTTCTGCTCTGTAACTCATGGGGTCGCCATGACTCATAATTGACTCAACGGCAATGAGTTTTAAACAAATTTCCTTAGCCTACAATGTTTAAATTATGAATAAAATCACCATGTTTTCAGTTATCACCTGCTGCCCCATTTCAAAGCTAGTGTGACAAGCTTTACAGTTTTGTTACAGCAGCAATCCATTTCTTTTTCTTTTTTTTTGGTTACATCGACCATAGGTGCTTATTTATATATCAGTTAGTTTTGATGTGTAATCAAACTTACTTATCAAACTATTCCCAATAATCATTGGCTTAAAACATCATGATTCATTATTTGTAGTGATTCTGTGGGTCAGCTTAGTGGTTCTGCTGATCTGGGTCAGCTCATCTGGACCCGGGTGGTCTAAGATGACCTCACTTACTTATTTGGAAGTTGGATTGCAGGTAGCTTATGCTATGTGACGGAGAGGATTTGGCAACATGCTTTTCATCATCAAGCAGGCTATCCCAGCCTCCTTCACATTGTCTCAACATTCCCAAAGAAAAGCAAGCCACCATGGGCAGGTATTTTTTCCATGTCTCTGATTGCATCACATTTGCTATTGTCCCATTGACCAAAGTAAAATGCGACCAAGCCTAGGGTCAGTGTGGGAGAGTATGACCCAAGGGCTTGGATTCAGGGAGTGGAATTATTGCAAGTATTTTTGTGGTCTGCCATACACGGAAATGAGTAATATGGAGGTGCTATCACCATGGCTTCATCGCTTTGAGTACAAATTGACTTAAGGATTACAAGGGTTGTAAACTGAAGAAGGGGAAGCAATAAATAAGACTGAGTTAGATCAATCAGAGAGTTCAGTGGAAAACACGTAAAATGGAGACTCAGAAACAGAGAAAACAAAATATTACCTTCAGGTTGATTCTGATTCATGGAAAACCCACAAGTTTCAGAGTAGAAGTTAATTCCATAGGGTTTTCAATGGCTGTAATCTTATGGCAGTAGATCACCAGGACTTTCCTCTGAGGTGCAACCGGGGGAATTCAAACCACCAATCTTTTGGTTAGTAATAGAGTGCAAACACTTTTTGCCGCTCAGAAACAGAGAGGAGGCTATTTAAAGATGGGGGTGGCTGATAAACACTTGAATTCAGATTTGCCAAATAAGCAGTAGGAAGTGTCCACTAGATTTAATGAAATAAATGTCCACAAAAATGTTTTGATGGACTGAGATGGAAAAACCTACCCAGAGGAAGATGAAGGCTCAGGTGTGAATACTTGTTGTTGTTAGGTACTGTCAGTCAGTTCTGACTCATAGTGACCCTATGTACAACAGAAAGAAACACTGCCCTGTCTTGTGCCATCCTCATAATAATTGCCATGATTGAGCCCATTGTTGAAGCCACTGTATCAATCTATTTAATTGAGGCTCTTCCTGTTTTTCTGACATGCTACCTTACCAAGCATGATGTCCTTCTCTAGTGACTGGTCCCTTCTGATAAAATATACAAAGTACCTGAGACAAAGTCTTGCCATCCTCGCTACCAAGAAGCATTCTGTCTGTACTTCTTCCAAGACATACTTGTTTGTTCTTCTGGAAGTCCATGGTATATTCAATATTCTTCACCAACACCATAAATGAAAGGCATCAATTCTTCTTTGGTGCTCCTTATTTACTGTTCAGCTTTCGCATGCATATGAGGCGATTGAAAACACCATGGCTTGGGTCAGGCGCACCTTAATCCTCAAAGTAACATCTTTGCTTTTTAATACTTTAAAGAGGTATTTTACAGCAGATTTTCCCAATGCAAAACGTCATTTGATTTCTTGATGCTGCTTCCATGGGCATTGATTGTGGATCCAAGTAAAATGACATCCTTGACAATTTCAATATTTTCTCCATTTATCATGATGTTGCTTATCGGTCCAGCTGTGAGGACTTTTGTTTCCTTTATGTTGAGGCGTAATCCATACTGAAGGCTGTGGTCTTTGATCCTCATCAGCAAGTTCTTCAAGTTCTCTTCACTTTCTGCAAGCAAGGTTGTGTCATCTGCATATCTCAGTTTGTTAATGAGTTTTCTCCAATCCAGATGTCCTGTTCTTCATATACTCCAGTTTCTTAGCTTATTTGCTTAGCATACAGATTTAATAAGTATGGTGAAAGGATACAACCCTAACACACCCCTTTCCTGATTTTAAACCATACAGTATTTCCTTGTTCTGTTTGAATGTCTGCCTCTTGGTCTATGAATAGGTTCAGTGTGAGCACAATTAAGTGTTCTGGAATTCCCATTCTTCCTAATGTTATCCATAATTTGTCATGATCTACACAGTCGAATGCCTTTGCAAAGTCATTAAAACACAGTAAACATCTTTCTGGTAGTCTCTGCTTTCAGCCAAGATCCATCTGATATCAGCAGTGATATCCCTTGTTCCACGTCCTCTTCTGAATTTAGCTTGAGTTTCTAGGAGTTCCCTGTTGATGCACCACTGCAACCATTTTTGAATTATCTTCAGCAAAATTTTACTTGTATGTGATATCTGAGGAGGCAGCTCTTCCTCAGTGGTATTTTGAGTGTCTTCCAACCTGAGGGGCTCATGTTCTGGCATTATTATCAGACAATGTGCCGCTGCTATTCAAAAGATTTTCACTGGCCAAATTTTTCAGAAGTAGACTGCCAGGTCCTTCTTCCTAGTCTCTCTTAGTCTGGAAGCTCCACTGAAACCTGTCCACCATGGGTGACCCTGCTGGTGTTTGAAATACTGGTGGCATAGCTTCCAGCATCACAGCAACATACAAGACACCACAGTACGACAAACTGACAGATGTGTGGGGTGTGAATACTTAGTGTCTGTAAAATGACCCATTATTATTCATTATGCCACAACCTTTCCTCTGTAGGAAAAGAATATCTTTTAAAGTAACTCAAAATCTCTCTGAATATTACCAACCACATGAAAAATAACCAATAATAATCCAAAAATAATATCTTGCTGATTCATAGCAGTCAGAGGGCACATGATAATCTCTAATGCATTTCTGGCTTTCAAAGACATGCCAGGCCCTATTCCTGTCCTGGCTAGAATCCTGGTGATATAGTTGGTAGATGGATGGGTCCAACTGGAAGCTCTAACATCAGGCACCTGAGGTAGATACCTATGTTTAGAGTGGGAATATCATGAATACTATGATGATCCTTCCAATCATTTTCTTTAAAATCTGTGCAAGAGTGCTATATTGAGGGCACAGAGAAAATAGAAGTAAAATAAAGCATTGAATTCTTATCTTCTGTTGAAAATCAGAGGTTTACTATATTCTGAGAAAAGTCCATTATGTTCTATATGGAGCAGTCTTTCATTTCACAACATTTTATCAGACGTAACTGGAATTAGTCATACTACCTAATGACAGAGGTAACTTATTCTGTCATTCATGTCAGCAGTATTTCCACCTTTTTTTGAGCATTATTTTGAAGTGTTTATGATTTTGTAAAATAGAAATGATCTTGAAGTCCATATAAAAAAATTAGAAATAAGGAAAACAAATGTAATCATTTGCCTTGAGCATTGTGCACTTTCAAGATCCATCTAAATGGAATCAAACTGAAAACAGTAACTCAAAAGATTTAATAGGAGCCTTAAATGGCAGTGAGTTTATGTTAATGAGAGAGGAACAACTCAGAAAAGGAGGGCAAGAGTGGTTGCACAACTCCAAGAATGTAATCAATGTCACTGAACTGTACATGTAGAAACTGAGAACTGGTGTATATTTTGCTGTGTATATCCTCAAAAACAAAAACAAAATAAATACAATTTTTTAAAAAGTAATCATTTATTTCCAATAAATAATTACATCAGGTCCCGCAGTGACTCAGTTTGCGGCTGACAACCAGTCTAGAGGTTGGCAGTTCAACCCCACCCAGTGGTACCACGGATGAAAGGTCTGGCAACAGGAATGGGTTTTAATTAATATTTTACTTTGATTTGATATTTGTTTCCAGAATTTGAGCTCGTTGTTCTCTGGGAACTTATCATAGCCTTTTTGTGCAATACTGAAATCATACATTTACATTCTTACTGCCACTGGCACTATCCACAGAAACAACTGCTTAGGCCAGACACCTAGATCATCCTGGAATTAGTAGATCATCCTCTACATTTATTGATGGTTCATTCTCTTCACGCGCTTTTTTTGGTCAAACTCCACCAACTTTGTAAAATATCACTCAAGTTTACGTACTTTTCATCACTAAGGTGATTAAAGAAACTATTGTCTCTCGAATGGACTACTGCAAAAAAAACTACTAATAAAGCAGTATTGGATCTAATCTGTTTTATATCTCGTCATATTTTTCCCTTATCTTCCCTCAGTCAAACAGATAGTCAGGTCACTGCTAATTACTTCAGTGGAGGCTTTGGTGGGACTAAAAGCTGTAATATCCTTCAAGGATGTGCAGCTTCTGTTGCCAAAAGCCGATACCCTGCACGGGAGAAAGGATTTGATGGTATAGCAAAACACCCCCAGAAAGAACACAGGGAAGACAAGCCACACCAGACAGTGGCTAGAGAGTTCTCTGGGTTGAGAGAATGAATACAGATAAGTGGGGGAGGAAAAGGCCACGTGCCATGGAAAGTAAAGGGGATTTGAGTTCACTGTCTTGTCTGTTTCCAAGAGACATGACATCTCATGGAGGGAAAGTCTCTGTGGTGAGTCTAGGTGAGAATCACAGGGCAGAGTACCGCCAAATTTAAGAACCATGCAGACCATGAGAGTGTCCTCATCATGATGACTCTTTGTGTTGACATAGGACTTGAAGGGCACGCAAGAGGCTATCCAAAATCACAGTAAAATGATGTCACAGGCACAGATGATCATATAATGTACCAGAAGTGAAATAAAACAATAGAAAACAACAAAACAAAAAATGTTCTCATGGTCTAGAAGATCCCTCTGAGCACATAGGATGATTGATTTCCTCTCACTCTGAACACTTATTTTCACCAGCTTGCATAAACACAGGACAAGAGAGTTCCCAGGACAACACAAGCATCTGTTAGATTCATTGGGGAAGAAAAAAATATCCAGCTCTCATTCTTGCTTACTTGGAAGAATTTGAGGCCCAGTGTGAGAAATGTGTCTCACTTTCTAAGTCACTGCTTTCCCCTAAATGTAGTGTGTTTACAGTCATTACACCCCTTCAAGCTCATAACTCATTGATTGTCACATTATTGTAAATTTAACCACAGGCTCCCCTGCAAACATCAACCTATCACAAATACCACACCCCATAGTGATGTCTAAGCAGTCATCTGGTAGGCCTAAACCAAACTAAAACCAAACCATTTGCCCTCAAGTCGATTCCGATTCATAGCCACCCTATAGGACAGAATAGAACTGCTCCACTGGGTTTCCAAGGAGTGGCTGGTGGATTTCAACTGCCCACCTTTTGTTTAGCAGCCAAGCTCTTAATCACTCCGCCACCAGGGCTAAGTGGGGCAAAATGCGTGGTGCCATATTCAAGCCTGTCTCTAAGCTAAATGACAGAAAATGGGTGATCTGCCATCAGCAGCTCACAGGGAAGAATAAGCAGTGCGAAGCCTTAAAATAATTATCATCCTTCTTTTCCAGCTTCCCTCAAGTCTTGGAAAACAGTTTTCCTCAGATGGATGCAATGAAATCTTCTGAGTTTCTCTTGGACTGCTTCCACCACAATCACTTAGCACCTTGCCTCAGTTTTTCTAGCTCAGGATATGCATCAGAATCACTTGGAGGGATTGGCAAACATTGATGGGTCCTACTCCCAGAGATTCTGATAGGGCTGCGGTGGACTGAGAATCTGCATTTCTAACAACTTGGCAGCGATGCTACTGAAGCTCTGGAGAACACACTTTGAGAACCACTGCTCAAACAAACATGGCCCTGGGGTCAGAGCCCTAGGGAGAGAGTAGGCTAAGAGGGAGCAGGGCTCGCAGGCTGAGGTGAGGCTTATCTGATCTAATTACCTCCAGCCTGTCTATCTGCCCACCTTGCCTTCAATGCAGCTGCTCTCCACAATTAGGGTCTGTTATTTGGCTCTAATCCTACTCTGGTGACCCGCAGGGCTAATTTTTTCAAATCCCGACACCCTAGTTAGATGCAGTCAGATAACTAAGCCGGCAAAGATGGCAGTGCCTGTGTAGTTACGCTGCACTGTGTCGGTACGGACACAAACCAGTCAAAGAACAACGGTGGACTATGAACTCCAGTGGAGGGAGGAGCTAGAGGAGAGAATGACAGGCTAACACCACTCATTATCCCCCACCCCACTTAGCTCCTCCTGCCCCCGCCCCCTGCACAACCCTCAAGCTTTCTGGAAGGTACTAAAATGGCGCAGCCATAAAACAAACCCTGCAGTGCCGTGAGAAGTGTACGCAGGCGTCAGGAAGACCCTTCTAGAGCAAAGCTTTTAGTCCCCGCAGTGGCTCAAGAGAGCGCATGCGTCTTGAAACCTCCTCCCGGCATGAAGCAGACCCCTGCAGTGTCGTACAAGAGTGCGCAGGAGCCGGGAGGCCGCCCTCCCGTCAGGGCTGCGCTGGTATCCACCTATCTCGTCCCACCTCTCATTTCAAGCGGTTGAAGCTAGACAGCCTGGGGGCTGGGGGCCTGTGGAATGGTGGTCCTGGGAGACAGATTTCCGCACAAATAATTTTAAACATTCTGTGTCACTAAGAGGTAACCTAGGCACCTGTCCCTGATCCCAAATCAACAGAGCTTAGGATGGGAAGTGAGCCAACAGTGGGCTGAGGTCAGAGGAGCTCAGTTTTCTGAAATCAAGGTTGTTTTAGACTTTGATTCTCTCTTCACTCAAATATCTTGGAAACTCCTCCCCCTTGCAGCCTTCAGAAGGCATGTTAGGAAGCTGCGACTGACCCCTGCGTGTTTTACTTATTAGTGCATGGCTCTTAAACTCTACAGACCTTTGCCAATGAGGCTCAGAGCATATTCCAAATTCTAGTACCTCACAGGCACAGGAAGTCAGTATAGGAGCAGAGCAGAGCAGAGGGTCTACTGATTCCGTAGCCATATGGAGGGATTAGAGGAAGAATCATTTACAAACCAGAGGTCTGGAAGCCTGAAATGTGAAGCAAAGAGAGGATGGACCCCACCAGGCTCCTCCCCCCGGGTGGCCCTCAAATCCCCACTCCTGCCATGCACCATGCCTTTGTTTAAGGTTAAGAACATTTCCCTGTAGGCTTGTTATCTTAGCTTTCTGGGTTCAAGCTGGCAGTATTACAAACC
This sequence comes from Trichechus manatus latirostris, assembly GCF_000243295.1. NCBI lineage: Eukaryota > Metazoa > Chordata > Mammalia > Sirenia > Trichechidae > Trichechus > Trichechus manatus. Next base: position 6,377,001 of record NW_004443955.1, read on the forward strand.
ATATCTTCAGCATACAGTCCCAGAACCCCGGCTAGACAAGGTTTCTCTGAGGGGCAGAGATCTGGGATGAGAAATGTTGCTGATGGTAAAGATCCCATTTTGCACATCAGTTGATCCCTTTCTAAATTACAGCATTTTTCTTACTGACATAGCTCAAAAACATCTTCCACAGGTAATCCCTTCACACCTATATCCGGTATGCACATAAGCCCAGAGTCCATCAGATGAAACCTAACACTTAGGTCAAACCTGGTCATCTCTCACTAGGACCATGGCAGCAGCCTCTCTGTTTCCACTGTTGCCCTCCCCCAGCCCCAAATCATCAATACAGCAGCCACTGTGTTCTTCTATTCCCAACCCTGCAATGGCTGCCTGTTGCACTCAGAGTGGAAGCTGGAGACCTGACGATGGCCTGCCTACTCACTGATTGACCCCTGTGAATTCATCTGCACTCCAGCCCTTCTGACCCTCTTGCTGTGTCCCTGAGAGAGGCGCTCTGTTGTAGCTGGGACCTTTGCCCTTTGCCTGGGACAACCCCCACTCTGCCTGGTTAACTCTTTCATCTCCTTCAAATATTTGCTCAAAATTCACCTTCTCAATTGATTCCTGTCCTGACACCCTATTTATTTTCAAAACCACCACCAAACATTCTTTATTCACCTCCCCTGGCTATACTTGGAGCCCTGGTGGCATGGTAGTTAAGAACTCAGCTGCTAACCAAAAGGTCAGCAGCTCAAATCCACCAGTTGCTCCTTGGAAATCCTATGGGGCAGTTATTCTGTACTCTAGGGTCACTATGAGTCAGAATTGACCTGACTTGGTTTGGTTTTTTGCTGTACTTTTGCCCACTATACTCAACACCTTCTTACCCACAATATAATTTATTGTTAGTAATATTGTAAATTCCATGATAGCAAAGAGATGTGTCTGTTATGTACACTAATATACCCTAAACTCCTAGGACAATGTGCAGTGTACACGAGGTGCTCAATAAATACTTATTGAATAAAATAAATGAACATTTAAGCCTCTAGAATAACAGGATAAAATGACAGTTTGGGAACCACAAATTCAGTGGGAGGAATGGCCAACAGACAAAAGTGACAAAGCAAAATTCTTAGACTCATACATACTTCCTAAACTGTCTTTTGGTTTGTGAGCAAAGAAGATCATGTCCATACAATGAAGACCTTCTATGGAAGCAACAAGTGTTGCAGGCAGCAAGAAGGCAGCTCCACAATAGAGAGGTGCACTGTTTCTTCTGATCTCTCCCTCTTGCCTCAATAAGCCATCCCACAAAATGCCCACCAGGCTTATCTCCCAGGAACAAAATGTGTACGCTTTTGGGCATGAAACTTGTTTTCCCTGGAAGGCCTCAATTTCAAAATTAGCGGCCTCAGTTTGATATTTTGGTCTCTACAAGTCTGAATCACATAGCATGTCTGTAGAAGTCCACCCATGTCCTGCGGCCAGGGAGGGCTTTGAGTCATTAGCTGCCTAGAATGAGCAATGAGACTGGCAGGAGTCACCTCTCCTTTTGAGATCAGGTCAAGGCTACCCAGAAGACTGTTCTCTTCATGTGATCTTGCTGGGAAGATTTTTTTTAATATCTTGCAAATTGTGATATGTGCCCACACTTAGACCTAACCATCTTACTCTTCCAGAAACAGACTTCTCCCTGCCAAAAAAAAGAAAAGGAGCAAGAATGTTCACTACAGCATTGTGTGTGATGGTAGAAAAATTAGAAATGACCCCATTATCTATAAATAAATGGTTGAAAACAAAATAAGGTGTATATGATACTGGATATTATATAGTCGATAAAAAGAATGAAAGTCTATATATGGTGATAGGGAGAAAAATGGCTTGATATTTTGGAAAGTATGAACAATTTCAAAAATAATTTAAAACAACAAGTGTGTTTCTATAGGCAATTTTGAGAATATTTTCATAGGTATCAAACCGTTTCTGGATGCTGGTCAATTTGTAACAATGATTGTATCTATTAAATTGAATGAACGACAAGAATGGAACAAAGAACTCTATTTCTTTATACAAACCTATATTATTTGAATGTCTATGGTAACTACGTATTATTTTTGTAATTTTTAAATTTGCAGGAATTACATTTTAAATTCACCTGTATCACCATCATCACTGTATCTTCAGCCCATCTGCACCTGTTTTGAGTCTTTTCTGAGCCCCTCTCCTCAATTCAGCACTACTTTTTCCAGCAGCTCCAGGGCTTCTCTGGACCCCCAAGTTGGCATTTCGACCAGAATTCCCAACTCTGAATGCCAGATGGCGCTGTAACCTGAAGATCTTTTTAAATTAGCCAGTTTGGATATGTTTGGGATTCACTCTTCAATGGAGGGGAGTTGATGTCCTTGCTCACAGGCAGACATCAGAGGATTCTTTGATGGGGGGCAAAGGACTCTCATAAGGAGCCCTCGTGGTGTAGTGGATAAGCGCTCAGCTACTAACCAAAAGGTCTGAAGTCCTAACCCACCAGCTGCTCCACAGGAGAAAGATGTGGCAGTCGGTTTCCTTAAAGATTAAAACCAAAACCAGACTGAAACCCAAACATGTTGCCATAGAGACAATTCCGACTCATAGTGACCCTATAGGACAGAGTAGAACTGCCCCATAGGGTTTCCAAGGCTGTAATCTTTACATGAGCAGACTGCTCCATCTTTCTCCCATGGCGCTGCTGTTGGGTTCCAACCTCCAACCTATCAGCTAGCAGCCAAGCACTTTAACCACTGTGCCACCAGGGCTTCCTTAAAGATTACAGCCTTGAAAATCTATGGGGCAGTTCTCCTCTGTCCTATGGGGTCGCTATGAGTCAGAATCAGCTCGACGGCAACAGGTTTAATGTGTTAAGGAACCCTAACGGGGCTGAAAATGCTGCCAAAGGAAAACAAGCCCCTCTGGAGCCCTAAGGTTTCCCCCTTAAATCCCCAACACTTTCCCAAATCCAGCATCCCTCTTGGTAATCAAACACTTAGAAAAATAAGTTCATTTCACAGTGGGTCTCATACAAAAAACTTTTCCCAGAGACCTGCCAGGTTGGACTTTACAGAAATAAGTCAGAAGAGGCAGCCCAGCAGGGGTTAGCTGACAAAGTTTACATCAAAAAGAAGGGGGAAAAAAGTGCACTTGAAATAATGGAATTTAAATGACAGGGTGATCAACTAGAAAAATATCCTCTCAAACTTTAATTACCTTGAGTATAGCTGTTCTTAAACTATGGGAAAAATCTACCATAAGTGCTTTTTGGGAGGAGAATTTCTGACTACTTGGTATCTGCAAAGGCCTTGATTTATGTTTTTTTCTAGTTGCATTACTTCTAGAGAAATTATAAATATGAATAATGAGGCATTAAGAGAAAAAGTTTAAATTTCATGTAATCATAGTGCACATGGAAACTTATTAATTAGAGTATTCTAAACTCGGTAAAGTTGAAACATTCAAAATATTGTATTGGAACAGTTGGCTCTTACACATTTGGATAAAAAAGGTAGCTAAATTTCTATCTTAAATTATTTATAAAAATAGATCCCAGTGGTTCTGAAATCAGCAAAAGATAGTGTAAAGGAAAAAAAAAAGAAAGAAAAGGCAAGCCACAGGCTTAATGCAGAAGTATGCAACTCTCAGACTAAAATGATTAGTTTCCAGGTTATATAAAGGGGCCTCTACAAATCAGTAAGAAAAAAGGCTAATAAGGCAATAAGAAAATTAGAAAAATTATATGAAGAAGCAAATTACAGATGAGGAAATACAAATTTCTGATAAATACATTTCATTCTATACGTTTTGTTATAACCAAACACATACGGCTACACTATGGTTACCAGTGGACAGTTGAGATAAAGGTCTCTCTCTCGCTCACACACACACCCACACAAACAAACAAAACTCAAGCCTGTTGCTGTTGAGTCCGTTCCAACTCATGGTGACCCCATGTGCTACAGAGTAGAACTGCTTCATAGGATTTTCTTGGTTGTAATCTTGATGGAAGCAGATTGGTGAGCCTTTCTTTCATGGTGCCACTGGGTGGGTTTAAACAGTCAACCTTTAGGTAGGAAGTGGAGTGCAAACTGTTTGCACAACCCAGGGACCTTGAGGGTCACAAACAAGCTGAAATTCTGAAACCAAATAATGTTAAATTATTTAATTTTCCAAACACTTAATGATTTTGTGTGATTCCGAAGAAGTTTTGCTTTAAAAATTCCTTAAAGAGCACTGTGGGGGAGATTATGAATGACAGATAAATGAGAAATGTTGTAGTACCTTTATCTTCAGGGAGTTCAAGTTGGTCACAAGTTATAAATATTGGAACATTTGTGAATGAATGATATTTCCAAATGATTAGAATTTTCAGAGCATATAATAAATTACCCACGTTCAACAGTAAAGATGGAGGTGAGTAATTTTTACTAATATATAAAATTTTATGCTCATCTTCACCAAATTATTCTTAAACAAATATTTAAAGAATATGAGCCTGAGAGTCACCATGTCATTAGCCTGCCTGTGGCTCATGTCTGTCCCACCCAAACACAGAGATATCTACCTTTAGGGACTCCCAGCGACTTAGACTTCTGGACCTGTCTATACACGAAGCCCACTCTAGGATCCTGGCCAGGGCAAGAACTGAGCAAGGGATGGTGTCGTGGATTGAATTGTGCCCCCCCAAAATATCTGTCAACTTGGCTAGGTCATGATTTGCAGTGTTGTATGATTGTCTACCATTTTGTCATCTGATGTGATTTTCCTATGTGCTGTAAATCCTATTACTATGATGTAATGAGATGGATTAGTAGCAGTTATATTGATAAGATCTACAAGATTAGATAGTGTCTTAAACCAATCTCTTTTGAGATATAAAAGAGAGAAGAGAGGAGATAGGGGGACATCATACCACCAAGAAAGCAGTGCCGGGAGCACAGCGCGTCCTTTGGACCTGAGGTTCCTGTGCTGAGATGCTCCAGACCAAGGGAAGACTGATGCATCTCAAAGACGTTCCTCCAGGGCGGACAGAAAGAGAAAGCCTTCCCCTGGAGGTGACGCACTGCATTTGGACTTGTAGCCTACTAGACTGTGAGAGAATAAACTTCTTTTTGTTAAAGCCATCCACTCCTGGTATTTCTGTTATAGCAGCACTAGATGACTAACATGGTATGTCTTTTAAAGCCACTGAAATATGTTAAAGGTTACCATGTGCTCTCTCAGAATAGCTGGGGCTCAGGAATAGAGGAAGAGAATGTTTGCTTGAGTTTAACAAACTTCCGAAGGAAGTCTGAGTTGGAAACTATATTCTCTGCTCCTCTCGAGAGAGTGTGGCCTAAGTGGAGAAAAAGGGTCACTCTCTAGCCTTATTTTAAGCTGTTCCTGTTCTTATTCTCCCACCCAAAGGCTCAGTTTGCCTCCATCTTAAATCTAAGGGACATGTGTTACTACTAATGGGACTTAACCGCACAGCAGCAACCTGGACCAGGACCCTTGTCCTGTCCTATTCATGCTGCAGCACGATCTTGGCTCTTCCCTTTTCAATCTCCTTTGCCTGCACTCTTTAGGGCTGTACTGTTCTAAAAACTCGCACCGTATGATGTCATAGTCCCCTCTGACCTCATCATTCACTTCCTGTCAAATCCCAACTTCTTTTTCATTCCTCACTATAAACCATAGACTTTATGAGTTCCCCTCCGTGCCTACGCCAAGGCTCACTGCATCCGTGAAAACTCTGTTACACCCTGGAAGGCGTCTTATGGGCAGATCCAGGTTAATTAGCTGAAGCCACATTTACCTCTTTCGAGGCAATAAGAACCAGAAAATGAATTAACCACCAGGAGATCTAGGGAGAGAAGGCGGAGAAAACAGCTAAAGAAAACAGACCTCCCTGCAGCCCCTTGTCCCCTCCCCACCAGGCCTGGACGCAGGCGCTATGGAGATTCCTGCATTGCACCACAGCAACTGCGCAGGTTCCACCACGACCCTCCCCTTGCAGAGGAGGGGAGGGGGTCTGATGGGGATGCTGTCGTTCCTCTTCTCCTTGGCAACCCTTATTCTAGAAGCCTGACAAGAGCTTTTCTGAAGGGGCTGGGAGCTTGTAGGGAAATGGCTCTGAACATCAGATTTCCTGAGACAGATGCAATTAGAACATCCTGGATATTGTGAGGCCTAGTTTGACATTTCCCTATCTCCCAATCGGGGCCTCTGGCGCTCAGAGAGGAATAGAAATTACCAGGTGGAGATACAGGATGCTTTTGTTTGTTCGTTTTTTTTTTCTTTTGTTCTGTTTATTCAGCCTTCCAGATGCTTTCTTGTCACTGTCAGCCTTTAAATAAACAACCCCTTATAAAACAGGCAACTGTCCTTATTTTCCATAATTATTAGAGTTCGTTATTGTAGTCTCTGTGACCGAGTAGCCCTTTCCGGGCTTGCATGGTCAGGGCATCCACTGAACAATGAGGGAGTAATTCTCCTCTGGCTACGCCAAAGTCTGTCTCTGTCTCTGTCATTAACATTAGAGAGACTCTTCCTTGGGTAGTGCAAAAGTTTAACTTGCTTGGCTGCTAACCAAAGGTTGGAGGTTCCAGTCCACCCAGAGGTGCCTCAGAAAAAAGGCCTGGTGATCTACTTCCAAAAAATAAACCACTGAAAACCCTTTGGAGCACAGTTATTCTTAGACACACAAGGTGTTGCCACAAGTCAGAACTGGCTTGGCTGCAACTGCTAACTGGTTATGGAAGGATAGTGGCATGATCTGGGGAGAGATGACAGGGAGGGAACACAAAGGGCTTCTTTGGGGTTCTGGTAACATTCTTTTTCTTAATCTCTGTGTGGGATACACAGGTATGTTTGTCTTGTGAAAATTCATTGAGTTTACACTTAGAATGTACAATTTTCTGTAGTGTTCTTAAAAGACAACAAAACAGCAAATGAACAAACAGAAATTACAACATAAACAAACAAAAAGATACTTAGGAGTCATGAGCATAAGCAGAGGGATAGACCAACAAAGAAAGAGACAGGCATCACTGTCTGGTGCGCCCTCAGGAGGGAGCCCCAGACAAGGATAAGAGTAAGATCCTCGATGCTGCAACAAGAAAACTGCATGCTCGACTAGGTCTCACCATGTCACAGACAGCTCCCTTGGGTCTTTTCTCCAACCTATTCACCACTGATCCTCCCTCTTCTTTATCACCAGGTATAGGACTAGTGTCATGGATTGAATTGTGTCCCCAGAAAATATGCATATCAGTTTGGCTAGGCCATGATTCCTAGTATTGTGTGACTGTCCACCATTTTGTCATCTGATGTGATTTTCTTATATGTTGTAAATCCTACCTCTATGATGTTAATGAGGTAGGATAAGCAGCAATTATGTTAAAGAGGTAGAACTCAATCTACAAAATTAGAATATGTCTTGAACCAATTTTTTGTGAGATATAAAAGAGAGAAGTGAGCAGAGATACAAGGGGACCTCATAGCACCAAGAAAGCAGTGCCGGGAACAGAGCGAGTCCTTTGGACACAGGGCTCCTCCTCAGAGAAGCTCTTAGTCCAGGGGAAAATTAAGAAGGACCTTTCTCCAGAGCCAACAGAGAGAGAAAGCCTTCCCCTCGAGCTGACGCCCTGAATTTGGACTTCTAGTCTACTAGACTGTGAGAAAATAAATCTCTCTTTGTTAAAGCCATCCACTTGTGGTATTTCTGTTATAGCAGCACTAGGTAGCTAAGACAACTGGACACAGAAAATGGTCCAATACAGTGCTGGAAGATGAGCCTTCTAGATCAGAAGTCGCTCAAAATACACAGTGGCCGCGACAATGGATTCCCGCATACCAACAATTGTGAAGATGGCGCATGAATGGGCAACATTTTGTTCTGCGGCATATGCGGTCACCGTGAGTTGGGAACACCGTGAGTCAGAGCCAACTTAAGGGCAACTAACAACAACTATGTAAGTCTGGGCGCTTACTTTTTACTCAAGCTCAATTTCAGAATTTTGGCTTCTGCCTCACCACTTCACAAAACATGAGTTAAGCATCATGTCATCAGAGCTCTCAACTGAGGAAGGCTTTTGAGGATCAGAAGTCCTGAATGAGAAGTGGGGCTGGTTGCACCAAACATCATACTTCTGCACTCAAAACATTCATACCTGAAATTATGCTTTGTCTTTCAGGACACCTGAAGGCAACTTTTAAGCATTTTGGTTATTACTGTCCTATCAACCTTTGAGAAGGAGCCCTGGGGTGCAACTGTTAAGCTCTGGCCTATTAACCAAAGGTTGGCAGTTCAAACCCACCCAGTGGCTGTGAGAGAGAAAGATCTGATGATCTGCTTCTGTAAATATTACAGCCTCAGAACCCTATAGGGCCGTTCTACTTTGTCACTTGGGTCACTGTAAGTTGAAATTCACTTGACAGCACCTAACAACAGCAACAACAAAAGCAGACTTTTAGTCTTTCCAAAGATTATATCCTCAATCAGGATTTGTTGATTTTACTAACTTATTTCAGGATCGGTCTCTGTCTATTGTCCTTGATCTTGAGCATGCTATCATCACATTTTCCTGTTCCTTTATTCATTGAAAAATTTTAGTTTGTACTCTAGACATTGTGAGTTATACATTATAAACAATCTTGAGTGTGCTTTGTTCTCCTGAATAGTGTGTGTGTGTGTGTGTGTGTGTGTGCGTGCATATGTTTGTGTTTGTGTTTAAGCAGGCAGTTAACTGGGCGGGAGGAAGCTACGAATTCTGTCACCCCGTGGCTGGGGGACCTGAAGTCTCAGTTCATATCTTAGCTGGGTTGCTTGTGGTCTGCATGTATATGTGTACTTTACAGTTCATCCAGAGAGTTAGACAGAGTATACAGCACAGTTCAGGGCTTCTCTAGATTTCTTATTTCTGAGATTCCTCCTTCCATCATTTTCTAGCTCATGTGACTGCCCCAAACTCTGCCCTCCAGTTTTCCAAGCCAGTAAAACTGCACGTTTTCCACTGGAATTTCAGGTGCTCTTCATGGCAGGGATTTGGATCTTCCCTCAAGCTAAAAACCACTAAAAAATGGGACACTCACCCGGTGCCATAGCCCCATATAACCTGTGTCAATTTTCCTTCAGTACCTGCCTGCTTTTGATATTTCTCCTGTGATTTCAGAGATTTGTTTTTATATTTTATCCAGCACTTTGTTTTCTGCAGGAGGGTTGGTCCAATAGGATATACTTGACCCTGGCCTGAAGCAGAACACCAGTTGGTTTACTTGGAACGCACTATAAGAAGCCCATGGACTGCCACAAAGCGCCAAACAAGAGTTAAATGTGGTCAGGGCAAACACAACAGGAAAAATTCTAATAATATATGTTGGGGCCTCCTCAACCTAGAAACATCAGAAAAATGCATTTTCAGACACCATAGGTATAGGAAGAAGAGGAAGAAAGGCTTGGGGAAAGACACAAAGGCCAATAAAACCAACAGAGTCCCTTCTCATGCAGTCTTCTAAAAGGAGGACATAAAAGAAATGAATACCCCGGAGAGGGCCAGGAAGAATTTGTGGGCTCAAGAAAGAGAGTAGAAGGCTGCCTGCTCACCCACCCTCCACACTCATACAACCTGTCTCACCCCTGTGGGTTGAAGAATAAGACCTCAAATTCATATGACTGGCCACCCTTGTCAAGAACATAAAATATTTTCCTTGTATTAAAACAAAATGATACAGCGCATCCTCCACTTTCTTGGCTTTATTCAGAACCCTCTTCAGAGAGTTGCAGACCTGAGGTGAGGAAAGCAACTGACAGGAAACACAGAATACACCCATTTTTTTTTATTGTGGTGTATGTATATAATAAAATTTACCATTTTTCTGGATATGATTGCATAGTTTTTTTAGAGATCGCTGATCTTTCCATTTAGCCTTCATAAATTATACAGCCCCCCTCCCCACTGGAAAATGCAGCATCTTTCTATTCAAGGTTGAAATCATGGAAAACTTTTTTTTCATTAAATTTAGTATGAATTTTGATTGCACAAAATCTTAAACCATTGCGATGCTCCAATATCCTTTTCAGTAATCTTTTTTTTCTCTTAAAATAATTTTTTCCCATTGGATTGGTGCCTACACTAAGGATATTGTTATGAATTGAATTATGTCCCCGCAAAATGTGTGTCACTTTGGCTAGGCCACGATTCCCGGTATTGTATAGTTGTCCTCCATTTTCTGATCTGATGTAACTTTCCTATGTGTTGTAAATCCTAATTTCTGCCTGTGGTTAATGAGGTGAGATTTGGTTATGTTAAAGAGGATTAGGGTGGAATGCAACACCCTTACTCAGGTCACAGCCCCGATTCGATGTAAGGTGAGTTTCCCTGGGGTGTGGCCTGCATTACCTTTTATCTTATAAGAGACAAAAGGAGAGAGAAGTGAGCAGCGGGATAAGGGACCTCATATCACCAAGAAAGAAGCACTGGGAGTGGAGCATGTCCTTTGGACTTGGGGTCCCTGTGCTGAGAATCTCCTAGACCAGCAGAAAATTGATGACAAGGACTTTTCCCCAGAGCTAACAGAGAAAAAAATCCTTCCCCTGGAGCTGGTGCTGAATTAAGACTTCTAGCTTCCTAAACTGTGAGAGAATCAATTTCTGTTTGTTAAAGCTATTCACTTGTGGTGCTTTTGTTATAGCAGCACTAGATAACTAAGAATTTGGTACCAGGAGACTGGGATGCTGCTCTAACAGATACCTACAATGTGTAAGCAGTTTTTGAATTGAGTAATGGGTAGAGGCTGGAAGAGTTTTAAAATGTCTAATAGAAAAAGTCTAGATTTCCCTGAAAAGGCTGTTGGTGGAATTCTGGACCTCAAAGACAATTCTGTTGAGGATTCAGAAGGAAGTGAGGAGATCTGTAACATTGAGACAGCACAGATGAAGAAAAATGAAGAGACCCTGAGAATTATGTGGGATACAGTCAAAAGCAAAAATTTGTGAGTGATCGGAGTTCCAGAACAGGGGGAGAAAACAGACAGACAGTATCGTTGAAGAACTGCTGACAGAAAACTTCCCCAATATCATGAAAGATGAAAAGCTGGCCCTCCAAGAAGCTCAACAATCTCCATGTAGGATAGACCCCAAAAGAAAATCACTAAGGCATATCATAATCAAAGATGTAAATTTATTAAAAATCAAAAGTTGGAAAAAAAATACATCAAGCGAACAACCACCCAAAAAGAGTAGCAATACTAATCTCAGATAAAATAGAATTTAAAACAAAATCCACCATAAAAGACAAATAAGGACAGTATATAATGATTAAGGGGATGATCCATCATGAAGACATAACCATAATAAACATCGACGCACCCAATAGACAGGGCTCTAAAATACATAAAACAAACTCTAACAGAACTGAAAATAGAAATTGACAGTTCCAAAATAATAGTAGGAGACTTCAACACACCACTCTCAGTAAAGCAAAGAACATCTAAAAAGAAACTCAGCAAAGATACAGAAGACCTAAAGAGCACAATCATCCAACTTGACCTCATAGACATATATAGAACACTGCATCCAACCGCTGCAAAGTACACATTCTTTTCCAATGCACATGGAACATTCTCCAGAATAGACCACATCTTAGACAACAGAGCAATCCTCAACAAGATCCAAAACGTTGTGATAATACAAAGTATCTTCTCTGACCACAAGGCCATCAAGGTAGAAATTAACAACAGAAAGAGCAAGGAAAAAAATCAATTACATGGAAACTAAATAACACCCTACTTACAAAAACACTCGGTAACAGAAGAAATCAGAGACGAAATAAAAAAATTCCTAGAATCAAACGAGAATGAAGACACATCATACCAAAACCTTTGGGACACAGTAAAGGCAGTCCTCAGGGGACAATTTATAGCAATAAATGCACACATCAAAAAAGAAGAAAGGGACAAAATCAAAACACTAACTACACAACTGAAACAAATAGAAAGAGAACAGCAAACAAAAGCCCACAGCCACAAGAAAAAAGGAAATAGTAAAGATCAGAGCAGAAATAAATGAAATAGAGAA
>NW_004443955.1:6389170-6443942 GCF_000243295.1 Trichechus manatus latirostris
TAAGATACTCCACTGGTCTCACCCCTTCGGGAGCAAAGGAGAATGAAGAGAACAGGATACAAGGAAAAGATTAGTCCAAAGGACTAATGGACCACAGCTACCAAGGCCTGCACCAGTCTGAGTCCAGTACTGATAGATGGTGCCCGGCTACCACCACTGACTTCTCTGACCAGGATCACAACAGAGGGTTCTGGACAGAGCTGGAGATGGATGTAGAACAAAATTCTAAACCCCCCCCCCAAAAAAAAGACCAGATTTACTACCCTAATGGAGACCAGAGAATCTCCGAGGGTACGGCCTCCAGACACCCTTTTAGGTCAGTGGTGAAATCACTTCTGAGGTTCACCGTTCAGCCGGGGATTGGACAGCCCCATAGAACAAAACAGGATTAATGAGACACAGCAGTTCAGGGTCAAGGACTAGAAGGCAGAAGGGGACAGGAAAGCTGGTGATAGGGAACCCAAGGTTGAGTTAAGACAGTGTTGACATGTAGTGGGGTTGTTAACCATTGTCATAGGGCAACATGTGTACTAACAGTTTAATGAGAAACTGTTTTGTTCTGTAAAGCTTCATCTAAAGTGAGAATAGCAGCACAACTGGAAACATGTAATTGATGTCACTGAATTGTGCATGTAGAAATTTTTGAAATGGTGTATCTTTGGCTATGTATATTTTCACTAAAAAAAAGAAAAATCGAGAAGGGAGACAGTTGATGTGTTGTGGGTTTGTTAACGAATGTCATAAAACAATATGTGTACTGACTGTTTAATGAGAAACTATTTGTTCTGTAAACCTTCACCTAAAGTACAATAAAAGAAAGAGATGGATGATATCACAACAGAATGAACTGAAATAAAAAGGATCCTAGCAGAATACTATGAAAATCACACTCCAACAAATTTGGAAACCTAGAAGAAGTGGACAAATTTTTAGAAACACATTACGTATCTAAACTAACACAAACTGAGGTAGAAAAACTAGAACAGACCCATAACAAGGAATAAATTGAAAAGGTAATTAAAAAAAAAAAAAAAAAAAAAAAGCCCTGTCCCGGAGAGCTTCACTGGAGATTCCTACCAAACATTCAGAGAAGAGATCACACAAATACTACTTAAACTATTTCAGAGCATAGAAAGAGAAGGAATACTCCCAAATTCATTATATGAAGCCAGCACAACCCTTATACCAAAGCCAGGCAAACACACCACAGAAGAAAAAAAATTACAGACAAAAATCCATCATGATTATAGATGCAAAAATTCTCAACAAAATTCTAGCCAATAAAATTCAACAGCATATCAAAAAAAGTACATTATGACCAGGCAGCATTCATGCCAGGTATTCAAGGGTGGTTCAACACTAGACAATCAATCAACATAATCCACCACATAAATAATACAAAATAAAAGAATCACATGATTATCCCAATCGATGCAGAAAAGTCATCTGAGAAATTCAAAGTCATTGATGATAAAAACTCTCAGCAAAATAGGAATAGAAAGGAAATTCTTCAACATTAATAAAAGGCATTTATACAAAACCAACAGCCAACATTTTTCTCAACAGAGACTGAAAGCATTCCCCTTGACAATGAGAACCAGACAAGGATGACTTTTATCACTACTCTTATTCAACACTGTGCTGAAAGTCCTAGTTAGAGCAATAAGGCAAGAAAAAGAAATAAAGTGTGTCCAAATTGGTAAGGAAGAGGTAAAACTATCTTTTTTTGCAGGCAATATGATCTTATAGATAGAAAACCCCAAAGAATCCAGAAGAAAGCTACTGAAACTAATAGAAAGTTTCAGCAAAGTAGCAGCAAGATTAACATACAAAAATCAGTTGGGTTCCCCTTCACCAACAAAGAACGTTGAAAAGGAAATCAGGAAAGCAATACTATTTACAGTTGCCCCCCAAAAGATAAAATACTTAAGAATAAATCTAACTAGGGACATAAAAGACCTACACAAAGAAAACTACAAAACACTATTGCAAGAAATCAAAAGAGACTTATATAAATGGAAAAACATACCATGCTCATGGGTAGAAAGACTCAACATCGTGAAAATGTCAGTTCCGCCCAAAGTGATCTACAGATAAAATGCAATCCCGATTCAAATTCCACTGGCATTTTTTAATGAGATGGAGAAACAAATCACCAACTTCATATGGAAAGGGAAGAGGCCTTGGAAAGGAAAACATTATTGAAGAATAACAAAATGTGAAGCCTCACACTACCTGATCTTAGAAGTTACTATGAAGACACGGTAGTCAACATAGCCTGGTGCTGGAACAGACACAAAGACCAACAAAACAGAATTGAGAACCCTGATGTAAATTCATCCACCAACGTGTAGCCAATATTTGATAAAGGGCCAAAGACAACTAAATGGGGAAAAGACCTTCTCTTTAACAAATAGTGCTGGCATAACTGAATGGCTATCAGTAAAAAAATGAAACAGGACCTATGCATCACACCATACACAAAAACTAATTCAAAATAGATCAAAGACCTAAGTATAAAACTTAAAATGATAAAGATCATGGAAGAAAAATAGGGACAATGCTAAGGGCCCTAATATACGGCACAAATACAATACAAACCATAACTAATAATTCACAAACACCAGAGGATAAACTAGATAACTGGGAGCTCCTAAAAGTTAAACATGTTCATGAAAAGTTTTCACCAAAAGAGTAGAAAGAGAATCTACATACTGGAGAAAAATTTTTGGCTACGACACATCAGACAAAAGTCGGATCTCTAAAATCTATAAAATACTTCAACACTTCAACAACAAAAAGACAAATAATCAAATTAATAAGGGGCAAAGGACATGAACAGACACTTCACCAAAGAAGACATTCAGGCAGCTAACAGACACATGAGGAAATGCTCTCAGTCATTAGCTATTAGAGAAATACAAATCAGAACTACAATGAGATACCAACTCGCCTCAACATTACAGTTACTAGTCAAGAAAACAGAAAATAACAAATGTTGGAGAGGCTACGGGGAGACTGGTGGGAATGCAAAATGGTGCAACCACTATTGAAATTGATATGGCACTGTCTTAGTCATCTAGTGCTGCTCTAACTGAAATACCACGAGTGGATGGTTTTAACAAGATAAGTTTATTCTCTCATAGTCCGGTAGGCTACAAGTCCAAATTCAGGCTGTCAGCTCCAGGAGAAGGCTTTCTCTCTCTGTCAGCTCTGGAGTAATGTCCTTGTGATGCATCAGTCTTCCCATGGTCTGGAAGCATCTCAGCACAGGAACCTCTGGTCCAAAGGACGCGCTCTGCTCCTGGCACTGCTTTCTTGGTGGTACGAGGCTCCCATGTGTCTCTGTTCGCTTCTCTCTTTTATATCTCAAAAGAGATTGGATTAAGACACTATCTAATCTTGCAAGCCTCATCAGTATAACCTCATCACAGTGATAGACTTTACAACACAAGAAGATCACATATAACCTCATCATAGTGATAGAGTTTACAACACGTAAGGAAATCACATCAGATTACACAGTCATACAATACTGGGAATCATGACCCAGCCAGGATGACAGATATTTTGGGGGGACACAATTCAATCCATGACAGGCACCTTATTAAAAAGCTAGAAATAGAAATACCGTACGATTTAGCAATCCCACTCCTAGGAATATAGTATAGAGAAATAAGAGCCGTCACATGAATAGACATATACACACCCATGTTTATTGCAGCATTATTCACAACAACAAAAAGAAGGAAACAACCTAAGTGCCCATCAACAGATGAATGGATAAACAAATTATGGTATATACACAATGAAATACTACGCAAAAATAAAGAACAATGAGGAATCTGCAAAACATCTCACAACACTGATGAATCTAGAGGGCATTATGCTGAGTGAAGTAAGTCAATCATAAAAGGACAAATATTGTATGAAACCACGATTGTAAAAACTCAAGAAAAGGTTTACACACAGAAAGAAAAAAAAAGCAATTTTTGATGACAATGAGGATGGGAGGGGTGGAGAGGGGAAGTCACTAACTAGATAGTAGGCAAATGTTAACTTTGGTGAATGGAAAGATAAGACACAATATAGGGAAAGTCAGCACAACTTGACCAAGGCAAAGTCATAGAAGCTTCCCAGACACATCCAAACACCTTGAGAGAACATATTACTGGGCTGACGGCTGAGGACCATGGTCTCAGGGGACTTTTAGTTCAATTGGCATAACACAGTTCATAAAGAAAATGTTCTACAGTAGCCTCCCCAGCCCTTATCCAAAGTTTTGCTTTCCATGGTTTTAGTTACCCTGGGTCCAAAAATGTTAAGTGATAGTAAGATGAAATCTCACACCTCCCGTTCTATCCTGCCCAGGGACTACATTCACATAACTTTTATTACATTATATTGTTATAATTTTATATTTTATTATTAGTTATTGTTGTTAATCTCTTAGTTTGCCTAATTTATAAATTGAACGTTATCATAAGTATTTATGTATAAGTCAAAACATATCTAGGGTTCAGTACTAGCCGACGTTTCAGGCATCTATGGGGGAGTGTCTTGAAATATCTGCCCTGAAGATAAAGGAGGACTGCTTGTACATCCTACTTTGGTGAGTAGTGTTTGGGGTCTTAAAAGCTTGTGAGTGTCTATCTAAGATACATCTATCTATTGGTCCCATCCCATCTGGAGGAAAGGAGAATGAAGAAAACCAAGACACAAGGAAAATATTAGTCCAAAGGGCTAATGGACCACATGAACCACAGCCTCCACCAGCCTGAGCCCAGAAGAACTAGATGGTGCCCGGCTACCACTATTGACCACTCTGACAAGTATCACAATAAAGGGTCCCTGACTAAGTGGGATAAAAATGCAGATCAAAATTAAAATTCACAAAAAGACCAGACTTAATGGTCTGACAGAGACTGAAAGAACCCCCAAGACTATGGTCCACAGACAATCTGCTAACTCAGAACCTGAAGCCACTTCTGAAGTCCACTTTTCAGCCAAAGACTAGACAGGCCTATAAAACAAAAAATAACACAAGTGAGGAATGTACTTCTTATATCAATCTAATATATGAGACCAAATGGGCAACACCTGCCAAAAATCAAAGACTAGAAGGCAGGAAGGGACAGGACAACTGGAAGAATGGACACGGGGAACACAGATGGAAAGGGAGAGAATTCTGACTCAATGCAGGTATTGCAACCAATGTCACAAAAAAAATTGAGTATGAGTTTTTGAATGAGAAATTAATTTGTGCGGTAAACTTTCACCTAAAGCACAATCAATAAAAAGAAGAAGAAATAGAGAATCTCAACAGACCTGTAACAAGTGAGGAGGTTGGATCAGTAATAAACAACTTTCCAACAAAGAAAATCCCAAGACCAGATGCCTTCACTGGTAAATTATGGCAAATAGTTTAAGAAGAATTAACATCAATTATTCACAAACTCTTCCAAAATATAGATGAGAAGGGAACGCTTCCTAACTCATTCTATGAGGCCACATTATCCTAATACCCAAGCCAAATAAAGACACCACAAGGAAAGAAAACTATAGACAAAAGTCAGAGGAAGGAAAATTGACACAAATTTTTTTAAGTCAGTAAAATCTGAAGTGGTTTCTTAGGAAAGATCAATAAAATTGATAAATATAGGTAGACTGAGGAATTAAAAAAGTGATAAATTGTAAATTACCTAAAAAGAGAATAAATTACTTTCTGTAAATAAATGGAAAAACTCACTGAAAGACAGAAAATCCAAAAAAGATTCAAGAAGGAACAAATTCTGAATCACTCCATTTCTATTAAAGAAATCAGATTCACAATCAAAAAAAAAAAAAGTAAAGAAAATTTCAGGGTTACATGGCCTCTTTGGTGAATTCAAGCAAATGATGAAGGAAAAATCATATATGAAACCTAGATTTTTTTTCAGAAAATAAAGAAGAAAATATTTCTCAATTCATTTTATGAGGTCATTGTTATCACGATATCAACACCAAAGAAAAATTTGAAAAGAAACAAAGGAAAACTACAGACTAATAAATTCATGAACATACACACACACACACACACAAATCTTCAACAAAATATTACAAACTGATTCAATCAATATATACAAAGCATAAGCTAATGGGGTTCGCCTAGGAATTAAAACATCTGTTTAAAATTTGAAAATCTATTATCAAAATTCTATGTGCTAATATATTAAAGGAGAAATTCTACATGTCATTATTATCCATGGATAAAGGCTTTTGATGAAATATATGTTCATTATTTTAAAAAGGAGAAACAAAGTTCAGCAGACTTGGAGTAGAAGGGAATTTATTCAAGCTCATAAATGACTCGTGCAAAATACCTACAGCTAACCCCATACCCGACAGCGAAATACTGAATGATTTCCTTATACAGTCAGGAAAAAGACAAGTATGTCTGCTCTCAACATTTTCATTCAACATATTAAATGCCCTAGCTGGCGTAAAAAGGCAATAAATATAAATAATAAAGTAAATAAATAAATCCATATTGGAAAGTGTTTTAGGCTGGGGAGAGAGAGAGGTAATTTACCTCAAGAAAATGAGTCATGCAGTTGTAGATGCTGACAAGTCCGAAATCTATGGGTCAGGTGTCAAGCTGGAGGTTTCTCCTAACTTATGTAGCTGCAGGGCTGGTGAACCCAAAATCAGCAGATCAGATGGCAGGATGCTGGCTCATGGGAATACAGGAGCTGGCAAATCCCTATATCTGCAGAGCAAGCGGCAGGCTGCCGGCTCACGTCTCAAGAACCAGAAGTCAGATGCTGACGAGTCATATGCAAGATCAAGAAAGAGAGAGTGATCTTTGCCAGAATATCCATACATATTGGATGCAAGACACTCCCCCAAGGAAACTCCCATTATATCAAATCACGAAATGGAGGATAATTACAGCCATACCACGGAGATATTGCAGGTTTGATTCTAGACCACCACAATAAAGTGAATATCGAATAAAGCCAATCCCACAAATTTTTTGGTTCCCCAATGAATATAAAGGCTGTGTTTACACTATACCGTAGTCTATTAAATGTGCAATAGCATTATGTCCTAAAAAA
Organism: Trichechus manatus latirostris; assembly: GCF_000243295.1. Lineage (NCBI taxonomy): Eukaryota > Metazoa > Chordata > Mammalia > Sirenia > Trichechidae > Trichechus > Trichechus manatus. The sequence continues at coordinate 6,396,268 of NW_004443955.1, forward strand.
TAATGTACATATCTTTATTGAAAAATATTGCTAAAAAGTGCTAACCATCATTTGAGCCTTCAGTGAGTCCTAATCTTTTTGCTGATGGAGGATTTTGCCTTGATGTTGATGGCTGCTGACTGATCAGGGTGGTGGTTGCTGAAGGCTGGGGTGGCTGTGTTAATTTATTAAAATAAGACAACAGTGAAGTTTGCTGCATCGATTGACTCTTCCTTTCACGATGTGATGCTTTTTGACAGCATTTTACCCACAGTAGAACTTCTTTCAAAATTGGAGTCAATCCTCTCAAACTCTGTCACTGCTTTATCAAATAAGTTTATGAATATTCTAAATCGTTTGTTGTCATTTCAGCAATGTTCACCAGGAGAAGATTCCATCTCAAGAAACCACTTTATTTGCTAATCTATAAGAAGCAATTCCTCATTCACTAATGTTTTATCCTGAGATTGCAGCAATTCAGTCACATCTTCAGGCTCCACTTCTAATTCTAGTTCTCTTACTATTTTCACATCTTCAGTTACTTCCTCCACTGAATTCTTGAACCCTTGAAGTCATCCATAAGGTTTGGAATCAACTTCTTCCAAACTCCTGTTAATGTTGATATTTTGACCTCTTCACATGAATCACTAATATTCTTAACGACATCTAGAATGGTGAATCCTTTTGTGAAGGTTTTTAATTTACTTTGCCCAGATCCATTAGAGAAATCATTATCTGACAGCTATAGCCTTATGAAATGTATTGCATAAATAATAAGACTTGAAAGTTGAAATCACTCCTTGATTGATGGGCTGTAGAATGGATGTTGTGTTAGCAGGCATGAAAACAACATTAATCTCCTTGTATATCTCCATCAGAATTCTTGGGTGGCCAGGTGTGTTGTCAATGAGCAGTAATATTTTGAAAGGAAACATTTTTTTCTGAGCAGTTGGTCTCAACATTGGGTTTAAAATATTCAGTAAACCATGCTGTAAACAGGTGTGCTGTCATCCAGGCTTTGTTGTTCCATTTATAGAGCACAGGCAGAATAGATTTAGCATAATTCTTAAGGGCCCTAGGATTTTTGGAATGGCAAATGAGCTTTGGCTTCAACTTAGTCATCAGCCCCCAACAAGAGAGTTAGCCTGTACTTTGAAGCCTTGAAGCCAGGCATTGACCTCTCCTTTCTAGCTACAAAAGTCCTAGATGGCATCTTCTTCCAATATAAAGCTTTTTCATCTACATAGAAAATCTATTGTTTACTATAGCCACCTTCATCAATTATCTTAGCTAGATCTGGATAACTTGCTGCTGCTTCTACATCAGCATTTGCTGCTTCACCTTACACTTTTACGTTATGGAGTTGGCTTATTTCCTTAAAACTCATGAACTAACCTCTGATAGATTCAAACTTTTCTTCTGCAGCTTCCTCACCTCTCTCAGCCTTCATAGACTTGAAGAGAGTTAGGTCCTTGCTCTGAATTGGGCTTTGGCTTAAGGGAAGGTTGTGGCTTGTTTGATCTTCTGTCCAGACCACTAAAACTTTCTCCATATCAGTAATAAGGCTGTTTTGCTTTCTTATCATTTGTGTGTTCACTGGAATAGCACTTTTAAAGTTTTGGCACAAAATACCTAGCTTTCGGACTATCCCAGCTTTCAATATGCGTTCCTCACTAAGCTTAATCATTTCTAGCTTTTGATTTAAAGTGAGAAACTTGTGACTCTTCCTTTCACTTGAGCAATTAGAGGCCATTGTAGGATTATTAATTGGCATGATTTTAATATTGTCATGTCTTAGGGAATAGGGAAGCCCAAGCAGAAGGAGAAAGATGGGGGAACGTTCAATCAGTGGAGCAGTCAGAATACACACATTTATCGATTAAGTTTGCCATCTTATATGGATGCGGTTTATGGCACCCCAAAACAATTACAATAGTAACGTCAAAGATAGTTGATCACAGATCACCATAACAAATATAAAAATAATGAAAAAGTTTGAAATATTGCTAGAATTACCAAAATGTGACTCAAAGATACAAAGTGAGCACATACTGTTGGAAAAATAAACTTGCTTGATGCAGGGTTGCCACAAACCTTCAATTTTTAAAAAACACAATATCTGTGAAGCACAATAAAACAAGGTATGTCTGTACATAGTACTGAGAATCATAGCCTAGCCGAGTTGACACATAACATTAACCACCACAGTCCACCGTTTGTCATCTTGGGTCCTATACACATCTCCTTAAACCATATATAATCTCTAAATAAAGACAATTTTAAAGTCATACTTGTGCCTAACACGATACAACTAACGTGTACAATTGAAAACACACTAGCCCCAATCACATATTTTAGCAGTAATGGGATAAGGGAGGGAAAAAAACAAATATATATATACCTGTTGCCCTCGAGTGGATTCCAAATCATAGCAACCATATAGGACAGAGTAGCACTGCCCAATAGGGTTTCCAAGGAGTGGCTGGTGGATTCAAACTGCTGACCTTTCAGTTGGCAGCCAAGCTCTTAACCACTGTGCCACCAGGGACACACACACATACGTGTATAATAAAACAAAGAAGAAATACTTATAACAATTACAGTCCCTGTTTCTGCAACTGGTCATATGGTCGTAACTGGTATTTAGAACTACCCATTCTGTGTTCCCTTTGCCCAGAGTTGGTCGTTGTTGTTTGCCTGGTGTGGTGACCCAAACTTTCATTCTTGGAGTGTCTGGGCCATTAGTAGTCATGTCGGAATTGGGTTGCTGTAGTTTTCCACTGACTTTAATCACAGGGCATGATAGTTCTAAAAGAAACCCTAAGGAATCTCCTGTATTCCAGACATACTCCTCTTTACCACCATTATGTAATATGAATCCAGTTTCCCCTTGGTAATTAGGATCAATCACATCAGCCAATATGGTAATTCCCTTCTTTGCCTGTTCAACCAGAGACACGAGGAGCCCAAAGTGGCCAGGTGGCATTCTTAACTTCCAGTTCAATGGAATCAGTGATGTGTCTCCAGGTGGGAGAATTCTTCCCTTTGAAGCTAACACTGTTAGACTGGAAAAGCATAGGGTCGTGGGGACAGGAAGCAAAAATTTTGTGAGTGGGTCACTAGGCTTAATAGTGAATGGTGCCAATCCCATTTTCACTCCTTGATTCCTAGACCCATGAATCCTGGCTATGGGAGAAAGCACCATATATTGGATGCTGATTTAGAACATATACCGTCTCATGGAGAACACTGACCCAACCCGACAAAATACCACCACCTAAATGGTGCCAAAATTGTATCTTTAGAAGGCCATTCCACAATTCTATTAAGCCAGCTGCTTCAGGATGATGGATAACATGGTAACACCAATGAATTCCATGATCATGGGCCCACTGCTGCACTTCATTTGCTGTGAAGTGAGTCCCTTGATCTGAGGCAATGCTGTGTGGGATACCATGATGGTGGATAAGGCATTCTGTAAGTCCACAGATGGTAGTCTTGGCAGAAGCATTGCATGCAGGGAAGGAAAATTTGTATCCAGAGTTAAATTTCTGTCCCACTGAGGACAAAAAGCTACCATTTCCATGATGGAAGCAGTCCAATGTAATCAAACTGCCACCAGGTTGTTGGCTGATTATTCCGAGGAATGGAGCCATATCGGGAACTCAGTATTGGTCTCTCAGACTGGGCACTCAGGAGTGGCTGTAGCCATGTCAGCCATGATGAGTGGAAGCCCATGTTTCTGAGCCCATACATAATCTCCATCCCTGCCACCATGGTCACTTTGTTCATAAGCCTACTGGGCAATGACAGGAGTGGCTGGGGAAAGATGATGACTGGTTTCCACAGAATGTGAAATCCTGTCCACTTGATTGCTAATATCCTCCTCTGTCAAGGTTACCCTTTGGTGAGCATTCACATGAGATACAAATATCTTCACTTCTTTGGCTCATTCAGAGAGGCCTACCCACATAGCTCTTTCCCAAACCTCCTTGTCACCAATTTTCCAATCATGTTCCTTCCAAGTCCTTGACCATCGAGAAAAACCATTACCCATAACCCATGAATCAGCATACAATTGCACATCTGGCCATCTCTCCTTCCAAGCAGAGTGACCATCCAGGTGCACTGCTCAAAGTTCTGCCCATTGGAAGGATTTCCCTTCACCACTGTCCTTCTGGGAGGTCCCGGAAAGGGGCTAAAATGTTGTCACTGTCCACTTTCAAGTGGTGCATGTATATCATGCAGAACCATCTGTAAACCAGGCATGAGATTTATCTTCCTTAGTCAACTGATCATGAGGAAGTCACCTTGAGGGCATAGGTGCAGACTAGGAATGGGCAGGTACTGTGCCCGGAGTGGAGACCATGGGCATTTGGGCCACTTCCTCATGTAACTTACTTGTGCTTTAAGATCTTGCTCTTCTATTTAATGATGGAGTGCTGCTGTGCATGTCTTACTTTATGACTCTGTGAATCAGACAACACTCAGTTCATGACAGGCAACTCAGGCTGTGGAGTGACTTGGTGGCCCATAGTTAAGCATTCAGTCTCTACTAAGGCCTAGTAACAATCAAAAAACTGTTTCTCAAAAGGAGAGAAGTTATCTGCAGAGGATAGCAGGACTCTACTCCAAAATCCTAAGGGTCTGCAATGTGATTCAGTAATAGGAGCCTACCAAAGACTCCAAACAGCATCTCTCTTTGCCACTGACACTTCCAGCACCACTGGATCAGCTGGATCATATGGACCAAGTGGCAAAGTGGCTTACACAGCAGACTGAATCTGTAACAGAGCCTTCTTTTGTTCTGGGACCACTCAAAACTAGCAGGTTTTCAAGTCACTTGATAAATTTAGGCTGGAGTAGCACATACAAATGAGGGATATGTTGCCTTCAAAATCCAAAGATGTCCACCAGGAGTTGTGCCTCCTTTTTAGTTGTAAGAGGGGCCAGATGCAACAACTTACCTTCATTTTAGAAGAAATATCTTGATATGCCCCACACACGAAGATCCCTAGAAATTTCACTGAGGTGGAATGCTCCCGAATTTTTGTCAGATTAATTCCTCACATTCTGCCATGCAAATGTCTTACCCATAACTTTAGAGTCGTTTATACTTCTTCCTTACTAGGTCCAATCAGCGTAAAGTTAACAGTGTAATGCACCAATGTGACATCTTGTGGAAGGGAAAGGCGATCAAGTTCCCTACTTAATAGATTATGACATAGGGCTGGAGAGTTGATATACCCCTGAGGTCGAACAGTGAAGGTATATTGTTAGCCTTGTGAGCTGAGGGCAAATTTCTTCTGGTGTCCTTCAAAATTCACATGGATAAAAGGGCATTAGCAAAATCAATAGCTGCATATCAGGCACCAGAAGATGTATTCATTTGCTCAAGCAATGAAAACACATCTAGAACAGCAGCTGCAATTGGGGTCACCACCTGGTTAAGTTTATGATAATCCACTGTCATTATCTAAGATCCATCTGTATTTTGCACAGGGCAAAAAGGCCAGCTGAATAGGGATGTGGTTGGAATCACCACCCAGCGTGATTGGTGGCAAGTCCTTGATGGTGGCAGTAATCTCTACAATCCTTTCAGGAATGTGGTATTGCTTTTGGTGTGCTATTGTCCTAGGTAGGGTCACTTCTAATGGGACCATAATAGCCCTAACTCCACATGTCAGAGATCCAATGTAGAATTTAGGAGCTCAATGTCCCCGGATTACTGATTATCTGCACTTATGTCCCCATCCCAAGTTTTAGGATCCCGTTTCTTCCTTATCAATGCCCTCACTTGAACTTCAGACATAATTTCAGGTTGGGAATTCAATTGGTGTTGTAATTCAGCCACTGTTATGATAAGATTCTGGGTTTGTTTTTCAGCAATATCAACTCTGTTACTACAAGAAATAAGGCTTTCTTTCAGGGAACAATTGACGAGTTTCAGGTCTTGTATGCAGCACTTGAGCTGTGACTCTGAAGTTTGAGCTTATCCCTTTCTTTCACTACTTTGTATAGTAAAAGTAGGATGAAGAAACCAGCTTCCTTATACTTCCCATTCTGACAAAATTGTAGAAAAGTATCAAATATGTAATTACCCACAAATATGTAATTACCTCTCACAAATATTTGATCCAGTGTGATGATATTTTACATATTTCAATTGCCACCTCACATCATGGATTAGCAGTGCCCTCTTTACTACTAGAGGCAGAGTTATCAGTGCCTTGAAGACTAGCCAGACTTGAGAACGAATTCAAAAAACTCATCCTTACAATTTTGTTCCTTTAGAATCACACTTGGTACCAAATATCTTAGGCTGGGTTCTCTAGAGGAGCAAAACCACTGATATGTATATATATATATATACAGAGAGAGAGAAAGAGATTTTATGGAAATGGCTCACGCAGTTGTGGAGGCTGGCAAATCTGAAATCCGTGAGTCAGGCATCAGGCTGGAGGCTTCTCCTGACTCGTATAGTTGCAGGGACTGATGCACCCAAAATTTACAGATCAGATGGCAGGCTGCTGGCTCACAGGGCTGCAGGAGCTGGTGAATCCCAAAACCTACAGGTCAGGCAGCAGGCTGCTAACTCATGTCCCAAGAATCAGAGGTCAGATGATAGTGAGTTAGATGCAGAATCGAGAGAGAGAGAACTTTGCCAGAATATCCATATATATTGGATGCAGGCCACATACCCAAGGAAACTTCCCTTACACCAGATCACAAAATGAAGGATAATTACACAATACTGAGAATCATGGCCTAGTCAAGTTGACACATAACATTAACCACAGAAAGGAAGTTGGGAAATATCTATTTTTATTCACAGGTAACATGACTATGTACATAGAAACATCCTAAGTAATCTACAAAACACCCACTAGAACTAAGCAGTGAATTTTGCCAGGTTACAAAATATAAGGTCAAAATACAAAAAAAATAAAATAAAAGCTATCTCTATTTACTAGTAGAAAACAAATTGAAAATAAGTTTTTTTTTTTTTTAATAAAACCGTTTATAAAACAAACAAAAAACCAAACTAGTTGTTGTCAAGTTGATTTGACTCATGGTGGGCACATGTGTGTCAGAGTAGAACTGTGCTACATCAAGCTTTCAGTGGCTGTTTTTTCAGAAGTAAATCACCTGGCTTTTCTTCCAAGGAACCTCTGGGTGGACTCCAACTTCTGAGTTAGCAGCTGAGCACATTAATCCTTAGCACCACCCAAGGACACCCACTATGAAATCCCTAAGAAAATATTTACAAAATATTTGCAAGACGTTTACAGTAAAACTACAAAATATAGCCATGAGGAATTAAAGAAAACCTAAATAACTGTAAGTGGATAGCATGTTAATGGATGGAAAACTCCATATTGTTAAGATCTCAGTTCTCATATGGATATATGGTTACAACAAAATTCCAATCAAAATCCCAGCATGCTTTTTGCAGAGCATCATGAGCTGATTCTTAAATTAGTCTGGAAATGCAAAAGACCTAGAATAGCAAAAATAAATTTGAAAAAGGTGAATATTGGAGAATTTGCACTGTCAGATTTCAAGACTCACTATAAAGCTACATTAATCAAGGCAGTGTGTAATGTCTAATGATAGACACACATTAGCTTAATGGAATAGTACAGAGATTTCAGAAATAGATTCATACTTTTTTTGATCAATTTGTTTTCAACAAAGTCTCTAAGCTAATTCAATCAGCAACAGATAGTCTTTTCAACAAATGTTAGAACAACTGGTCATACACATACTTGACATGGATCATTGTTATTTGCTGTTAAGTCAGCTCCGACTCATTCTGTATAACTGAAAAAAACTTTGCCTGATCCTGTGTCATCTTCATGATAATTAATATGTTTGAGTCTATTGTTTCCCTTGTTGTGTTAATCCATTTCATTGACGGTTTCCCTCATTTTTTGCTGGCAATCTACCAACCATGATGTCCTTTTCTAGCGACTGGTCTTTCCTGATGTCATGTCCAAAGGAAGCAAGTCAAAGTCTCACCATTCGCACTTCTAAGGAGCATTCTATTTGTATTTATTTCTTATAAGACTGATTGTTTGTTCTTCTGGTAGTCCACTACATATTCCATATTCTTCACCAACACCACATTTGAAATGGATCAATTCTTCTATCTTCCTTTTTCATTGTCCATTTTTCACATACATAAGAGGTGATTGAAAAGTCCATGGCTTGGGTGAGTTGCACCTTAGTCACCAAAGTGACGTCTTTGCTTTTTAAAACTCTAAAGATGTCTTTTGTAGCAGATTTTACTGCTGCATTGCTTCATTTTATTTTTTACTATTGCTTCCATGGGCATTGATTGTTGTTCCAAGTAGAATTACATCATTGACTATTTCAATTTTTTTCTCCACTTATCATGATTTTTTATTGGTCCACATGTATCACAGACTTAAACATAAAAACTAGAATTATAAGCCTTCTTGGAGAAAATATTCATGACCTTGAGTTAGATAAAGCTTTTCAAGGGAGACAAGACAACAAAAAGGATGAACCATACATTAAGAAAAAAAACTGATAACTTGAACTTTACCAAAAACCTTGCTCTTTGAAAGACGTCTTTAAGGAAATGAAAAGACAATCCATGAACTTCATAAACGTACTTGCAATATGTATGTCTAACAAAGGACTTATATCTATACTACGTAAAGAACTCTTAAAACACAGTAATAAGGCAAAAACCCAATGAAAAATGAGACAAAGGACTTAAACAGACCTAAGGAGATGTATGAATGTCCAATATACACCTAAAAGATGTTCAACATCACTAGTCATCAAGGAAATACTGTATAGATTAAAACCACAGTGAAATATCTTTGCACTCCCTTGAGAATGACTAAAATTTTTAAGACAGGTTATACAAAGTGTTGGCAAGGATGTGAAACAATTTAAATCCTTGTATATTGGGGCCACTTAATGGTACAGCCACTTTGGAATACAGTTTGGTGATTTCTTATAAAGTGAAGCATACATTTACCATATGACCAGCAGTTCTACTTCCAGAAAATTACCCAAAAATAATAAAAGCATATGTCTACGTAATAAATTTTACTGGAATTTACATAGCAGCTTTATTCATAATAGTCCAAAACAGGAAACAACACAAATTTACATATATATTTGAGAGGGTAAACAAAGTGTGTTATATTCATACAATGGAATTACTTAATAACAAAAAAGAGCAAATTACTTCTATATACAATAGCATGGTTGAACCTGAAATCTGTTATGCAAAGTCAAAGAAGCCAGAGAGGAGAGTAAATATGGTATTATTCAATTTATATGAAGTTCTGGAATTAATCTCTAGTGACAGTAATTATATCGATATTTGTCTAGATGTGGGACTTAGAGGGACTGAGTGCAAGGTGCAGGAGAGAACTTTTTTGTGTGATGAAAATGTTCTATATCTTGATTGTTGTGGGGTTTATAGTGACATGACCATTTTTCAAAGCTCATCAAACTGTATGCTTAAAATGGGTGACCTGTCACTTTCTTGGTAATGTCCTTTGACTCACACAAGTTTGTAATTTTGATAAAGTCGAATTTGTCTATTTATTATTTTGTAGCTCATGCTTTTGTTGTCATATCTAAGAATGAAATATGTGTAATAGGAAAACTAATGGAGATATAATTATATTAGTGGTACGGTGGTTTAGGATTCTGCTGCTAACCAAAAGGTAGACAGTTCAAATCCATCAGTCGCTCCTTGGAAACCCTATGGGGCAGTTCTACTCTGTCCTATAGGGTCGCTGTGAGTTGGAATCAACTCATTGGCCACGAGTTTGGGAGGTGAGAAGAGGGGAAATTATTGCTTAATGAGTGCAGAGTTTAGCGGGATTAGGATGATTTGGAAATTGTGGTGATTGTTGCACAACATTGTGAATGTAATTAATAAGAATGAATTGTAACTTTAAAAGAGTTAAAATGGCAAATTTTATTATATACATATACCACAGTGTAAAAAAAGGGTGTATTCTGCTGTATCTAAATTATAACTCAATATGGTTGATATTTTATTTATTTATTTTTTATTGTACTTCAGGTAAAGGCTTACAGAACAAATAGTTTCTCATGAAACAGTAATACACATATTGTTTTATGACATTGGTTAACAACCCCACAAAGTGTCAACTCTCTAACTTCTCAACCTTTTTTTTCTGGTGAAAATACACATAGCAAAAGATACACCATTTCAAAAATTTCTACATGCAAAGTTCAGTGACATTGACTACACTCTTCAAATTGTGTTGTTATTCTCACTTAAGATGAAGGCTTACAGAACAAAATAGTTTCTCATTTAACAGTTACTACAAATATTGCCCTATGACAATGGTTAACAATCTCACAACACATCAACAATATCCTTATCCAAGTGTTTGTCTTCAGTTCCACTGATCCTGTCTTCCACGGTTTCAAATCTGCTCCTCAGCCCTTCTATGACACTGCCCATTTCTGAAATCTTGTTGTTTATCTTTTGGATTTCTAGTTGTTGTTTTTGTATAATTTCCAGTTGTGAGTTTATTTTGGCATTTTGTTCCTGCATTATTTTCCTGAATTCTTCCTTTTTTTTATCTGCATTTTCCATGAATTTGTCTATTTTTTCCTCAGTTTTGTCTGTCTTTATTGTTTCAACTCTTGGACAATTCCAAGTATTAGAAATTTGAATTCCATATCAGGCAGTTCTAGTGCCTTTTCTTCTACTGGAAAGTCATCTGGTGTTTTATTTTGGATGCCTACTGGAACCATTCTGTCCTGTGTTTGTAAATGTTTTGATATTTTCTGCTGTTGACAAAAAGGGAAAAAGAGGGAAAAGAAAACAAAACAAGTTTAAAAAGAAGAACAAGAGAAACCCAAAAATAACAGAAAAAAATACGCGAAGAAAGAAGTGCCTTCAGGGATCCCTCTGCACGTCTGCACAAGCTGAGGGAGTAGTTCCCAAGCCGCGCAGCACTACCCAGCCAGAATGGGCTCCCAACTCGAGAAAAGAAAAAGAAACCAAACAAACAATTCAAAACAAACAAACAAGTGCCCTGGGATCCCACCAGCATGGCAGCATGGACCAGGAAACAGTTCCACACTCGAGCTGAGCTCCACAGCCCCTCAGGAAGAAGCAAAGATGGCCCACGTAGCCAGGTATTTGAGTGAAAGGAGAGGGAGATGGTGAGAGGTAAGGAAGAAATCAAAAGAAATGGAAAAAAGCAACACCAGCAGCCAACAAATGGAATTTAGGGAGTCAACAAGTGCGGGTGGGTGGAATCCAAGCAGTTGGTGCTTCCCGGCCATGAGACTGTGGCCGTGGGAAGCTGAGGAGGCTGAGTGGGGGTAAAGAAGGGGGTGGGGTGGGGTGGGAAAGCATATATTGCTGTTCACCGGTTGTTCTGTCTCCTGCTGGAAGCTCTATGAAGCTGCTTTCTCGTACCCCCATTTGCTGTTCTCTGATAGGAGTCCAAGATGGCGGATCTGTGCTGCATTAGCTGATAGGGGACCTCTGCATGTATGTCTCCTCGCTCTCTGTTCTCTGTCATTTTCTTATTCCATTTGGTGCTTGGCTGAGTTCTTTATCTCTTCATTTGATGTTTAGGGTTTCAGGACTGCTGTTTTCTCTTTTTGGCTTAGTTTTTCAGATCTTTGCTGTGGAGGGACAGTGTGTTGCTTCTGCCTAGAGGGCCATGTTGCAGGAAGTCTTTTCCCTCTAATAATTCTTGTAAGTTTGATTTGGTTTTTACATAGTCTGTTAATTTCTGTTTATCTGGAAATGTCCTAATTTCACCATCATATTAGAATGAGAGTTTTGCAGGATATATTATTCTTGGTTGGCAGTTTTTGTTTCTTTCAAGTTTTTATTTATGTCATCCCATCGCCTTCTTACCTGCATGGTGTCTTCTGAATAATCACAGCTTAGTCTTTTTTTCCCCCTTTATCTATTACTTTTCATTTTTATCAAGCTTCCCTCAGGATTATTTGTCTTGGGTTTTAGCGAGTGTGTTTATGCTATGCCTTGGTGATTTGCTTTTGGGGTATCTTGTATGGGGTTCATTGAGCTTCTTGGATCATCAGCTTTTCATCTTTCATGATATTAGGGAAGTTTTCTGCCAGCAGTTCTTCAATGATCCTGTCTGTTTTCCGTTTTCTTTCCCTGTTCTGGAATTCTGATCACTGGAAAATTTCTGCTTTTGATTGAATCCCACATAATTCTCGGGGTTTCTTCATTTTACTTCCTTCTTTTTCCTTAAAGTTGTATCCAAGTGTTTGTCTTCAATTTCACTGATTTTTGTCTTCCATCATTTGAAACCTGCTCCTCAGTCCTTCTATGACACTGTCCATTTCTGAACTCTTGTTTGTCTTTTGGATTTCTAATTGTTGCTTTTTATTTTTTTAAATGATTTCTGGTTGTGAATTTATTTTAGCATTTTGTTCCTGTATTATTTTCCTGAATTTTTCCATTTTTTTATCTGTATTTTTCCATGAATTGGTCTGCCTTTCCAATGAATTTGTCTATTTTTTCCTCATTTTTGTTTGCTTTTTGCTTCAATCTTGGATAGCTCTGAATATGAGTGATTTGAATTCCCTCTCAGTTATTACTAGTGCCTTTTCTTCTACTGGATAGTCATCTAGTGTTTTATTTTGTATGCTTACTGGAACCATCCTGTCCTTTTTTTTGCATGTTTTGATATTGTTTGCTCTCTACTGGACATTCAGTAGTTATTTTCTTCATTTATTTATTGTAGATTTGTTTGTGTCATCTTTTTTGTTTTATTTCGTTATGTCTGAGCAGGCTGGTTCTGCATTCTGTGTTGTTTGCTCATCTGTGGGCCCGGTACTTTTCACTTCCTTGTCCAATGGGCAGGGCCAGTAGCTCAGCTATCTTGCAGCAGGGCAGATCCAGTAGTTTCTCTTTCTCCTGCTGGGAGCTCTGTGAAGCTGCTTTCTCGTACTCCCTATCCACTGATCTCTGATGTGGGCGGGGAAAATCCAAGTGGCAAGGACCTGACACTTCCTGTCTGGCCAAGTGACTGCAGTCAGCTAGGAAGGGGCGGAGGTCGAGTGTGAGGGAGAAGGATGAGGGTTTGGAAAGCACATATCGCTGGTTACTTGTTGTCCTGTCTCCTGCTGGGAAGTCTGTGAATCTGCTTTTTCTTACTCCCTATCTGCTGATCTGCGACTGGAGTCCAAGATGTCAAATCTGTGCTGTATTATCTGATAGGGGACCTCCACACGTATCTCTCCTACTCTCTATTTTCTGTCAGTTTCTTATTCCATTCTGTTCTTGGGTGAGTTCTTTATGTCTTCATTAGATGCTTAGGGTTCCAGGATTGATGTTTGTCTCTGTTTTACTTGGTTTTTCTGGTCTTTGCTGTAGAAAGATGGTGTGGTGCTTCTGTCTATAGCACCACGTTGGCTCCTTCTTCTGGCCTTTTATTTCTTGATATTGCCTTGACTTCCTCTCTGTATGGAAGTTCTGTAACTACATTGCTTTTGTTTGTTTGTTTGTTTTGAAGTTGTCATCATGTACATACTGATGTGTCTTCTTTCCTGTTTTCAGTCTTTTATCTTTTTTTGGAGAATTCTTTGTCTGGGTTGGAATATATTTTATCTGTCCTGGGTGGTAATCTTAGATTGTTGCCTGATGCTGTTGTTTCTCTAACTGGAGGCCTACCTTTAATATTTCTTGTAATTTTTGTCTTTTTTTTTTTATTCCTTTAATTTATGTTCATCTGGAAATGTCCTAATTTTGCCATAATATTTGAGAGACAATTTTGCTGGTTATATAATTCTTGGCTGACATTTTTTTTTCCTTCAAGGCTTTATATATGTCATTCTATTGCATTCTTGCCTGCATAGTTTCAGCTGAGTAATCAGATCTGTCTTATTCGTTCTCCTTTTTAGGTTAATTTTTGTTTTCCCCTAGCTGCTCTCATGAGTCTTCCTTTTTCTTTGGTTTGGGCAAGTTCCATTATGATATGCTTTGATGACTTTCTTTTGACATTTATGCTGTATGGGGTTTGTTCAGTTTATTGGATAGATATCTTCTCATCCTTCATGATATTAGGGAAGTATTCTACCTGCAAATCTTCAACAGTTCTATTTGTGTATTCCATTGCACCCCATCATGGAATTCCAATCACATATGAGTTTTTCCTATTGATAGTGTTCTACATAATTATTAGCCTTTCTTCCTTTTTCTTCATTCTTTTTTCTGATTTTTCCTCAAACAAATTGGTGTCAAGGAATTTGTCTTCCATTTCACTAATTCTGTTTTCCATTGTCTCAAATCTGCTTCTATGTACTTCTATTGAGTTATCTATTTCTGAATCTTATTGTTAATCTGTTGGATTTCTAGTTGCAGTTTTTGTATGGTTTCCAATTTTTTTTTTATTTTGTCATTTTTCTCTTGTATTGTTTTCCTGAGTTCTTATTGCTTTACTTGTGTTTTCCTTGATTTTTCTGTTTTCATTGGTTTTGTCTGTGTTTCCTTGATCTCTTTGTTGAACTCTTGGAGAGCTCTGTATAGTAGTCTTTTGAATTCTTTATCAGGTAGTTCCAGTGCATAATCTTCCTCTGGAAGATTTTCTAGTTACTTGTTTTGGTTGCTTGTCCTGCTTCTTTATGTGATTTGATATTGTCTGTTGTTTCCAAGCCATCTAGAAATTATTATATTTATTTATTTATTATATGTTTGTTACTGTGTCTTGAAATTTTATTTCATTTTGTTTTGATATATCTGAGTCGGCTGGGCATGTGTGCTACTCTGGTAGCTAATCTGGCTGTGTTGAAGTTCTCACCTCCTCTCTCCATGTGTGTGCAGCAGAAACTGGGTGTGTGAGTGCAGGTCCCTGTTCCTGGTCTTGTGGCACTGCTAAGGATGTAGGTGGCTTTTTTGGCGAGATGATGTATCTATCCAGCTGGTCACCTGTCTGTCCATGGGTGTGGGGGGTGGGGCGTTCTACTTGGTCGTTGGGTTGGATACTGTATGTGTCCTCTCCTGCTTACCAGTTGGTCAGGATGAAGGTGCCTAGGTCATCATTCACTGGGTAGGTGGTGCAGAGACTCTCACTGACAGTCCTGGCTGGGCAGGGCTGTGAAGGGCTGTTTAGAGTAGGCACAAACCTCTGGTTGCAGTGGGAGAATGCAGGGGTGAGGCAGGGATATGCTGCCTGCCCACAGGTGCCTGGTTAGAGGGCATGGCCATTTCTGTTAAAGCTCTTCATGAAGGAGGTTGTGCAGCTGGTCCTCAGTTTCCTGGTGCCATTGGCTGTAGGGAGTGGAGGCTCCACTGGCCCTCGGGCCCCCAGAGTGGGTGGCTGGATGGAGTGGGTGATACCACTGGCCCTCAGATTCCCTGGCATGGATGGCTAAGCTCCTGGCTTAGGGGGCAGGGTGGTCATGAATGCTGCCAGGCTACAGCCACGGGCAGGGAGGGAGGATGGATGAGGCAGTTGGGAGTGTCCTCTTCTCCTAGTCTACCTGAGTGGTGACACCAGCCCCATGGTTCTGGGTGGCTCCATTCTCCCATCCCACTGACATGGCTGCCCTGCTTCCTCAACTGTGGGTTGCATCCCCATACTCCTGGCCCTTGGGCATGTCAGTCTTACTCTTTCAACTTTGAACAGCATCCCAATTCTCCTGGCCAATGGGCACAGCCTCTCAACTTTGGATAGTGGCTCCATTTTCTTGGCCCACTTGAAAGGCAGCCCACCCTGTAGAACTAAAGTGGATGAAGCTGTGGTTCCACCCTTTGAAACCTAGGAGGTGGTGGTTCTACTCTTTGAAATGGAGGAAGCCCTTCCTGCTGAAGTCCCTTTGACAGTTTTTCTGATCTCTGAACAATTCCCAGGAAGGTTTCTTCTTTTTCTTGGTGGGACAACAAATGTTTGTAACCAAGTAGCTCCACTGACCCATTTACTACCTGTAGAATTCCAGGAGACAGGCAGCTTTCCTTCATTTTGCATTGTATCTGTCTCTTTCAGTCTAAGTTGATGAGATTTCTGCTGCAGTGGTTGATTAGATCCGTCAGTTTCAGACCTAAACTTTTTAACAAAAGACTGTGTAGGCACACAGTTGGTGAAAGTTCCAGGATACATGTCCTTAGTTTGTACAACAAAATTTTCCGAGTCTTTAGGTTCTATCTTCATTTTGCACAGTTCAGTTTATATCTATATCTTTCCTCCTTCATTTTACTGTAAATGGCAGGCAGAAACCATGCTGGTCCTTTAAGATCTTTCTTACAAATGTCCTCAGCCAAATATCCAAATTCACCACTTAACAAATTCTACATTCTACCAAACATTTGAACCAAATTCAGACAAGTTCTTTGCCACTTTATAAGATTGATTGACCTTCCTCCATTGTCCAATAACCTGTTTATAATTTCGTTTTAATGCCTCACCAGAAGCACATTTAACATCCACATTTCTAGTAATATTGTGTTTATGGTAATAGAAGCTTTTTGCACAGCTCTTAATTTTTTATGAGCCATTGTCAGAATTGTTCTTAATGTTCATAAATCTACCAATAGTTTCTTCAAGGAAATTTAGGCTCTTAACTATGAAGCACATAAAAATTCTTCTAGGTTCTACTCATTACCCAACTGCAATACCACTTCCACATTTTAGGTGTTTGTTAGAAAGCACTCCACTTCCGGTACTAAATTTTGTCTTAGTTACCTAGTGCTGCTGTAACAGAAATACCACAAGTGGGTGCCTTTAAAGAACAGAAATTAATTTTCTCAAAGTTCAAGAGGCTAGAAGTCTGAATTCAGAGTGTGGCTCTTCAAGGGAGGTCTTTCTTTTTCTATCTCATCTTCTAAATCTGTTGCATCCAGTCGACTCTGACTTATAGTGATCCTATAGGACAGAGTAGAACTGCCCCATAGGGTTTCCAAGGAGCAGATGGTGGATTCAGACTGCCGACCTTTTGGTTAGCAGCCGAGTTCTTAACCATTACACCACCAGGACTCCATCTCAGCTTCTACTAGTAGGCAAACCTTGGAGTTCCTGGCTTTGTTGATTCATCTGTTTCCATTGTCTTCAAATGGTGTCTGTTTTCCACCTTCTGTGCTTGCTTGTCTCTGTTTATGTTGTTACTTATATCTCAGAGGTGATTAGGTTTGGGAAACATCCTACACAGATAAGATCTCATTACCATAACAAAGAAAACCTATTCCCCAAAGGGATTGCATCCACAGGTATGGGGCTATGATTACAACACATGGTTTGAGGTGACACAGTTCAATCCATAACAGCTACTATAATCCATAACATGGACTATTTTTTAAATCAATTTACCAGCAAGGTACTAGTGTCTTTGGACATAAAGTGATCTCCTGTAGACAGTGTATATTTTCTTAGCCAGTCTTCTCATTTCTGTCTTTTGATTGGAGAGCTTAACTATTTGTATCTAAAGTAAGGAAGGACTTACTTTTGCAATTTTGCTATTTATTTCTGTGTATCTTATACCTTTTTTTTGTCCCTCATTTCCTTCAGTACTGCCTACTGTTATGGTTACTTGATTTTTTTTTTTGGTATACTTTTTAAATATTTTCTTCGTGGTTACCATGGGAATTGCATTTAACATTTTAAATTTATAACAACCTAGTCTGAAAGGATACCAACTTAAATTCAATAGCATACAAAAATTGTTCCTGTACCATAACCCCCTTATGCTGTTGTCACTAATTACATCTTTGTAAATTGTGTGTCCAATTAAAGACATAATAAGTATATTTAAAACACAGAAATACCATAAAACTGAGCCTTATATTTTTCCATTAAATCACCTTCACTGGAGATCTTTTTCTTTCATCATATGATTTTGGGTTACTGTCCAATGTACTTTCTTTTCAATCTGAAGGACTCACTTTAGCGTATCTTGTGGGGCAGGTCTCATGGTGATGAACTCCCTCAGCCTTTGTTTATCTCATTTTATCTACATTTTTGTAGAACAGTTTTGCTAGATACAGAATTCTTGGTTTACAGTTACTTCATTTCAGCATGTCATACCCCTGTTTTCTGGCCTTCCTTGTTTCTAAGGAGAAATTAGCACAATATTATTGAGGATTCCATGTATGTGATGATTTGTTTATTTCTTAATGCTTTCAAGATCCTCTCTTTATCTTTGGTTTTCAAGAGTTTGATTATAATGTGTCTAGGTGTGGATTTCTTTGGGTTTATCCTACTTAGAATACATTGAGCTTCTTGGTTGTGTAGACTCCTGCCTTTCAGCAAATTTGGGAAGTCTTTGGAGATTATTTCTTCACATATTCTACCTCTCTACCTGTGTCTTTTCCTTCTCGACTCCCAAAATTCATATATTAGTTTCTTGGTAGTGTTCTGCAAGTCTCTTAGACTCTATTCACTTTCCTTCATTCTTCTTTATTTCTGTTCCTCAGACTTGATAATTTAAATTTCTCTATCTTAAAATTCACTTAGCCTTTATTCTGCCAGCTCATGTCTGCTGTTGAAATGTTCCTTCCAGTTATTGTACTTTTCAGCACCTTATTTCTGTTTTGTTCCTTTAAAAAAAGTTTAATCTCTTTATTGAAGTTGTTTTGTTCCTGTATCATTTTCCTGATTCCCTTATGTTCTTTCCATATTTTCCTTTAACTCTTTGACCATATTACATACTGTTGTTTTAAAATCTTTGTGTATTAATTCCATTGTCTGTGTATCCTCAGAGACAATTTCTGTCACTTGATTTTATCCTTTCGAATGTGCCATCATTTCCTGTGTCTTTAAATGCCTTGTAATTTGTTGTTGTTTTTGTTGAAACTGGGAAAATTGACTTTCATAATGTAATAATTCTGAAATCACATTCTTCCTCTTCCCCAGAGTTACAGATTTTTCTTTTGTTTTTGTTTGTTTGCTAGTTTTTTTTTCTTTTTTATTGTACTTTAGATGAAAGTTTACAGAACAAGTAGTTTCTCATTAAAGAATTAGTACACTTATTGTTTTATGACAATGGTTAACAATCCCACAACATGTCAACACTGTCCCTTCTAGTGACTGCATTACTGAGCTAAAAGGGTGTTCGGGGGCCCAACTCTTGGGGATTCTCCAGTCTCTGTCAGGCCAGTAAGTCTAGTCTTATTTTGTGAGTTATACTTTTGTTATACATTTTTCTCCAGCTCTGTCCGGAACCCTCTGTTGTGATCCCTGTCAGTCTTTGCTTGTTTTAATTGTTGAAGACTGTAGTGTCCATTTGTTTAGTGACTTATACTAACAATTTTCACAATGACTGCCTTCCTAGATATGTCTGAACACTGGATACTCTTTTTCTTAGCTTGTTTTCAGCTAGTGTCTTGACAAAGATTTTCTTGAACACAGGGGTGGGGGAACAAAAAAAAATCAACAAACAAAACTCTCAGTCTTTGCAAACTGGCTCTGTTCTGGGTTCCTTCTTCAACACTTAGCCAGACTTGCACTGATTTTAGGGATCAGCTGGAGGAAATTTCTCAGGTAATTTCTAAGCATGCAATTTTCCCTAAGCATGTGTATGAGTTTCTTAATTCTCCTGTATACAAGGTGCTTTTGAAAGTCATTATTTCTAAAAGATCCTGCCTTCTTGCCGTCACTTTCCAATCTATTGTATGCCCTAATAACACTATTTAGCCTGAGGAAGCCACACAGGTTCAGAGCTCTAAGTCACTGCTTCCTGCCCCTCAGGCCTATGTAAGCTCAAAGACACACCGAACCTAGACGATCACTTTGCTTCCACTATGGAAACTTGCAGCTCTTTCCAAAGTTGTGGTAGTTGTAAATATTAGTCACAAATTTGTTGACACTACTCTTGTCAAGAGATAGAGTCTATGAAACCTCCCCTCTTTTTTAGAGGCTGCCTGGGATGCTACGTGACTTCTGAGCCTAGGTCACAAAAGGTAGGCTTCTTCTGCCTTGATCGATAGAACACTTGATCTTTAAATCTTAGCCCCTATGTAAGATTGACTAGTCTGTGTTTCCATGCCGTGAACAATTCCAAGCCACACAGAGAACTCAAGTTGATATTCTTATCTGAGTTCAGCCTTGGAATCCTTCCTGCTGAGGCACCAGACCTGTGAGTGAAGAAGCCTCTAGATTATTCCAACCTGCAACTGTTTGAATCACTCCCAGCCATTTATATCTTCTCAACTGAGGACCAAGACATTATGAAGCAGATAAATCTTCCCCTATCATGCCATCAATAAAAAAGTATTGACTATGCAAAGGCATTTGACTGTGTGGATCGTAACACATTATGGATAACATTGTGAAGAACGAGAATTCCAGAACACTTAATTGTGCTCATGAGGAACCTGTACATAGATCAAGAGTCAGTCGTTCAAACAGAACAAGGGGATACTGTGTGGTTTAAAGTCAGAAAATGTGTGCATCAGATTTGTATCCTTTCACCATACTTATTTAATCTGTATGCTGAGCAAATAATCCTAGAAGCTAGACTATATGTAGAAGAACAGGGCATCAGGATTGGAGGAAGACTCATTAACAACCTGCGTTACACAGATGACACAAACTTGCTTGCTGAAAGTGAAGAGGACTTGAAGCACTGATAAAGATCAAAGACTAGAGCCTTCAGTATGGATTACACCTCAACATAAAGAAAACAAAAATCCTCACAGCTGGACCAGTAAGCAACATCATGATAAATGGAGAAAATATTGAAGTTGTCAAGGATTTCATTTTACTTGGATCCATAATTAACACCCATGGAAGCAGCAGTCAAGAAATCAAAGGACGCATTGCATTGGGCAAATCTGCTGCAAAAGACCTCTTTCAAGTGTTAAAAAGCAAAGATGGCACCTTGAAGACTAAGGTGTGCCTGATCCAAACCATGATGTTTTCAGTCACCTCATATGCTTGTGAAAGCTAGACAATGAATAAGGAAGACCGACGACGAATTGACGTCTTTAAATTATGTTGTTGATGAAGAATATTGAACATACCATGGACTGCCAAGAGAATGAACAAATCTGTCTTGGAAGAAGTACAGCCAGAATGCTCCTTAGAAGCAAGAATGGCAAGACTTCGTCTCACATATTTTGGACATGTTATCAGGAGGGATCAGTTCATGGAGAAGGACAGCATGCTTGGTAGAGGGTCAGCAAAAAAGAGGAAGACCCTCAACAAGATGGATTGACACAGTGACTACAACAATGATCTCAAGAAGCATAAAAACGGTTGTGAAGATGGTGCAGAACTGGGCAGTGTTTCGTTCTGTTGTACATAGGGTCGCTATGAGTCGGAAACATCTCCATGGCACTTATCTACAACAACAATCATGCCATAGAATATCTGAGATAATCAAATGGTTTTTCTTTTATGCTACTAATATTGGGATGGTTTGTTACACAGCAATAGGTAACTGGAACACACCTCACTGTTCTGGAGTTACATGTAACCAAGTTATCATTGGACTGAGTAATATATTTCATGCATGAAAAGTTCTTTGCAGTGGACTGCAGGAAGAAAAAGAAAATCTTTGGTGGAATATAGTACATAGGAGGCATTTTCTAAGTCACAGAAGATCTTCCTAAATTACAACTTTTTATCATTATGTTTTTTAGGGTGATTATAATCTCAAAACTCTTAAATCACTTGTTTTTTGGTTGTAAAAAGTATACATAATACATTTGTCACTTGTACAATTCAATGAAACCAATTACTTGAATCATGTGCAACCATCGTCAATATCCATTGTCATATTTTCCATCCCCATGAAAAATGATCAGTACTGACTAGACAAAGATTTCCCTCTTTCCTCTTCCCTCTCATCCTTGGTAACCATTGTATCTGATCTCTATACATTTACCTATTTTCATATCCTGAATTCATACTGTATTTGTTCTTTGTGATTGACCTATTTCACTCAGCATAATGTTTTCAAGGTTCATCTGTGTTGTCGCATGTATCAGTACTTCATTACTTTTTATGGAAGAGTAATATTCCATTGTATGTTTGTATCACATTTTGTTATCTATGCATTTGTTAACGGACATTTGGGTTGTTTCCACATTTTTGCTATGGTGAATAGTGTTGCAAGAAACATTGGTGTACATATGTCTGCTTGCTTTGCTGCTTTCATGTCTCTTGTGTATATACCTAAGAGTGGGATAGGTGGGTCCAATGATAGCTCTATTTTTAACTTTTTGAGAAAAGACCATACTATTTTCTACAGTTGATGTGCATTTTGCATTCCCACCAGCAATGGATGAGTAGTCCAATTTCTCAACATCCTTGTCAGTATTTATTTTCCTTTTTCCTCCTTGTGCTATCCTAATGGGAGTGAAGTGTTATCTCATTGTGGTTTTGATTTACATCTTTCTAATAATTAATGACATTTTCTCATGTCTTTTGTATATTTTGTATATTGGTCTTTTGTATATTTTTTATGGTGAAATTTCTATTCAGGTCATTTTCCCATTTTTTGATTTGATTGTTTATATTTCTTGTGAAGTTTTAAGAATTCTTTACATATCCTGGATGTTAAACCATTGCCTGATATATGGTTCTCAAAAACTCTCTCCCAGTTCGTCAGATGTATCTTCAGTTTGTTGACAAAATACTTTATTGTACAGAAGTGTTTAATTCTGATGAGACTATATGTATTTATTTTGTCTTTTGTTGCTTGTGACTTCAGTATCATGTCTAAGAATCTGTTGCTGAGAACTATGTCTCATAAAAGTACACCTGTGTTTTCTTCTAAGAGTTTTATTGTTTAGGTCATACATTTAGGTCTTTGATTCATTTTAAGTTGCTTTTGTATATTATGTAAGGTATGGCCCTAAGTTTTTCTTTTGCTTGTTGAAAATTAATTGACCATAGATGTGTGTACTTAACTCTGGACTCTCAATGCCATTTCATTTATCTACATGTCTTAGTTCACTTCTTGAAAATTTAGGCTTCCTGTTTATTCTACTTCTCAAATAATAAAATGCAAGAGTTCTTCTTCCTCATTCAGGTTAAATTAGTTCAGAATAAAGCCAAAGTCACCCCATTACTTCTGGGAAGACGTCTTGTGGATAGAGGAATGTTTATATTAGCTGCTACATTGATAAGTCAGGTAACAATTGATGAAGTTTAGATGGAGGAAATAACAGGCAAGAAAATAGTGGGAAGGGGAAATATTCCCTGACTCTCTGAACATGACCACTCTACCTACCCTGCCTCCAAACTCCCTAAAAGTGATCTCAGTCACCAGAGAGGAAGATCCTGGGAAGGGCCCTGTATTACTCAGGGAACACTGTGCAAGATCTGCAAATACCTCCCAAAAAGGAAGCATGGTCTGAAGTGTCTCAAAGTCTGTACAACTCCTCCCTGTTTGCCTGCTGATAGCTTTGTTCTGTGTAGGAGACGAACATAAAGAAATGAGAGCCTGGGCAGAGATTTCCTCACCAAGGATATAACTAAAACATTCTGTATTCCAGTGTTCAATTGTATTGAATGGCTTTGGACCTTATCTCTACTCCTAAATACCTTTAAAAAAAAAGAAAAAAAAAAAAACCTGTCAGATGGCAAAGCTTAGATTTCTGCCTACAGGATGACCATAGTTGGTATATTTATCTTGATTCAAACTTCCTTATATCTTCTCACTTCAGAGGTCTTTAATCTTCAACTTGAAATTGCAGCAGCAACTGATTAATCACAGCAATACATAGATTTCTAGAACTTTTACCTTTCCACTACATCTATAACATTTATTCTTGCCTATTCCATCCCTAGTGGCCCACAGTCCCTCAAGTAGATGGGTTGGGAAAGACACACTCCTGTGAAAGTTTGTTGAAGAATTCCTTATAATGAGAGTTATATCAACATCCATTTAGGAACCATGAACTAAGTCAGAGGAGAGACAGGGAGAGAGAAAGCCAAGCCACACCCCTCTCATTATTGCACCCCACTTTCTTCAGGCACAAAGTGGGTGGCTTACTTTCCTCAGAAGTCTATGCAGGCTCCATGCAGACCTTTGCTAGTGCAGAAGCAGGTTACTTCTTTTCTTACCATGTCCTTTACCTGTTATCATCTCCCAGATGCCTGTTACCAATATGTTCTCTCCTCAGTAACAAACTATGTACAAACAGACCTGAAAATCAGTTTTAACTGGAGGCACCAATTTCTCTAACTACCAACCACATGTTGAAAGTCCCATCTTGCATTATGATAAATCATTCAACATGTCCTGGGCACCCTGTTTCAGCCTTAGCATTAAGAAGATTCTGGCAAAGAGCAGCCTAAAATTGAGAGTGAGCTTCAAGGGAAGCCAATCATATCTCTAGGCCCAGAATAGCTTCTCATGTGCCCAGCTGTCCTATTTGTGATGCTGTCCTTAGGCCTCCTTGCCTGTCCTTCAAAGCTCATCTCAATTTAATGACACAGGTGAGGCCATTTATCATCAGAATATGTTTACCCATGCCACTGACATTCTGAAGGGGGAACCTAGAGCCTCATTGCTGGAAAGGAAATCTGGAGAGAGGAAGATATGGACAGAGCACGTGGCTTTATCTCAGACAATATTCTGTTCTTTCTCAAGCAACAGAGAGAAAGTGAATCATGAGGAGGCATAAGTTCTGTGAGAGGGCAAGCAGGAAAGCCAGAAAGTCCAGTTCTCTGCATGAGACAATTGAGAGTATGCAGACCTTGAGAGCACTCAGATCCCACAAAACCTTTCTAAGCCTCAGCCCACAAGGTAACTGTTTCCAGTTCTGTCCTCAGAAAGAAATCTGCACAATTAGAAGACTGGAAATCAGATGTCCCCAGAAAATCCAGTCTTAAACATTTTATAAAATAAGTTTCCCAGTAACATGCACATACTTGCATCTACCCCTCAGTCCTAGCCTGACAATATATCTGGGAGACAGAGGCTCAGTTCTTGGAGGTCACCATAAACATACCTGAGAACATCCCAAATAGCTGTCACTATGATGCTTATGTATTTGAGACTGTATGGAGTGTGTTCATTGTTCATTCCTCTAAGTTCTCAACTCTGTCAAATTCCAATATCCATCCTTAACCATCAAGTCTGATGTTTTCTACCCTTCTCCAAAACCCAGTATCACAATGCAAGTCATAGTGATTAAGAGCTAGATAGCAGGCCAAGATAAATGAAGGTGAATTTAAATCAATCTATGCAAAGATTAAAATAAAAACAACAAAAACTAAGATTAAAATCCTTGGGCCCTGTCACTGTCAAAGAAAAGAAATTACAAATAAACTAGGGAGAAGGCTAAAATAATCCTGTACGGGACTAGAGTTGTGGATATTAGCATCAGTTAATGTTTATTTTAATATATCTATATACCTATATGGAGTCCCTAGGTGGCATAAATGATGTGATGGTTTTGCTTCTCTAGAGAACCAGCCTAAGACAAATGGTTAATACACCTGGCTTCTAACTGAAAGGTTAGCTGTTCAAATCCACCCAGAGGTGCTTTGGAAGAAAGGCCTGGTGATTTACTTCTTAAATAAGACATTGAAAACCCTATGGAGAAAAGTTCTACTCTGTAACACATGAGGTTGCCATGAGTCAGAATCCACTTGACAGAAACTGGTTGGTTATATATCTATATAGATACAAATACAAAAAGATAGACACAGAAATAAATATAGATATGTGGGTATACATGAAGACATACACTTATTTC
The DNA here is from genome assembly GCF_000243295.1 of Trichechus manatus latirostris. Classification (NCBI taxonomy): domain Eukaryota; kingdom Metazoa; phylum Chordata; class Mammalia; order Sirenia; family Trichechidae; genus Trichechus; species Trichechus manatus. The sequence continues at coordinate 6,421,913 of NW_004443955.1, forward strand.
CCAGCTCTGTTTGCTGAAGGGGCCTACTGACAGGGCCCCAGTATCAACAAACACATTCAGTGTTTGCTTCTCTCTATTCAATAGAAGCTAAGGTGCAGATGAAAAAAACCCCCACTACGTGTCAGCAGAAATACTCATGCTCCATGAAGCCCCCTCCAAGTACTGAAGTCAGTCAGAAATGTGTCTCCTTCTCTGTTTCTCAGTTTGCCTTCATCAGCTGTATCCCAGGAAGATTATCTGAAGTTATGAACCCAGATATCTCATACTCTCCAAAAATGTTATTGCACTTGGCTTGGACAAGGTACGGTCAAATCACATGGCTGTCCAAGTGCTTTATCCCTGAGACTAGCCCACAGGACCTGTGGGGATTGGAGGAATGGAATAAAGGCTTCTGCTCATAGAGACCTCCCAGTTATGTTGATGAGCAGAAAGGGCGACCTGGGGTACTGCCGGTGTTATCCCTCATGGTGGGGATACCACCAGGCTTTTGCCACATCTGTGCTTAAACCCCTTTTTATCCAATATCTTAAACCACAAGTGTTAAAGTTGTCATTTTCCTCCACATCACTACAACAGATCCCTATATTTCACCCAAAGTTCTAAATCATCACAGATACCTGATGCCAAAGACATTGACTTGCCCCCTCAGACTCCTGAGTCACAGATTTCCTCCTTTTCTGTGAGAAAAGATGAGGTGTAGGTGCCATGACCAGTCCCGTGGCCTCGTGAACATCATGCAGACACTTAGAAAGGAATATAGACTTTTGTCCATGTCTCCTGTTCCATCCCCATTTCACTTGCAGTATTCCAGCTCCCCCCACCTTTTCCATGGGAAAATGTAACAGCAGAATTATGAGTCTGTGCAACAGATTTCATCAAAAAGCTCAAATAATTAAGGCCTGGTGGAGCCCATTCCACAGAGTCACTTCAGCCCCCCAGGGCAGCCCCTTTTCCCCAGACAGGCGCTGTGGGTATTAGAGACTGGACGTAGAATGCCTGTTCAGCAGGAGTGGATCTCAGCTTTCTCAGATCAGATTTCCTCAGGCACAGTTGTCCTTTTCAGAAATTCTCTGGACTTGTCTTTGCCCTCCAAAGACTTTGACACACATCTGTGGACCTGTGGCTCATGTTTCTTTCTTCTTTATAAAGTCATGAGTTATTAGGGTCTCTTCTTTGTAGTCCCTGGGTGGTACAAATGGTTAATGTGCTCTGCTGCTAACTGAAAGGTTAGAGGTTCGACCCCATCTGTAGGCATCTCAGAAGAAGGCCTGACAATATACTTCTGAAAAATCAGCCATAGAAAACCCTGTGGAGTACAGACTATTCTGACACTCACAGGTTGCCATGAGTCAGAATTGGCTCCACGGCAATTGTTTTTTATAATAGCCCCAAGTTACATGCTGGTAGCAGATGGACAGAAAAGATAAACTTTTGAGAAGTTACCCTGATGATTTTTCCTACTGTAAAAGTATGAAAAAAACAGACCTTGACAGACCCTGAGCTCAGAAAAAGGGAGGGGCATGTAGGGGAAGAAAATTAAGCCTAGTGCACTTGACCTTCATAACCTCTTTCTTGAAGGAACCAAGGTCTGGGTGCAGGCATAAAGAAGGTGTCACAGAGAAACAAGAAAAAAACCTCCATATGGCCTGTCCCAGCCTATAGAGCTGCAAGAATGTCCCTGTGCCACTCACACTTGCCCCCAGCTGAATGTCACCAACTTTGTGCTCAGCAACACAGTGTGCACAGAGACAAACCAGCCATAACAAAGGCTTCAACTTAAAAAAAATATTGCTCTGGTTTTGAATATTCTTCTTTATACTAGACTCAGCATTTAAACATTTGTCCAAAGAAGGTTTCAAGGGAAAAGCATCCTCAAATAAGGAATGAGGCTGGTTGGGAAACCAGTTCATATTTCTGGGGTCAGAAGAGCTCCTGAACCAAATAGCAAATATGCCTCAGCATCCCCATCCCTAAGTCACGTATGAGAATTCTGGGGGTCTTTTGGTGAAGCAAATGCACTGACACATGGGTACAAAGTAAAAGCAGAGAAGAGAGGAATGCTGGCTAAGGACCTCTTCTTTCTCCTTAAGTTTCTAAGAAATATGTCAGCTGTACCAAGCTCTTAACTCCCGTTTGTCAAACCTCTTCACTTTTTAATTCATCAACTTGAACTGCTATCAGAGATTTCATTATTCAACAGGGATTTTGATATCCACCCACAATGACATATGGGTAGTTGTAGTAGTTGTGCTAGGATATGCTCTGCTGCTTTGTCACATGAACCCTCAGATTCCTGAGCTTTACAAAGGAAAGGTTCCCAGACATACATGTCACAGTACAATTTGTGCACGGTAGAGGTTGCTTGGCAAACGTCCAGGTACCACTTGCTAGAGCCCACATGGCAACAGTGAGACCATGTCACTAGTCTTGACCAAAGAACCATGAGCAGAAACGACATGTGTCACTTTCACATGTGCAAAGTCAAGGGCTGGGGTGTGGCCTCCAGCCCTCTTTCCACTTCTCTGGTGGCCTCAGAGGTCCATAATTACAGAATATGTGGCTTAAATATCTGGGAGGCGTGCCTGACCAGAAATGAACATTGTATGAATAATAAATAAATAAAACTTTACCCTGGAAGTAACTCTTATATGTGGAATTATTTGTTACCAAAGTACAGCCTATCCTATCCTGAGTAACAACATTGTTTAATACGTCAGTAGAATTTGAGAGCTTAAATAGACACAAAATGTAGTGAGGTGAGACTATGCAGTGAGAATATATAAAATGCTGATTGTTTACATGGATAGAAAAGAATGCATGGTCAGGTAAGGAGAGGACAGCAAAGGAAAAAGCCCTAGCTTCTCTCCATATTCCCAGCCTCCTCACATCTGTTAAGAGCACAGGCATCATCAAGACAAGTGAAGCCTAAGGACCAGCCTTGCACTGAAAAGAGAGGGCCCCCCATTAAATAAGAGCACATCTTGGGTCACCCTTATAGAGCTATTACTTTCATTTGCTTTTTCCTGAAGTTTTGATGTGCCAATAGCCTGTGTCAATACCTCACACATGAGACTGTGCATCAGAACCCCCTGGAGGGCTTGTGAAAACACAGGTTTCTGGGTCACACCTCTGGATTTTCTAACTATGTGGTGTGGGATGGGGTCTAATAACGTGTTTTAATCACAGTCTTAGCTACTTGTTAAATTGAATTTTCCTTTTCCTTTTAATTGCTATCTGGTTCTTTGGTGACCAAATGAGGAATGTCATCCCTCCTAGGCCTCCGCAAAGCCTCTCTGAGACACAGTCACTAAGGGAGAGGCAGGAGTTGTAGGAAGGGATAATATGTGGTGAAGCACCAGTGATATTTGGCCGAGGAAGGAATCTCCACAAGGGGCAAAATTGGCACAGAACACATCATGGGACTCTGCTTAAAAGGGAGAAGGTTCCGAAGGGAATCCAACATGGTGCTATATACAGAAGCACCATGCCATCCCTCCACAGCAAAGACCTGAAAAACGAAGTAAAACAAATACAAATGTTAATCCTGGAACCCTGAGCATCAAATGAAGGGATAAAGAACTAGATCAAGCACCAAATGGAAGAAGAAGCTGAGAAAAAACAACAGAGAACGAGGAGAGCTACGGAGTGGAGGTCCCAAACCAGCTAACATGGCACAACTTCGCCATTTTGAAGCACAGCCAGCAACGACTCCAGATAGGGATTAGGGGAAGAAAACTTCATGGAACTTCCAACAGAGACAGATCACCTGGTAACCAGAGATACACGCTTTCCCATCCCTCACCCTTCTACCCTGTACACTGCCTCTGACACTTTCCAATGGGCTATGGTTGCTCAGCAAGAGGGACACTCCACCCAGGGTCCACACTACCACCACTGGCTGGCTCCCTCAGCACCATATTTTATTTATTTACTTATCTACTTTAGTTCTCTTTCCGTTTCTCCCCTTCCCTTCTCCCTCCCACCTAGCCCACTGCACTGTCTCCACCTCTTCCTGATGGATCATGTTGTGTTGCCCAGTGAGAGAGATAGCAGCTTGTTGCCACCACAGTTCCATCCCGCACCCATAGGCCACTTCCCTCAGTGCCATTTTTTTGGTTTATTTCTTCTCTCTATTTCCCTTCCTTTCTTTTCTTTCTCCCACCTACTTAGCCCCGTGCACTGCCTCTGTCCCTTCTCAATGGGATGTGCCACACCACTTGGCTAGAGACACACTAGCACACAACTTCCCTAGGTCTGTCCTGATCCCACCCTCTGGCTCCTGCTGTGCCACCAATTTTTTTTCTTTTGTTTCTCTCTTTTCTTTCTCCCTCCCACCTAGGTCTGCACATCACATCCTTTCCATTTCCTTCTTTCTCTCTGCACCATCTGCCAAATTCTGTACCCCTAAAGGGCATGTGTGCAGACCTCTAGACCCATGAACCCCACCCTATGCCACCCCCTGGCCCTGTCCCACCAAATGCCATGCCTTCAGGTGGCACCAGTGCAGACCCCTGGATGCCCATTCCACACCCAGCACCATCCCCTGTCCCTGCCCTGCTGAGCACAGCAACCTTGATTGGAAGTGGTGCAGACACTCAGACCCCTGGACCTTGCCTTGCGCTACCTCCTGCCCAGCCTCACTAAGTGCCACTGAAAAACTCAGACACAGGGACCCCTGGACTCTGCTGAGCACTGCTCCCCAGCCCAATCCTGCTGACAGCCACACCCCAGTGTGGGACCAGCGAGGATCCCTGGACACCCAGATCCTGCCCTGTGCTGCTCCTAGACCTGCCCTGCTGAACACCAAGCCTCAGAGTGGGTTCAGCATGGACCTCTGAATCCCCAGACCCAGCCCATGCCAGCCCTCAGCTCTGCTCCACTGAGTGTTGCGCCCCTGTGCAGGACTAGGGCAGACCTCTGGCCTCCCAGATCCACCCTATTGTGCCACCCCCAGATCCACCCCAGTGGCCCTGGTTCATGCCACAGACAAATGATCCATTCCTGCCACTCCACCACACCCAACTGGACCTGCTCTGCTGCACCATAGCTGAGCGACTGGCACGCTTACCTGGATAAGGTGGTGAGAACTATTATGTCCACAGAGAGTAAGCAATAAAGCATGTCCAGGCTGCCTGCCCAGACATAACCAAATAAAGCAAAAAAGCAGGATGAAGCAAACAAACCTATAATCAATAAATGAAGAAAATAATTCCTGAATGTCTCAGAGACAGCAGATAATATCAAAACATATTTAAAAAACAGGACAGGATGGCCCCAGTAAGTGACCAAAATAAAAAAAAAAACAGATGACCTGGTTTTCTTCTGGTAGAAGAAAAGTCACTGGAACTACCTGATAGGGAATTCAAAAGTCTAATATTCAGTGCACTCCAACAGATTAAGAAAGAGATCAAGGAAGACAGACAAAACTAAGAAAAACTTGACAAAATCATGGAAAATAGAGACAAAGTCAGGAAAAACATGGACAAATCAATGGAAAAATTTAGGAAAATAACACAAAGACAAAATGTCAAAATAAATAAAAAAATTAGAAATCATACGAAACAAGAAATTAGAAATCCAAAAACATATACAACAAAATTTCAGAAATGGACATCACAATAGGAGGTTTTAGGAGCAAATTTGAAACAATGGAAGACAGGATCAGCGAAATTGAAGACAAAGCCATGGATACCAATTTGAGGAAAAATCAGAGAAAAGAATGAAGAAAATCTAAGAATTATGTGGAATCCAATCAAGAGCAAAAATTTGCCATGTGATCAGAGTTCCAGAACAGGGGGAGAAAATAGAAAATACAGAGAGGATCATTGAAGATTTGCTGACAGGAAACTTCCTTAAGATCATGAAAGATGGAAAACTGACAATCCAAGGAGTTCAAAGAACTGCATATAAGATAAATCCCAAAAGAAAACCACCAAAACATACATAATCAGGATCGCAAAAACCAAAGACAAAGAATTACTCCTGGGAGCAGCTCAAGAAAGATGAAAAGTCACATACCAAGGGGAAACAATAAGTCTAAGCTCTGATTACTTTACAGAAACCATGAAAGCAAGAAGGCAAAGGGATGACATGTATAAAATCTTAAAAGAAAAAATTGCCAACCAAGAATAATATATACTGCAGAACTCTTGCTCAAATATGGTGTCAAAATTAGGACATTTCCAGATAAAAGAAATTAAGGGAATATGTAAAAACCAAACCAATTTTCAAGAATTAAAGGAAGTTCTTTGATTAGAGAACCAACAACAACACACAACAACCTGAATCTAGGACACAGGACTGCATCAGCCAGATACCATCCTAAATAATGAACTCTGAAGGATAAAACAAAACTAGAAGATTAACAGCAGGGAATGTGAGACGTCAATCTGTAAATGACAACAACGTCAGAACAATAAAAGGGGGAAATAAATGGTGTAGGTATAGAACTTTCAAATGGAGAGGAAGTCAAGGGGATATCAAGGAACAAAAGACTGGTTCAAACTTAAGAAGATGGGGTAAATTTCAAGATAATCGCAAAGAAAGTTAACAAACCTACTCATCAAAATAAAGAAGAAAAACAGTCTCAATAAACATAAAATCTACAAAATTGAAAGAAACAAAAAGAAAATTCACAAACAAAAGAAACTCAGCACAGCAGAGTAAGAGGAACAAATAAAACAGCACCACACACAAAAAAGAACTACAAAATGACAAGAATAAACTCACACCTACTGATAACCAAACTGAATGTAAATGGCTTAAATGTACCCATAAAGAGACAGAAAGTGACAGAATGGATTAAAAAAAAATTATCCATCAATATGCTGTCTACGAGAGACGCACTTTAGAAACAAAGACATAAATATATTAAAAACCAAAGAATGGAAATAATATATATATTAAGCAAACAGCAACCAAAAAAAGAGCAGGAGTGGCCATAGTAATCTCAGATAAAATAGACTTTAAGGTAAATCTACCATAAAAGACAAGGAACGACACTATATAATGATTAAAGGGAAAATCCACAATGATGACATAACCATAATAAATATCTACACACCCAATGGCAGGGCTCCCAAATACATAAAACAAACTCCAACAGCCCTGAAAAGAGAAGTTACCGTCGTTCCACACTGAAAAGAGAAGTTACTGTCGTTCCACAGTAATAATAGGAGACTTCAAAACACCACTCTCATTAAAGGGCAGAACATCTGGAAAGAAACTCAACAAAGTTACAGATCTAAAGGCCATAAAAACCTACTTGACTTCATACACATATACAGAATACTCCATAAAAAAGCAGCAAAGTTTACATTCTTTTCCAACATGCATGGAACATTCTCCAGAACAGACCACATCTTAGTCCACAAAGGACACTCAATAAAATCTAAAACAGATAATACAAAACGTCTTCTCTGATCACAACCATAAAAATAAAAGTTAATAACAGGAAGAGCAAGGAGAACATAAAAAATAAAACATGGAAACTGAATAAGACTTTGCTTAAAAACCACTGGGTAATAGAAGAAATCAAAGATGGAATAAAAAAATCCTAGAATCAAAAGGAAATGAAAGCATATCATACCAAAATTTTTGGGACACAGCAAAGACAGTGCTCAGAGGTCAATTTATAGCAATAGAGGCACACATTGAAAAAGAAGAAAGGGATAAAATCAAAACATTAGCTTTACAACTCTAACAAATAGAAAGAGAACAGTAAAGGAAGCCTACAGCCACCAGAAGAAAGGAAGAAATAAAGATCAGAGTAGAAATAAATGAAATAGAGAACAGAAAAACAATAGAAAGAATCAACCAAATCAAAAGTTGGTTCTTTTGAAAGGATCAATGAAATCGACAAACCATTGGCCAAAGTGACAAAAGAAAAACAGAGAGGATGCAAATAACCCAAATAAGAAATGAAATGGGGGACATTATAACAGACACAACTGAAATAAAAACAATCCTAACAGAGTACTATGAAAAACTGTACTCCAACAAATTTGAAAACCTAGATGAAATGGACAATTTTCTAGATACACACTACCCACCTAAACTAACACAAACTGAGGTGGAAAATCTGAACAGATCCATAACAAGAGAAGAGATTATAAATGTAATTAAAAAAAAACCTCCCAGCCAAAAATAAAAGTCCTTGTTCAGATGGCCTCACTGGAAAATTCTACCAAGCATTCAAAGAAGAGCTGACACCAGTACAATCAAACTATGAAGCCAGTATAACCCTAATACCAACACCACAAAAGAGAAAATTACAGACCAATATCTCTCATGAATATATATGCAAAAATTCTCAATAAAATTCTAGCCAACAGATTTCAGCATCATATATCAAAAAACAATATACCATCACCAAGTGGGATTCATACCAGATATGCAAGGATGATTTGACATTATAAAAAAATCAATGTAATCCACCACATAAATAAAACAAAAGAAAATAATCATGGTCATATCAATCAACACAGAAAAGGCATTCCAGAAAGTCCAACATCCATTCCTGATAAAAACTCTTAACAAAATAGGTACAGAAGGGAAAAGTAATAAAGGGCATCTATACAAAACCAACAGCCAACATCATACCCAATGGAGTGGGGCTGAAACCATTCTCCTAAGAAAAGGAACAGACAAGGATGCCCTTTATCACCAGTCATATTGAGCATTGTGCTGGGAGTCCTAGCTAGAGAAATAAAGTAAGAAAAAGAAATAAAGGGCATCCAAACTGGTAATGAAGAAGTAAAACTGTCCCTATTTACAGATGATATGATGCTATATATAGAAAACTCAAAAGACTCCACGAGAAAACAACTGGAACTAATAGAAAGCAGGATACAAGATAAACATACAAAAATCAGTCGGATTCCTATACCTCAAAAAAGAAAACGATGAAAAGGAAATCAGGAGAACAATACCATTTATAATAGCTCCTAAAAAAATGAAATACTTAGGAATAAATCTAACCAGTGATGTAAAAGACCTATACAAAGAAAACTACAAAACACTGCTGCAAGGAACCGAAAGAGATCTACGTAAGTGGAAAAACATACCATGCTCATGGATAGGTAGGCTCAACATTGTGAAAATGTCAATTCTACCCAAAGCAATCTACACATATAATGCAATCTCGATCAAAATTCCAACAGCATTCTTTAACGAGATGGAAAAATATTTATTAACTTTATATGAAAAGAGAGGAGGCTCCAGAAAGGAAAGCATTATTGAAGAAGAACAAAGTAGGAGGTCTCACACTACCTGGCCACAGAACCTATATAGAGTTGTGATAGTCAAAACAGCCTGCTAGTGGTACAATGACAGACACATTGGTCAGTGGAACAGAACTGAGAACTCTGACATAAATCCATCCACCAAGGTGCAGCTGATAGTTTATAGAAGGTCAAAGACCGTTAAATGGGAAAAATACATTCTCTTTAACAAATAGTGCTGGCATAACTGGATGTCCATTTGTAAAAAAAGGAAACAGGACCCATACATCACATCGTACACAAAAACTAACTCAAAATGCATCAAAGACCTAAATATAAAACTTAAAATGATAAATATCATGGAAGAAAAATTAAGGACAATGCTAGGGGCCTAATACATGGCATAAATACAATACAAACTATAACTAATAATGTGCAAACACCAGAAGATAAACTAGATAGCTAGGAGCTCCTAAAAGTTAAACACTTATGCTCATGAAAATACTTCACCAAAAGAGGAAAAAGAGAATCTACAGACTGGGAAAAAAATTATGGCTATGACATATCAGACAAGAATCTAATCTCCACAATCCATAAAATATTTCAACACCTCAACAACAAAAGGACAAATAATCCAATTAAAAAAAGGGCAAAGTATACGAACAGACACTTCACCAAAGAAGACATTCAGGCGGCTAATAGACACATGAGAAAAAGCTCACGATCACTAGCCTTTAGAGAAAAGGAAATCAAAACTACAGTGAGATGCCATCTGACCCCGGCATCACTGGCACAAAACAAAACAAAACAAAACAAAAAACAGAAAATAGTAAACGTTGGAGAGGATGCAGAGAGATTGGAACTCTTACACACTGCTTGTAGGAATACAGACTTATACAACAATTTTGGCAAACGATATTGCACTTCCTTAAAAGGCTAGAAATAGAAATACCATATGATCCAGCAATCCCACTCCTAGGAATATATCCTAGAGAAATAAGAGCCATCACAAGAATATATATATGCACATTCATGTTCATTGCAGCACTATTCATAATACCAAAAAGATGGATACAACCTAAGTGCCCATCAACAGATGAATGGATAAACAAATCATGGTACATACATGCAATGAAATACCAAGCAAGGATAAAGAATCTTCGACGCATCTCACAATATGGTTGAATCTGGAGGGCATTATGCTGAGTGAAATAAGTCAATCACAAAAGACAAGTGTATGAGACCACTATTATAAAAACTGATGGAAAGTTTTACACACAGAAAGAAACAACTTTTGATGATTAAGAGGGAGGTGATGGATGGGGAAGCAATAACACTAACTAGACAATAGATAAGTGGTAACTTTGGTGAAGAGTAAGACAGTACAGGGGAAGTCAGCACAACTTGACCAAGGCAAAGTCATAGAAGATTTTCCCTGAGAGACTGAGTTACTAGGGTGAGGGCTGGGAACTACGGCCTCTGGAAACATGTAACTCAATTGCGATAACATAGTGTCTTAGTTATCTAGTGCTGCTATAACAAAAATACTATAAGTGGATGGCTTTAACAAACAAAAATGTATTCTGTCACTGCTGACCTTTTGGTTAGCAGCAGTAGCTCTTAACCACAGCGCCACCAGGGCTCCTATCACAGTTTAGGAGGCTCAAAGTCCAAACTCAGGGTGTCAGCTCCAGGGGAAGGCTTTCTTTCTGTCTGCTCAGGCATATTCCTTGTCATCAATCTTCCCCTGATCTGTGAACTTCTCAGTACAGAGACCCTGAGTCCAAAGGACACGCTCTTCTCCTGGTGCTTCTTCCTTGGTTGTAGGAGGTCCATCCTGTCTCTCTACTGGCTTCTCTTTTATATCTCAAAAGAAATTGACTCAAGATACAACCTAATCCTATAGATTGTTCCCTGCCTCATTATCATAAATGCCTCTAATCCTGCCTCATTAACATCTCAGAGGTTATGATTTACAACACATAGGAAATTTACATCAGATCACCAAATGGTGGACAACCACACAATGCTGGGAATCATAGCCTAGCCAAGTTGATACAATTTTTCAGGGGCACAATTCAACCCATAACACATAGTTTATAAAGAAAATGTTCTACATCTTACTTTGGTGAGTAGTGTCTGGAGTCTTAAAAGCTTGTGAGTGGCCATCTTAACTACATCTATTGGTCCCACCCTGTCTGGAGCAAAGGGGAATGAAGAAAATCAAAGATACAAGTGGAAGATTAGTCCAAAAGACTAATGGACCACAACTACCACAGCCTCCACCAGACTGAGTCCAGAACAACTAGATGGTGCCCAGCTTCCACTTCCAATTTCTCTGACAAGGGTCACAATACAGGGTCCTGGACAGAGCTGGAGAAAAATGTAGAACAAATTTCAAACTCACAAAAAAAGACCAGACTTACTGGTCTGACAGCGACAGGAGAAACCCTGGCAACCTTTATGGCCCCAGGCACCCTTTTAACTCAGTACTGAAATCACCCCTGAAGTCTACTCTTCAGCGAAAGATTAGACAGGCTTATAAAACAAAAAATAACACACATAGTTCAATCATGTATTCAAGACTAAATGGGCACACCAGCCCAAAAGCAAAGATGAGAAGGCAGGAAGGGACAAGAAAACTGGATGAATGGAAATGGAGAACCCGAGGTCAAGAAGTGGAGAGTGCTGACACATCGTGGGGTTGGCAACCAATGTCACAAAACAATTTGTGTATTAATTGTTTCATGAGAACTAATTTGCTCTGTAAAATTTCACCTAAGGCAAAATTGGAAATCCTGGTGGTGTATTGGTTAAGAGTTTGGCTGCTAACCAAAAGGTCAGCAGTTCGAATCCACCAGGTGCTCCTTGGAAACCCTGTGGGGCAGTTCTACTCTGTGCTTCAGGGTGGCTAGGAGTCAGGATCGACTCAATGGCAACGGGTTAAGGCAAAACTGAAAAAAAAAAAAAAACAAAGGTCAAAGTTTACCTGGGCAGCAGGTCAGTATGTCAGCACAGGCCCAACAGTGCACCAAACTGTAAACTGGGTGAGCAGGCACCACGAGAATCCTAGAAGAAGGAGGAGCACCTCATTACCCCAAACCTTCCTAAATCACTTGTTGTCTGCTTGTATGATATTGACCTAATCAACTCAGTTCTCAAAAATGGGCAATTTAAAACATGCACACATGCATTAGATGGACATTTGAAGCCAGATATCAAGGTCACATTCCCACCCTGTAGCAAGAAACGGATTGCGGGGATTAGAAGCCTGAAAGGAGGAATGTAGCTGACCAGGCAAAGGGCTCATATTTCTGTGGCTGCGATTGTTAGTTCTCTCTACTCAAGAAACCTCCTTCTGCCCTGCACAGTCTCATGTGAAATTCCAGGCACAGGAACTTAAAATATTAATCATCCAGATAATCCAACTTTCTTCTTTACTTGACATTTGCTATGTGGACTCCACAGCTGATTCTGAACCATGGCACACCACAGTTAGATGTGGCCAGAAGTGTTGAGGGCAGAGCAGCGTTTTTCGTGCCGAGCAAGAGCACCACCGCAATCACAGATTGTGAAATGGCTGCTCCAAATCTGAGGAGCACAGAGAAACATGCTGCCTAGAGATAAAGACAAAACTCTCCTGTGAATGAAGATCAGGGAATAAGAACTTCCCCGTGGAGCTCAGTTGTACTCTAACACATGTGTTGTCATGAGATGGAGTCAACCTGACAGCAACGGGGTTTTTGGATATTCTTTCGGTAGATGTTATCATTTAACAAAGCAATACCTGGGAAGGATGGGTCCTTACTCTAATCCCTTCTGAGTGGCATTTTATAAAAGACAAGGACAGACAAGTTAATAGAGTCACACACAGGGGGAGGACAGCATATGAGAATGTCTCTACAAGCCAAGGAACACCAAGAGATGCCTGGGACTACCAAAAACTGAAGGAGACAAGGAAGGATCTTTCCCCAGAGATGACAGAGAGAAAGCATAGCTCTGCTCATGGACTAAATTTGGAATTCTAGCCTCCAGGACTGTGAAACAATAAATTTATGCTTTCTTAAAACACCCACTATGTGGTATTTTGTTATGGCATTCCTAGGAAACTAAGGGACTCTCTGGGTTGTACTAATGGTTAATGCGCAGAGCTGCTAACCAAAAAGCTGGTGGTCCAAGTCCACCCAGAGGCACCTTGGAAAAAAGACCTGGTGATGTACTTTTGAAAAATCAGCCGTTGAAAACCTTATGGAGCATAGTTATACTGTGACACACAAGTCACCATGAGTCAGGGTAGACTCCACAGCAACTGAAACTAGAGGAAACTAAGACAAACATCATCTACCTCCAAGCTCAATTCATGCCAATTTCATCTTCATATTCATTCCAATTCTGAAGCCCTTGACAGTTAGGGTAGTACCCTCCATGTAGATGAGGGAGCCCTCCAGTTTTTAGAAATCCCAGAAGCCTATTGGTTATGTCTCAGCAAGGAGTTTGTGGATACATTGTGGTTTTACCAGAGGCTGCCAAATAGTGGACCTCTAAAACGGGGTCATTTATAGAAATGGGAGGTTGAAAGAATGGAAAAGAAGCATGTCTCTCCAGCTTTTCCACCCTCAGAACTCTCCAATGTGTTCCTTACAGAAGCCTGAGGGTAGTAGGGGGGAGAGGGAGGAGGAAGGAAGGGAGCTGTGTCCTGGGTGCCGCTTAAGGAGGGGCACTGATTAGCAGTTTCTATTAGCCATCACACTTTCTATTGCCAGCTGTGAAAGATCTTTCAGCAATTTAACACTAATTGCCCTAGGTTCTGTTGTCCTTAGTTAGGCCCCTGCTGAACCACGAAAGTGACACAGAACCTCTGATGATCCTGTATGTTCCTCATATGCCATGAAAATAAATGAACAAACTCAACTCATGGCGACCCCACATGTGCCACAGTAGAACTGTGCTGCGTAGAGTTTTCAATCGTTGATTTTTCTTAAGTAAATTTCCTGGCTTTTTTTCCCAGGGGCTTATGGATGGAGTTGAACCTCCGACCTTTTAGTTAACACCAGAGAGGCGTTAATCTGTTTGCACTACCCAGGCATTCCCTCATATGACACATGGCTCCCAGAAAATTCCTCCCAAGAAGGAGGGTAGCCTTCAGCACCCCTTATCCACTTTTTCCTACCCTCATGCCCTAACCACTTGAGAATGTTTGACACCAGCTTTGTTCTCAGCATTTTAAAAAGTGCATATTCTCAGAGGACCTTCTCTTGTTAAAGAAAACTACAGTGCTCTTGGTAAAGCGTCTCCTTCACCAGAGATCTGCCTGATAGACTCTCTCCCAGTCCACTCCTAGGGTGTTGTTACCATAATGTGTTCTTAGGGATCAAATATATAGACCTCAAAATGTTTTCACCAAGGCATCCCATACATTTCTGAATGTTCTGATTTGCGTCACCACACATATGTCCTCAGTGGCATAGCACATTGCCGCCAATACCCAGCTTGAAAATATTTACAAGAATTAGCAGCCCAGTGAGAGGACGAGACTGACAGCTCCTCTGTGCTCACAAACTCCCTAAGGATGTCTCCCACCCCCACTACAGGTGTACTGTTTACTCCAAGGCAGCCACCTAATTAATCACATGCCATGTCACAGATGCTTTCAACAAAATTCCATCCTATGGCTGAGATCCAGCAGGTACTGGGGACCAGGCTTCGAGTGAGCAGAGTATGTAAATCTGAGCAGAGTCACGTTTCAGCCTGTCTCCATGGTGACTGGAAGTAGAAAACAGGCAATCAAGGATAATAAGCCCCTTGGGCAGGCAGGGACTCTATAAGAGCAAGTTAAGCCCTCATCTTTCCTTTTCTCTCTCTCCAAGCCCCACCTATCTGTAATATAATCAATCACCTAGCCCAGCAGCAAGGAAGGCCCTTGTGGCTCCAGAACCACTGCCCATTCTCCTTCCTCCCTCCATCCCTCTTTCCCCACTAGCCTGGACACATCACCCTGCTACAAAAAGCCTCCATCTCATACAGTCTAGTAGCAATGTGGTCACTTCACAGTACTTAATCCCTGAGCCTGACCAGAGGAGGCTTCTGGGATCAGCAACAGGATAGTGAGGAATACAGCGGACTGAGCAGAGGACACCCAGCTAAGAACAGACAATGCTGCTCTTTCTTGATGCTGTTTTTCCCCCATTTTTCGAAAGTATTTATTTTGAAAAATTTCAAACCCACGGAGAAGTTGAAAGGACTGTAACCATCTATATACTCCTCGCTTGAACTCACCAATTTAGCACATAAGCATTGTATCTGTCTGTCCACTGTCTTTCCATCCGTCTGTCCATCTATCTATCCATCCATTCATATGTGTATCTATCATCTTCACGTATTTGTTTTAGCTGCTATATAACCACATCAATATTATCACATCAAAGAAATTTAAGATCAATTCGATACTATTTAATATGCACTCTATATTTAATTTTTCTCAATTGTCCAAAAATGTCTTTTATCGCTTGTTATAATTTTTTTAAATTCAGGATCCAAGCAATTTTCATGCATTGCGTTTGGTTATTTTGCCTCTTTATTCTCTTTTAGAAGGATCCCTGGTGGTGCAGTGGTTAAGCAAACAGCTTCTAACCAAAAGGTCTGCATTTTGAACCCACCAGTTCCTCTAAGGGAGAAAGATCTGCTTCCATAAAGGTTATAGCCTTGGAAACTCTATGGCGCAGTTCTCCTCTGTCCTAATGGGTCCACAGCAGTGGGTTTGAAGTCTCTTTAAACCTATAATGACCCCTCATCAACACACACATGTACACTGTTTTTTTTTTTATATTACACTGTTTTTCAAGAGTCCAAGCCAGTTGTCTTGTAGAATGTTACACCTTCTGGATTTGTCTGTTTCCTCGGATTAGGTTCCAGTTAAACATGTATGTGATGATCTGTCCTTTCCCGTCACATCAGGAGGCACATGATATTAGGTTGCCATGCCATTGCCAAATTGATCACTTGGGGAGATTGTAGCTACCAAACTGCTCCATTGTAAGGCACATTTTCCCCTCTACGGTGGATAAATTATAGGTGGGGTGATACTCTTAGACAACGTGAATATTGTAGTATCCAAGAGCCTTTAACCAGATGATTGATGATTCTTCCTGAATCAGTTATTAAACTGGGAGTTGGAAAATGATAATTTTCTACCTCTTCCACTCCTTCAGGAGTCTCTGTGTGGTACAATGGGTTACTGTGCTAGGCTGTTAACTGAAAGATTGGTGGTTTGAGTCCAATCAGAAATGCCTTGGAAGAAAGGCCCATAAATCTACTGCTGAAAGGTCAGCCATTGAAAACCCTATTGAGCACAGTTACACTCTGACACACATGGAGTCAACACAAGTTGGAGTCAACTCAATGACAACTGTTTTTATAAAACATTCTTTCTGTAGTTATTACTTACAGATAGAAAGAAGAGTTCCTCCTCCTTCTCTCTGTCTCTCTCCATATATATGTGTATATATATATAAACCAAAATAACTAAACCCGTTGCCACTGAGTCAATTCCGACTCATAGTGAACCTATAGAACAGAGTAGAATTGCCCCATTCCAAGAAGCGGTTGGTGGATTCAAACTGCCAACTTTTTGGTTAGCAGTCAAGCTCGTAACCACTGCACCACCAAGGCTCCATATATAAATGACATGTTTAAAGTGTATGGTATTTTGTGTATTCACATGCATGCACACTCATGAAACCATCACTACGATCATGATAACAAATATTTCCATCAGCTCCCAAAATTTTTACACCCCTTTGTAATCCCACCCTCCTCCCTGAAACCCCATTAGCAGGATACCACTGATCTTCTTTATTTCGCTGTAGATTAGCTTTCATTTTCTAGATGTTTATGTACATTTTTGTCTAGCTTCTTTACTAGATGATTTTGAGATTCATCTACAATGTGGTATGTATCTATAGAGTATTCCTTTTTATTGCTGAGCAGTATTCCATTGTCTTTTTCTTTTAAACTCTTTAACTTTAAATAATTTTAGATTTACAGAAAAGTTGTAAAATACTACAGAGATTTACCATATACCCTTTCCCAGATTCCCCTAATGTTAATATCTTACATAAGTGTGGTACAAAAATATTAACCAAACTAGAGTCTCTATTCAGACTTCTCAAAGTTTCTACTCATCTCCTTATTTTTCTCTTTCAGGATTCAATTCAGAACACTACATAGCATTTAGTCATCATGTCTTCTTTGTTTCTGTTTTCAGCTGAATTGGCTTTGACTCATGGCAATCTTATGTATCAACATTGCCAGGTTCTGTGCCATCTTCATTATTGTTGGTATGCCCATTGTTGTAGCTATTTAGTCAATCCATCTCTCTGAGGGTTTCTCTTGTTTTCACTGACCCTCTACTTGACCAATCATGCTGTACTTTTGTAGTGATTGGTCTTTCCTGATGACATGTCTAAAACAAGCAAGACAAAAGTATTACCATTCTTCCTTCTAAGGAGCATTCTGGTGGTATTTCTTCTATGACTGATTTGTTCATTCTTCAGGCAATGCATGGTATATTTAATATTAATCACCAACACTGAGATTTGAATGCATCCGTTCTTCCTCTGTCTTCTTTTTTCATTGTCCAGATTTCACATGTATATGAGGCTATTGAAAAGACCATGGCTTGGCTTATGCACATCTTAGTTATCAAAGTGAAATCTTTGCTTTTAAAAAATTTAAAGTATTTTGCAGCAGATTTGCCCAGTGCAATATGTAGTTTGAGTTCTTGACTGCTGCTTATATGGATGTTGATTGCTGATCTAAATAGAATAAAGTTATTGATGACTTCAATTTTTTCTCTATTAGTCATGAAGATCAATTAATATGACTATTATTAATGTCTCCTTAAAAGAAAGAAAAAAAAATCATTGCTGTCAAGTGGATTCTGAATTTGTGACAATTTCTCAGTCTTTCATTGTTTTTCATTAGCTCAGCATTTTTGAGGAGCTCTCAATTATTGGAGACCTGATGGTGCAGTGGTGAAGAGCTTGGCTGCTAACTAAAAGGTCAGCAGTTCGAATCCACAGGCTGCTACTTGGAAACCCTGTTGGGCAGTTCTACTCTGTCCTATAGGGTTGTTATGCGTCAGAATCTACTCAGTGGCAAGGGGTTTGGTGTGGGTTTTTTTTTTTTAATCAAATATTTTGTAAAAAGTCTCTTAATTTGGGTTTGTCTGATGTTTTCTTATTATTAGACTAAAATGATGTATTTGGAGGAAGAATACCACAGAGGTAAAGTGCCTTTCTCCTCACATTCCATCAGGGAGTACATGTTATTAACCTGACCTATAACTGGTGATATTAACATCGATCACCTGTTTAAGATGGTGTTTTCCAGGTTTTTTTCACTGTAGAGTTACTATTTTTCCCCTTCCATACTAGGTAGAAGCAAATTACTAAATCCACCCTCAAAGGGAGAAGAATTAAGCTCCACCTCCTAGAGAGAAGAGTATCCACATTTAGTTTTTAGAACTCTGTGTAAAGAATATTTGCCCCTTCTCACCCATCTGTTCATTTATTCAATAATTTTAATATCAGTATGAATGTTTTATTTTACTCTTTGGTTTATAACCCAAACTATCCTTAATTATTTTGTTGCTCAAATTGCTCCAAATTGTTTGATGATTGGGAACTCATTCAGGTCTACTCCCGTATCATTTTGATATGTGCAAATCTTTGTTTTCACTTCCTTAATTTCTGGCACTACAAGATGCTTTAGGCTCATCTTGTATTTTTTCTGCCTCAGCCTAGAATCAGTCATTTTTTTAAAGGAGTCTTGGTTCTTTTTATTGGAGAATAGTATTTAGAAATCAAGATCCAGGCTCTATATGTACTCATGCTGCTGGAGTATTGTTGCTTCTAGGCCTTCTCAGTGGAGGGTCAGGAAATATAATGTATGGTTACTCTTCAGTTTTGTAAAAGTACTAGTCCCATGAAGCTTTTATCTCCTTTCATAAAACTCTATCCACGTCATTATTTCATATTCTAAGTCAGAGACTTACAGGGTTTTATCTTCGTATCTTAACCATAGATAGTGATATTCTCCTCCTAAGTGAAATTTTTATGAGTGCATAAACATAGGCTAAGAAATAAGTGAAATGAGCAACTTATGTGGAGCCAAATTAGAGAGAGTCTATGTTGTGAAAAGGGTCCCTGGATGGTGCAAACAATTAAGTGCTTGGCTACTAACTGAAATGTTGGCAGCTCAAATCCACTCAGAGGCACCTCGGAAGAAAGGCCTGGTAATCTACTTCTAAAAGATCACAGTCACTGAAAACTTTATGAAAAAGTTCTATTCTGGGGGTCTTCCAGCAAAAGGCGCTCTAGGCAGAAGCACTATGCTGTCCCTCCACAGCAAAGATCCCCAAAACTAAGCCGAACAGAGAAAACAACAATCCTGAAACCCTAAAACATCAAATGAAGAGATAAAGAACTCAGCCAAGCACCAAAGTGAGAAAACTGACAGAGAACGGAGAGCGAGGAGAGATTCATGCAGAGGTCCCCTACCAGCTAACGCAGTGTGGATCCGCCATCTTGGACTCCTATCAGAGACCACAAAACGGGGTACAAGAAAGCAGCTTCACGGACCTTCCAGCGGTAGACAAAACAACCGGTAGTTGCCTATATACACTTTCCCACCCCCACCCTTCTTCACCGCAATTGGACTCCTCTGCTTCCCGCGGCCACAATCTCTTGTCCGGGAAACACCGGCTGCTTGGATTCCACACACCCGAATGGGTGGCTCTCTGAGTGCCATTTGTTGGCTGCTGGTGTTGCTTTTTTCTGCTTCTTTTGATTTCTTCCTTATCTCTAACCACTTCCCCTCCTTTCGCTCAAATACCTGGCTCCGTGCGACATCTTTGCTTCTTCCTGAGAGGCTGTGGAGCTCCGTTCTAGTGTGGAGCTGCTTCCAGATCTGGGCTGCTGTGCTGGTGGGATCCCGGGGCTTTTATTCATTTGTTTGTTTTGAATTGTTTGTTTGTTTTCTTTTCCTTTTCTTGAGTTGGGAGCCCTTTCTGCTAGGTGGTGCTGTGTGGCAAGACTTCCCCCCTCGGCTTACAAAGATGTGCAGAGGGATCCCTGAGGACATTTCTTTTTTAGTTGATTTTTTTTCTGTGTTTTTTGTGGGCCTTTCTTGTTCTTTTTTTTTTAATTTGTTTTGTTTTATTTTCCCTTTTTGTCTTTCTTCATTACTCAGTTTCTTGTCTCTCTATATCTTCCTTCTCTTTCTGTTCCCTGAATACCTGGTGTTGTATACCTCTGTGCCTTCTAGCCAGGCTGTACTGCAAAACCTGACAGCTAATTCCCCAGACCTCATAGCTGCACCAGTGGGATCCCTGGGAAATTTGCGGTTCTAAAACTTTCCGATTTTTATTTATTCATTCTTTTCTTCCTCTTCCCCTTTCTGTTCTTCTCCATTTCATAGTCTCTCATCTCTCCACTCCAACGGCAAGCTCCCCTAGCATACTTTTTTGTTTGTATGTTTTTAGCTCCTGTTCCTCTCTCCTCTCTCCCATATCCATCTTAGCTCCACACATAACAATCTCCCCACTACATCCTGCCTACCTGCACTGTGTGCTTAACATCACACCACCAAGCAGCACAGGCACGGCCTAATGGAACCTGCCCTACACTGATTACCAACCCGACCTGGTGGCTGTAGTGGGTGCCACAGACAACCCGTCCCAGTAACTCCACTTCAGCTGGACATGCTCTGCCATACCATGTCTGATTGACTGACCCTATGAATTGGAGAAGGAGGCAAAAAGTGCTGTGCCCACAGACGAGCAGACAACAAAGAACACATAGTCTGCCTGCTCAGACATAGTCAAATTTTTTTTTTAAAAAAGGGACGAAACAAACAAATCTACACTCAGTAAACGAGAAAGGTAACTACTGAATATCCTGAAGACAGCAGATGATATCAAAATATTTACAAAAACAAGACAGGACGGTTCCAGAAGGCATCCAAAATAAAACACCAGATGACTTTCCAGGGGAAGAAAATGCACTAGAACTACCTGATAGGGAATTCAAATCTCTAATACTCAGAATTCTCCAAGAGCTGAGAAAAAAAGCTGACAAACATGGGGAAAAAATAGACAAATTCATGGAAAATACAGATAAAAAATTGGAAGAATTCAGGAAAATAATGCAGGAACAAAACACCAAAATAAATTCACAACTAGAAATTATACAAAGACAAGAATTAGAAATCCAAAAGATAAACAACAAGATTACAGAAATGGACGGCATCATAGAAGGGCTGAGAAGCAGATTTGAAAAGGTGGAAGACAGGATCAGTGGAGTTGAAGACAAACACTTGGATACAACTCTGTTTCGGGAAAACTCAGAAAAAAGAACAAAGAAAAATGAAGAGACCCTGAGAGTTATGAGGGATACAATCAAAAGCAAAAATTTGTGAGTGGTTGGAATTCCAGAACAGGGGGAGGAAACGGAAAACACAGAGAGGATCACTGAAGAGCTGCTGACAGAAAACTTCCCCACTATCATGAAAGATGAAAAACTGGCCATCCAAGAAGCTCAATGAACCCCAAATAGGATAGACCCCAAAATAAAATCACCAAGGCATATCATAATGACACACACCAAAACCAAAGACAAACAAAGAATCCTGAGAGCAGCTCATGAAAAACAAGAAGTCACAAACAGAGGAGAAACAATAAGACTAAGCTCAGATTATTTGGCAGAAACCATGCAGGCAAGAAGGCAATGGGATGACATATATAAAATCTT
>NW_004443955.1:6448640-6471303 GCF_000243295.1 Trichechus manatus latirostris
GCTACCACCACTGACTGCTCTGACCAGGATCACAACAGAGGGTTCTGGACAGAGCTGGAGAAGGATGTAGAACATAATTCTAACTCACAATAAAAGACCAGATTTACTGGCCTAAAGGAGACTGGAGAAACCCCGAGAGTATGGCTCCTAGACACCCTTTTAGTTCAGTGGTGAAGTTATCTCCGAGGTTCACCTTTTAGCCTGGGAGTGGACCGCCCCGTAAAACCAAATGGGACTAATGAGGTACAGTAGTCCAGTAACAAGGGCCATAAGGCAGAAGGGGACAAGGAAGCTGGTGATAGGGAACCCAAGGCTGAGTAAGGACATTGTTGATGTGTTGTGAGATTGTTAACCATTGTCATAGGGCAACGTGTGTAGTAATTGTTAAATGAGAAACTATTTTGTTCTGTAAGCCTTCATCTAAAGTGAGAATAGCAGCACAATTGGAAGAGCATAGTCAATGTCACTGAACTGTGCATCTAGAAAGTTTTGAAATGGTGTATCTTTGGCTATGTGTGTTCCCCCCCCCAAAAAAAAAGTTTGAGAAGTTAGACGGTTGACATGTTGTGGGGTTGTTCACCAATGTCATAAAACAATATGTGTACTACTGTTCTATGAGAAACTATTTGTTCTGTAAGCCTTTACCTGAAGTCCATTAAAAAAAAATTAAAGCAAAAAAAAAAAAAAGTTCTACTCTGAAACACATACAGGTTGCCATGAGTCAGAATCTACTCCACAGCAACTGGTATATATATATATACACACACACATACGCACACATATATATACATGTATATATATATATTTCCCCTTGGTTTGTGAAAAAATATATATAATGGCTTACCCAAAGGGTAGTTCCCTCAAGTTCTCCAGCTACCTCCACAGCTTCCCCACATCTTCTGTGAGCTATGGAAACAGCATGGCTACAATGAAGACTCCTCTCACAGTGCATGGGGTTCCAGGAAACTACCCTTGCTCATCTTGCTGCTCTTTCACCTCATAATCCCAGAGGAGATTCCTGATTATCCTCTTTGATTCTCAGGAAGAGCATATATAAAGTTGGGGGTGTGAATCCCAAATGTCTATAGAAAGAAAATATTTGGAATATTTGGCCCTCTCAAAGTACATGGCACAGAGCATTACCTCACCATTTCATCCATGCTTTTTAGTCCCCCATGTTTGTGGGATTTGAAGGTCAAGGGGAAGGGATGCTAGTAAGAGAAGTCAGAGGACCTTCTGGGATTCCTTAGGCAATATTATACTCTTTACTCTGCTGTCTTGATGTGTAAATCTAAGACTTGCAGTCTCCTGTCCATGCCACAGCTCACATCCAGGAATATAAGGAGGTGTGTGTACTTTATACTTACTTCTCAGTGTGTAGATCCCCACCCAGAACTCTAGACCAAGGATCCTTATGTCTGTAGAAAAGCAGAAGAGCAGAGCAAAACCATGATTACGGATAGGTGTATTGAACGAGCACTTGAGTAAAATAAATATCCCTCAGAAACCATGAGCTTTGAGTGTGCATGGAGGGAGGGGCCAACTTAGACGGGTAGGAAATAGAAAGATAAATAACCTTACTCTCCCATACCCATAGTGTGATCTATCAGAAAGGCACAGGCTGAAATGAAGGATCTAGAAGGACAAAAAAGAATCTGTTGATTGAACATGATCTCATCTGGAAAAATAGGCTGCTGCTGCCAGCTTTACCCCAGCCTGTTCCCTTGCCCAGCTAGACATCACCATCTCTCCCCCTGAGGGACCAAGGCTGCTTAGAAGTTCACTGGACACACATCTCCCTAGACACCTTCCCAGACACCTAGTTTCCAACTGGGGCTCAAACCCAACCACGTCCTCAAGGCTGTCTTCTCCTCATGCTCCTCACTTTAGCCCAAACTGCCTCCTGGGGCTGGATCTGGGGAAAGGAAAGGAACTGAGCACAGCTCAGGTTTCTGAGAGCAGGAAGGCCATTCCTTAGGCACCACTGTTCTGTCCATTTGGTCACCAGTAGGTCCTTTGGCTCTCCAAACTTTTACCTCACTCCTGGTAAACTTTAACAGGATTTTCCATTTCTTGTCTTAAATAGATCATGGGCAGCTGATCTTGTCATCTTACTCTACATTTTGCTAAGACTCATTCTTGTTACTTTAGATACTATAAGAAACAAGAGAGCATGATGGGTACGAGCACAGAACCTGACTCACAACCATCTATGTGATGTTGTGTAAATCATTTAACCTCTTTATGCCTCAGTTATGTCATCTGTAAAATGGGAAAAATAATAATAGTACCAGTACCATAGGGTTCTAATGATGTTTAAACAAATTAATTGTACAAAGACCTCAGAAGAGGACCTTGCACCTTGGAAGTATGGTGTAAGTATTAGGCACCTAACAAGAACTGTCATTGCTCACGAGTCTCTCTAAAGGCCCAGCGCTGCCCAGGCACAGGACGAGGAGGACGTCTAGGCCTAAGAAGGGTGAAACACAAAATAATGATGACCAGAATATGCCATTCAAAATGGACAGAAAGTTTCCCCAGGGTTATTCCAATATAAAGGCAAATACACAGTTCAGAAGGCCCTGCATCTCCTCTAATATCTCATTAATGACCAAGTGAAACTGCAGGCAGCTTATACCTAGCAACTTAAATTATGAATTGTTAGGGACTGGTCAATAATCTCTTCACAATCCCAGGTATATTGTAATGAGCACAGTAGGGATCACAGAAAAAAGATGCTGTGCTGAACCATGAACATTGTTCTGGCCCAGGAAGACCCTTTACACCACAAAGTGTTGCCCACTGTCTTCCTCTCTACCTCAACCACTTCAGTGCCATTTGTAGTTGTCCAACTCCTCTCCTTGTTTTAAAACAAAACAAAAAGGACCACAACAAAAAGCCCATAAAATATAGCAAAATTATATGCATATTCTCAATAACACTTCCTATATTGAAATATTAAATATTTTGACCACAATATTTTCAGAGGTACTATCATTTTGCCTCAGAGCACCTTTCACAAAAATATTTTAAGGGAAAAACTTAATAAAAAAATTGTCAGTATTACTAGATATACAAGAAAGAAAAATCATTGAATTTCTCAATTTTATTCCATTCTGGTACGGAATATATACTTATCCAGTTAAAGCAGGATAAAATGAAAAAAAAATTTTTCCACATGTTGTGATATTCCAATCAGCTAGCTAGGGATTTAAAAATTATATTCTATACACCATTTGAGCTCTAAATACTTAATTCCTTAGTCCTCCTTGGTTTTTCATTTAATTATAAAAATACTCAAATATAAAATTTTAAAGAATTGTGTACCCACCACTTAAACTCTATAATTTATATTTTTCTATATTAGATATAGCAAATATCTATCCGTATGCCCATTCCTCCATCCTTCAATCCATCCATTCTATCTTTTGATGCATTTAAAACTAAGCTGCAGACATCAGACACATAAACCTTACATATATCATTAATTATACCTCAATATTTGTTTACTTTTAAAATACAGATTATATATAGTGAAATGTATAAGTCTTAAATGATGGATTTTGACAAATGGATGTATCCATGGAACCAAAAACCCTGTCAAAATATAAAAAAATTACCATCAATACAGAAAGTCCTCTCTTGCTTCTTTCCAGTCAATTGTTAGCAACAACTGTTCTAATTTTTTAAACCATAGATTAGTTTTTCCTCTTATCAAAAATCATATAAATGTAACCGAATAGTATGCACTATTTGTGTAAGATTACCACTCATATGAATAACGTTCTTGAGGTTTATCCATGTTGTTGCATATATCAGTTAATTCCTTTTAGTTGCTGAGTAGTGTTCCACTATGTACTAAATATTGCCTGTTTCCAGGCTTTAAGAAGCATGAATGGAAAGATGAACATTGTTCTGGCCCCAGCAAGACCTCTCACACTGCAAAGTTGCCTTCTAACTTCCTCCCTATCCCAACTCCTGCAATGTCAAGATTCACACAGTGTCCCACATGGGGTTCTGTCAGAAAAATACCTCATTCTGACGTCTCTAATTTTAACAAGCTTTTAAAAATCATAATAGAACAAATTGAGTGGTGAGAAAAGTCTGTAATTTGGGCGGAGAGAGACCAGGATGTCTGAAACTTGAGCCGAATGTGGAAATGAAGGGTTAAGGCCCCCTTTTCTCAGATTGTGTTCCTGATAACAGCTGGTGACACCTTGATGGAATGGAGAATGTCAGATGTCCTGTTTAAGAAATATTTGATAACCTAAAAGTCATGAATATTTTCTCCTGTTTTTTATTTTTCAAATAATTTTTTGCATTACCATTCATTTTTAGATCTGAAAGCCTTCCATAGCTGATTATTTTGTATGATGTAAGGTAGGAACCAAGATTTTTACTTTTATTGATCTAGGAACATATTTGAAAAAATAGTTTCCCCACTGTTTTACAGTATAATTTTGTCATAATTCAGGTGATCATTTATGTGTGTACCTGTGTCTATTCTCTATTCTGACTCCATTTAATTATTAATCTTGTACTGCAAGGAATCCCTGTGTGGCGCAAATGGTTAAACGCTCTTCTATTAGCTGAAGGGTTAGTGATTTGAACCCACCCAGAGGTGCCTTGGAAGACAGGCCAGGTGACCTGTTTCTGAAAGGTCACAGCCTTGAAAACCCCACGGAGCCATTCTACTCTGCATGTCCGCAAGATTGCTATGTGTCAGAATCAACTCGATGGCAACTAATAAATAACAACCAGTATGGCACTGTCTAGCAATCTTGTATTAAGCTTCCATGTATGGTGGTGTAAGCCCTCTAACTTCATTCTATGTCTTCAATATTTGTTGGCAATTTCCGAAAACCATGCTAAAATTTTTCACAAGATTTCACTGAATGCGTAGTCAATTCAGGGTGAGTTGACATATTTACAATATTGATTCTTTCAATCCAAGACCATGCATGGTATATTCCTCTATTTTTGGTGTCTCTAATTTATATAAGTGGTATTTTACAGTTTTATTAAGAGGCCTTGAACATTTTGTAAGAATTATTAATTGGTATTTGATTTTTTGATGCTATTTTAAATGGCCTTATGTATTTGACAGCCCTTCTAACTGAACTCTTCCTAATGGTGTCTGGTTATAGCTATGCTAAGTGAGTGCATGTTTGTGTCTCCTACTTCCCTGAAGGTACTGTTTATTCTTATATTTTTGGCTACTTGTTTGCTTTGTGGGGCTCTGGTGGTGCTTAACACTCCAAAGCATTCCAAAAACATCATGGATATGAAGTTAGTCTGCAATTTAAAAAAGAAATATTTTAAGGGTGGTAATGATGCTTCTTTGAGTTCTGTACATCTCGGGGTGGAAACATAAAGTTGGTTTTCATTCCTACCTTTTTTTAAAATTAATTTTATTTATTTTGTTGTTTTTGAGAATATACACAGCAAAACATACACCAATGTAACAGTTTCTGCATGTACAATTCAGTGACATTGATTACATTCTTCGAGTTACGCAACCATTCTCGTCCTCCTTTTCTGAATAGTTCTTCTCTCGTTAACATAAATACACTCCTCCCTAAGTTTCCTGTCTAGTCTTTCGAGCTGCTGTTGTTGATTTTATCCCGTAGAGATAGATCTTAAAAGAGCACAATGCTCAAGGCAGATATTTTTTACTAGTTAAGCTAAAACATTGGTTGGGTTTAAGAATACTTTGCCGGATATTTTTGGTTTAAGGTTTAATGATTATCTCAGGGCAATAGTTTCGAGGGTTCACCCAGCCTTAATGTCTCCAGAAAGTCTGGATTCCATAAGAATTTGAAATTCTGTTCTGTATTACCGCCTACCCCCCACCCTTTTAATCATGATTACTCCATAGAACCCTTAATCAAAATGTTCAGTAATGGTAGCCAGGCAAGTCCCAGTTCTTCTGGTCTCTGGGCAAAGATGACAGTTGTTTACGGAGGCAGTTGATCACATATTACATATCCCCCTCCTATTTTTGACTCTCCTTCTTCCTCTATTGCTCCAGTTGAATAGAGATCAATTGTTGTGCCTTCGATGGTCACTTGGAAATTTTTAAGAGCCCAGGCACTATATAACAAACTAGGAGGTAGAATAGAATCACTGAACACATTACTAGGCCAATTAACTGAAATGTCCAATGAAATCATGACCCAAAACCTCCAAACCAAGAAGCAGAATCTCATGGAGTTTTTGATTTTGATCCAAGTAATTAGTCAATTCACATTTAATATAATTACTGTTATACTTGGGTTTCACTTAGTTTATGCTTCTTCTTTCTTGCCTTCTTTAAAGTTAAAAAACTATTTTTGTCATTGTATTTTTTACTCTCTTCAACTATTACTTGTATGTTATTTTACTATTCTTATTGGTTATTTAATGGTTTATAATATGCTTTTTAACGTAATAATGCTTAATACAAATTGCTAGTTTTGTTGTCTTCCCAATAATGATAGAAACTTGTAACGCTTCAACTCCACTCTTCTGACCTTTACATTATTGTAGTATTGCATTTTAATTCTACTTAGTTTTAAATTCTACAAGGTTTTAGTATTATGCTTTGTATATCAGTCATTTGTATTTAACCACATTTAGCCTTAATTTTGTCTTTTGTACCTTCTGCCTTTCCAGTATTTATCTTTGGGATTGTTCTGCCTGAGGAAGTCTCTTTGATTTTTCTTTTAGTGCAAGTATGTGGGCAAATATTCTCTGAAAATATCTTTATTTTCCCCTTATTTTAAAGAATATTATGGCTGAATATAGAATTGTTGGCCAGCAATTATTTTCTATGAGTATTTTAAGAAGACAATATATTGTTTTCCGGCTTCAGTTATTTCTGTTTAGAGATAATCTGTCAGTTTTATTGTTGTAATGTGTCCTTTTATGTTGATTTCTTTCAAGATTTTCCTCAGTGAATTAGCGTTCAGTACTTTTACTATCTGTATCACAGATGTGATTTTCTTTGTATTTATTTTGCTATGTTTCACAGGACTTCTTTAATTTCTTGAATGTATTTCATCAGTTTTGGAAAATACTCAGGTATAATCTTCTAAAATATTGCTTCGACCTCATTATCTCTCTCTCTTCTACTTTGTGAATCTTAATTCCAAATGGCTTATTTTCACTGTGCCCCAGATGTCTCAGAAATAAATTTTCAATTATTTATTCTCTGTAATTACTTTTCTATGTTTGTTATTAACCTGACTTCCTATCCCTTATTCAGTCACTCAGGCTGGTATACTATACATGGAGTTCTTAATTTTAGCTATTATATCTTTTATTTCTATAATTTTTGAATATTTTGAGAATTCTACATCTTTGAAAACTTTTAATCTCTTTTTACAATATTTTCTTCTATTCTAGTAAGCGTAGCAATCAAAACTAGATTTGAGAATATAGGCTTATCCGATTCCTCAGTACCGGTAGAGAAATTATTTTGCAAGTTTGAAAATATTATGGTGTACAGAAAAGTGCCAGTTGAAGGTGTCAATAATTTAAAATTTTAACCATAAGGTGCAACTATGAATAATATTTAAGATACTTTGTGGGAAAAGGATATATTAACTTGCATTTTTCATAGAAATGTTAGTGAATGTTATTAGAGACAGATATGTCTAAGAAATAGATTATAGTATATGAATAAATATTCAGTAATGTGCTTATATAATTTTTGGTGTTCAGAAAATCATAAAAAATGATAAAAGAATGGATTCATTCAAGATATTAGTTTCTCCAAATTAACAAGTTAAAATAAACTTTTATGAGACAATAATCTCAGACAGAGAAAAATGGTCAGTTAACATCTTCCTGGAGACAATCCTACCTGTCTTTTGGAGAAAGGAAAGACTGACTGTAGGCAGAAAGAATGTTCTCAGTGCAAACAAAAAGTTGTACAGACTCCAGGTAGAACTGAGTTGTCCCTTTCCCCTTACTCATACCTGTCCTCCTCTGTGTATCTGTTTCTAAACTTTGTTCTCAAGTAGCCAAATACTGAAACAATAGAACTGAGCATTCATTTTCCCTGAAGAACCACTTTTTAAAAAATTCTGGCCCCAGTTTTACATGTTCTGGCTTGTAATAGTGTGAATCACACAGCATATCCTCAGCAGCTGTCCTTATTATGAAGCCAGAAAATGCTTCTAGGAATGAGCACATGGGATAAGAGGAGAGACTAACTGGGGCACAGATTACATTATGGGTCAGAAGTGCTCTTCATAAGGCTTAGCTCTTATGTTCATGAGAATTTGCTACAGTTTTCCTATTTTTCTCAGCCATTAGCATGTTCTGTAAGCAATTTCATGGTTTATTTCATGAATGATCTTAAATCACTGATTATCAAAGTGTTTTTGTGCCCAGTACATGCACCTTCATTAGATTTCTTGATAATCCGTTTCAAAGCCCCTTGACTACAGTGCATGTCGACAGGGAAACAGGTGGTAACAGTGAGTAAATGTTGAGTCATATTTTGTTCTATCTCCATAGCAACAGGACAGAAAAAGATCTATTAGGATCCATTGGTTTCAGCAAGGAGGGAAAGGTAATGACATGTTTGCTCTTTTTTTCATGTCTTACCCACCTTAATTTCTTTCCTTTTCTCTAGAGCAAAATGAAACAAATGGCTAACACAGGTAAAAAGAAATATATTTATTACATAATGTCATGAAGTCTCTCCGAAGAGACACCTAAAAAACAGGGTGCTTCCTTCTTGTCTACCTCTCTTATGTACATAGATTGCATTATCACTACCAATTATTAGTTCTTGCTTTATTATTAGAAGATTTTATTACCCCATCCACTTTTGCTAGTGGAATGTGAGCAGAAATGATGAATGCCACACCCAAGCATAAGCTTAAGAATCATAACATGCTTCTGTTCCTTCTGTCACAAGAATGACATGTTTTTCTACCTAGATCCAAGAATGAAGAAGGTATGTGCAGACCTGTAACTGACCCAGAGCCTTCCCACAGTTAGCATGTATGTGAACAAGGAATAGATGTTTACAATTGTGATCCCTGAGGTTTGAGGGTCATGTCTAACCATAGCAATAACCTAGTGAAAATTAATGAAAAAAAAGTACTAGTTATGAAATGCCACCAAAACAGAAAAATTTTAAAAAGCTACCTGAGATCAAGATGATAGGCAGTTAGAAATCTTTTATGGAAGCCTAACAATTACAGTGACTTATGGTTTTGTTGATAAAACATTTGGTAAAACTGTTACGTATGAAAACTTGGAATAATACCTTACCTATGGATTTAGGCAAAGAGATGGGGAAGCAGAAGATAATTAGAACGTCTTGTTGCTGTTGGTTGTATTAAAAAATGTATTACAAGAAAGAGATTATCTCAGAAAAGAATATGTGAGACTGACAGTAAGGTTGAAAAATTTATTATTTATGCACTCTAATCAATGACAGGGAGCCCTGGTGGTGCAGTGGTTAAGCGTTGGCTGGCAGTTCGAATCCACACAGCTGCTCCTTGGAAACCCTATGGGGCAGTTTTACTCTGTCCTATACCATTATGCCACCAGGATTTCCAACCAATAACATATAAAAATGAGAAACAAATATGACATATAACTCAGCTTTATGACAAAGAGCAAATCAAGAGATTGGCCTCATACCTCTTGTTAGAAACTCTGAATTGATTAAGGGGACATCTAGTCAACAATTTTAGTTGTACAAAATGTCTCAGCAAGCCAAAAGCACTAAGAGTGCAGCTCTTTATGGGAAGCCTCAAGTAAGTGTAACCCAATGGGAATGGGTCCCACCCACTACGACCCCTCGAGTCAATTGAGAGACACGAGGCCTTTGAGAAAGACAAAGTAGACTTTATTGCAAGCTGGTCAAGCAAAGATCTCAGAGACTGTCTCAAATCAAGCCCCCCAAAATTGGGGATCTTAGGGCAGTTATAGGATTCAGGTAGAGAACTTATGCATAATTCATGAAGTTTCTGGGAATAGGCGGGCAATTTCAGGAACCAATTAACATGTGGGGGGGTGCAGTGGGGGTGCAATATGATGGCTGTGCGGTATGACACATGAAGTTTCTCTAAGGCCAGCTTTGCGACTTATTGCTCATGTCCGAATGGGGGTGGGGGAAGCGGTTGACTAGTAGTGAAGTGGCCTGGAGCAGAGAAGCTGTAGGACAACCTTGTGTTGTTACCCAGATAACAGAGAAACATCTTGTCAGGAACTTAGAGAGCCTGGCTGGGATGGGAGGAGGAGGGAGGCATTGCTTAACCCTGTTGGTTACATTTCAGAAGGGAGAATAGTTTAACCCTATTAGTTACATTCCTCCCTCTGGCTTTCAGGGTCTTCAATCTTGAAGATAGATCTTTACGTAGGTGGTGGCCCAGACTTCTGGAACTTTTGAGTTTGCTGACTGGTGTAAACACTTGCATTGTAGGATCTGAGATTTGTTAAGAGGAACGTGGTCTGACATCTGAAGAATCATGATGTTCATAGCTGCCAGGTGATTTTGAATGAATCTGGTAAGTCACTTTAAGAGGCAGGACAAAAACAGACAGATGTGTAAAAGAATAATCAACGGAGTAACAAGAGGCCAGAGCCAGTGGAAGCTGGGAAACAGGGAAGTTATCCATGACCACCAATTAGATAGTTTTTCTCCAGCAGTGGATGGGCAAAGGGGAGGCGTCCAACTGGCGATTTGTTCTAATTTGTGGAGATTGACTTCTACTTCATGGCTAGTGTTTATCCAGGTGCAGCAGGAGATGTTGGCTCTGGTGCAGATATCCCCTTCTTTGGCTAAAATACAGTCAATGGCAGTATTGTGGTCCATTACCACCCTAGCCATGGAATTTAAAGAATTTTGCTGGGCTTTCACGGCTCAGCTGGTAGTTTTGGAAAGGATGTGAATAGTCTGATAGGTTTAACACTGCATTTTGAAGAGCTATGAGCTGAGGGAAAAATTATAAGTGTTCGAATGATAAACCAACCATCCCCAGTTTCAGTTATGGGATTACACCTGGTTCCAGTTAAGCCCCATCCAGTTTCATCAGAGTCATCTGAGGTTTGGGTTTCTCTTTTTTTTTTCTTCTCAAGTTAGTGGTTTCATTAGCAGAGTGAGGTTACAAGGGAGAGTGATTACCATTGGGAAGGACACTATTCCAAGGGTGCAAGCACCGAGCACAGCGTGGGGCAAGAAACATTTGTAAGCAGCAGTAGAGCAGAATGTTTGACTTCTGGGTTTAGTATAATTACCACAAATAAATGAATATCCAGCTGATGTGCAAATATGGGCACAGCTCGCAACTTTTGAGCTGTTTCTCTCTGAATAAAACCAGAGGTGTGCAGTGTTTTTGAACCAATTATCTCAGCTTTGTGTTATACTATAGTTATTAATGACACAATCTGAGTAAGATCCTAGGTTAATAAGTCCAGTTAGATTTCATAGGTGTTTCATTCTTTCTACGAAGGTGGAGTAATTAGTCCAAGTAAAATTGCCTGTATTTTCCGAATCTATAACCCAGTAAAATATGCTTTTGATTTTAAAGCAAGGAGTGGTAGTACTTGCTTTTCTGGCTTTTATCTCTAACCCAGGGCTATCTAAAGAGTCATTATAGGTGGGAAGTGGTACCTTCTTTAGGTATGTAACATCAGGTATTGGAACCACGCAAGAGACCCAGAGACTTTCAATGGTGATGGACGGAGGTTGACATACCGAACATGCCTCCATTGGCTACTGATTGGATTAGTTTCTGATAAAAATTATCTGTCCACGAGATGCTCAGCATGTGGTCAAAATAAAGGAAGGCAAGGAATGATCTGGAGCTGCTGTAAAAAGAGAAGGAAGAACAGAATGATTGCCAAGACAGTAAAGGCGATGCAAACATTAGGAGTACAATCATGATTGAGGGTCTGTGGTTGGAGGGGCACAGGTTAGGCATTAGCTTTGTTTTTCTTTTTAAACCAATATTTTAAGTCCTGCACAGGCTCAGAGGTCCAGTTGTTTTGTTGAGGTTGTTTTTGTTGCAGAGGATCCTCTCGGGTGGTGCAGGTTTGAAGCAAGTGTGATGCACCCAAGCTTTGATGTTTTTGAGTTTAGCTGCTGAGTGGGTGGTTAAAACAACAGTGTATGGTCTAGTCCATCGGAGTTTAAGGGGCTCTGCTTTCCAGGTTTTCAACAGAACTTGGTCACTAGGCTGGAACGGGTGAAGTGGGACATCAACAGGATATTTCAGATGACTGAGAGTGTACCTGTAAGTAGAAGTTAGGACACCAAAGATAACAAATATTTTTGGACAGCAAGCTCCCTGGTGCAGAAACCTGAGTATTGGTTGAAGGCAAGTAATTTTTAAGAAATGGTTTTCCATACATAATTTTGAAAGGGCTCAATTTGAGCCCACTTCTGTGGGTGACCTCTACTGACAAGAGGGCTAAGGACAAAGCTTGGGGCCAGGTTATCCTGATTTTGGCAATTTGGCAATTTGGCTTTTTTAACATGTGATTCATCTTTTAAACGTTTCCACTTGACTGTGATCTCCAGGCTGAGTGAAAGTTCCAGTTGATTCTTAAAAGTCTAGAGACTTCTTGTGTAATTTGTGAGGTGAATTGAGATCTGTTGTCGTCGCTTCTGATCGTTGCAGGTAGGCTGATCCTGGGAATGATTTCATTAAGGAGCTGTTTTGTAACTTCTGATTCTTTCTCTGTTTTTACAAGGGAAAACTTCTACACAACTGGAAAAGGTGTCGATGAACACCAGCATAAATTTATAATTGCCAGGGGCTCTTGGCATGTCCATGAAGTCGACTTGCCAGTCTTCTCCTGAACTCTGTCCTTCATACTGGATTCCAGTGGTAGGGTACCCGATTGTTTTGGGGTTGTTTGGGGCACATATTTGGCAGGAGGAGGTTGCCTGCTGGATGGCTCAATGAAAGTTTTCTCCAATAATGTGTTTAGGCACCAGGTTGTAAAGGGCTTCATGCCCGTAATGGGTAGAACAATGTGCTTCACGGTGAAGGGGTCCATCAAATGTCCTGAAATCATAACCTTTCCTTCATGGGTACATTTTCATCCATGAAAATTTATTGTTGCTCCCCATTCAGCTGCTTCTTTGAGATCTCTAATATTGTAGTTGGAGCTGTTTCTGGAAGTTGTAAAGCAGGGGTTAAAGTTAGCTGTCTACTAGCTTTTGAACTCACAGTTTGTTTGGCAGCAGCTCTGGTGGCTTTAGCGGCTTTAACATTGCCTGAGACAGTATCAAAAGTTCCCTTTTGATGTCCTGGGCAATGCATGACTGAAACTTGTGTGGACATTTTCACAGCTTCAAGTAGGGCTAAAATTTCTGTGGCATATTTAATGTCTTTCCGAGTTGAGGTTAAAAGGCCGCCTTCTTTCCAAATGGCCCAGTGAGCATGCAGGACTGAGAAGGTATACCTGAAACCTGTGTAAACGTTGGTTGTTTTACCAGCAGCTATTTGGAGGGCTTGCATGAGAGCAATTAACTCTGCTTTCTGTGCTGAGGTTCCAGGCTTCGAGGACATTGGTTTGGGTTATCACTGCACAGCCTGCTTTTTGAGTTCCATTTTTTTTAAGCTGCTTCCATCTGTGTAGACGGTTAAGTCTGGATTTGAAACGGGCTTGTTGGACAAGTCTGGCCAACTAGAATAGACTTCTTCAATAGTTTGGAGGAAGTCATGGACCAGCTCACCTGCAGGGTTTGTTGGTAACAGGCAGGCTGGGTTCAGGGTAGAAGTTACCTTGACCATGACCTCTGGATTGTCCAGGAGCTGTGCTTGGTAGTGGGCCATTTGGCCTGCCATGAGTCAGAGCCTGCCTTTCTGCTCCAGTATGGTGAGAACTGCATAGGTACAAACACAGTCACAGGCTGACCTAAGGTAAACTTTTCAGCTTCAGCTAAAAGAAGGCAAGTCGCTGCTACCGCCCAAAGACAGGCCAGCCATCCCTGAGGGACTGAATCTAGAAGTTTATAGAAATACACCACCGGTCTTTTGCAAGGACCCAGTTATTCAGACCCCCTGTTGTGACTCCCCCCATTTCATGTACGCACAGTTTGAAGGGCTTTCTGAAGTCCAGAAGTCTGAGTGCTGGGGCAGAGGCTAGCTTTTCCTTGATTTTCAAGGTTTGTTGATGCTCGCCTGTCCATTTGAAAGGGTCAGAGTTCTTTCCTGAGATGGCTTCGTAGAGAGCTTTGTTATTAACCCAAAGTTCAAGATCCAAATCCTGTAAAAACCAGCCGTACCTAGAAAGCCTCTAAGTTGTCTCCAGGTGGTTGGGGTGGAGATCTGGAGAATCGCTTGTTTGCGCTCTGCCAGCAGGGTCCATTGACCTTGAGAAATCTGGAACCCTAGGTAAATTACTTTTTATTGTGAGATCTGAGCCTTGGCAGCAGATACTCGATAACTGGCCTGGGCTAGAAAGTTCAAAGCTAGAATTGTGTTTTTATCTGAATCCTCTTTTGTAGGACTAGTGACAAGGAGATCATCTACCTATTGAAGACGGAGACCCTGAACCATCTGTAGACCCAAAGATCCTTTTCCAGGGCTGTTCCAAACAGGCTGGGGCTATTTTTGAACACCTGAGGGAGAACGGTCCAGCAATATTGTTGTTTTTCCCCCGAATATTGTTCCTCCCATTCAAAGACAAATATTTCCTGAGATTCGAGGGCTAAAAGAATACAGAAGAAGGCATCCTTCAGATATAGAAAGGTGAACCAGGGATAGTCTAGAGACAGGGAGGCTAGGAGAGCATAAGGGTTTGAAACCATGGGGTGCAGGTCTTCGGTTACCTGATTGACTGTGTGTAAGTCCAAACAAACCAATATTCTCCTGTTTTTGGTTTTTTTTACTGGGAGCACTGGGGTGGTGAAAGTGGATTTACAACAGTGGATGAGCCCTGCTTGTAGAAGTCTTGTAATTTGTGGTTGTAGACCAAGCCTAACTTCTAACTTTAAAGGGTATTGTTTAAGATGAGGGGGTATTGTTCCAGGTTTAAGCTTTACTTGGACTGGATCTGCATTTTGAGCTCAGCCTGGCTCTTCTTTAGCCCAGACTAGTGGGTTAACAACATTTATAATTTCTTACAGTATTTCAGGGGAGAAATCCATGGGGCTAGGGGATAAAGCTAACAGGGAGGCCTGCAGCTTCCATCCATTTTCATGTGGGACCTGCAGGCTCGGTTTTCCTTCTGAAAAGCTGATCTGAGCATTTAGTTTTGATAGCAGATCCTGTATGAGCAATGGGATAGGACATTCCGGCATGTATAGGAAACTGTGAGTCAGGGATGTTTCTTCTCCCTAGCACTCCATAGGTTGTAGAAAGGGTCTTGTAAAAGGTGTTCCTGTTACTCCAATTACTTGTGTAGTTCAGAGAGAAAGTGATCCTTTCGGGTGATTCAAAACAGAATAGGCTGTTCCTGTATTAACAAGAAAATCTACAAGATTATTTCCCACCTTTAAAGTAACCAGGGACTCGGTAGATGAAACTTGGAGGTGGTTGGATACCCCCAGTCCTTGTCAGTCTTAATCTTCAGGCTGGGCAGAATGAAACATCTCAGGGGCTGGCGGGCTTTGGCTTTGTTTCTGTTTAAGACATTCCTTCTTCCAGTGCTCCTCCTGTTTACAATAAGCACACTGATTTCGACCTAGTCAGGGGAGCCTTCTTGACAATGCCTGGGACAGTTGTTCCTTTAGACAGTTATATTGGCCTGGTTCGAAAGGCCCCTGAGTCAGAGCAGCTGTGAGGAAAGCTGCTTGCTGTTTGAATTTCTGGGTTTCTTTCTTTTCTTGGACCTGGTCTCTGTGGGTATACACTTTAAAGGCTATTTCAACTAATTGTGTTGGGCTCATACCTAGACTCGCCTCTGCTTTTTGTAACTTTTTTTCTAATGTCTGGTGCACTTTGACCAATAAATACTATGTTTATCATTTTTTTGTTCTCTAGGTTTTCTGGGTCTACATCTGTATGTTGTCAAAATGCAGCAAAACTTCTTTCAAGGAGGGTAGATGGATCCTCATTTGGTCCTTGAAAGCCCTCATAGACTTATTTATTTATTTATTTTTGTTTGGGAGCATCTCCTTTCAACCCTGCAATAAGACAAGTCTGAAAATGTTTGAGCCTGCCATTTCCCAGAGGATCATAAGGTTCCCAGCTATGCTCAGAAGAAGGTATTGCTAAATCAGGAGCTTGTTGAATAGGGTTGTTGGGTTGATGGAGGTGCTCCACCTCTTCCTTGGCTTTTAATGAGACTAATCTCTGCTCCTCTAGGCTCAGAAGAATACTCCAGAGTGCCTGACAATCAGCCCAGGTGGGGCGATGGGTAGCGAAGATGAAAGTAAAAAGATCTGTGATACATTTTGGGTCCTCTCGATAAGGAAGGACATTGTTTTTCCAATTGAACAAATCAGATGTAGAGAATGGAGTGTGTACCCAGACTAACCCCAGGGTTCCATCTTCCTCCTGTCCAGTTGGAACTTGTATCAGTGGATAATGCCCTGCTGCCTGTTGACCTGTTTCAGGTAGGGAAGTCCCCCATCCAAAAGTCGCACCCCTTCCCATGTGTGGTGGGGAAACCATTTCTGAGATTGGCTCAGTCGGCTCAGACGGTTCTGGCAAATACAGGTGTGGGGCTGGCAGTGGAGGAAGAGGGGGAAAAATCATCTTTCCCTGGGGAATCAAAGATCTTGTGTCTCTTACCTCAGTTTGAACCATAATTTTACATTGCTTTTGAATGTTTTTGTTGTTATACAACATACATTTTCTCATCCCATTTACCTTCCTGAGTGCAAAACAAATCTAACTGGAGAATAGTGTTATAATTTAGGAAACCATTTTGGTAACAGTGTTCTTCATCAGCCAATTGATACTGTGGCCATGCAACTTTGCAGAAAAACTTCATTGTATCTTTTTCCATAGGATCAAACCTAAAAAAAAAATCCCAATTAGGATGCATCCTAGGGGACTGTACTTTGGTATATCTTGTGTGTTCCCCATACCTGAGCCTAGGCCAAAACCAGAATCCAGAAAAACTGGACCTAGGCTAAAACCAGAAAAACCAGGAGTACTACATGGGTTTTTCATGACCGGCGCAGTATAACCCTCAACCACTCAAATTCTGATAGAAACAGAAGCACTCTTGGGCTTGCCCCTGGCTCCTAAGTCACTCACCCCTTCAGAAGCCCTTAGGTACTTGTGACACCGTTCGTGCAGTACTCACCAGATTAGGATCCTTACCCAGAGTCCGTTTCTCAATCTCAAAAAAGTGGGTCGCTGTGGGTCCGGGT
This sequence comes from Trichechus manatus latirostris, assembly GCF_000243295.1. Classification (NCBI taxonomy): domain Eukaryota; kingdom Metazoa; phylum Chordata; class Mammalia; order Sirenia; family Trichechidae; genus Trichechus; species Trichechus manatus. The sequence goes on from NW_004443955.1 coordinate 6,465,925, forward strand.
GCAGCTCCAGTGGTGAAGGTTGGTTCCACTGTCGCCTCCCAGAGAAATCAGCCGGTGTGCGCTGAGTGGGGTCAGTCGTGCCTAGTGGCCAAAGGTACTCCCAGGAGCCTGGTGGCCTAAATTAGAAGCAGAATAAAAGTTTCATCTGAGATGCCGGAATTCATAAACCGATGAGAATAGGTCCCGCCCGGTACGACCCCTCGAGTCAATTGAGAGACACCAGGCCTTTGAGAAAGAGAAAGTGGACTTTACTGTAAGTCGGTCAAGCAAGAAGCTCGGAGATTAAGTCTCAAATCAAGCTCTGAGAAGTTGGGGATCTTAAGGTGGTTATAGGGCTTGGGATGGGGAACTTATGCATAATTCATGAAGTTTCTGGGAATAGGGGGGCAATTTCAGGAACTAATTAACATAAATGAGGATTCAGTGGGGGTACAATATGACGCCTGGAAGGTATGACACATGAAGTTTCTTTAAGGCCAGCTTTGCGGGTTATTGTTCATGTCTGGATGAGTGGGGAGTGGTTGACCAGTAGTGAAGAGGTCTAGAGCAGAGAAGCAGTAGGATGACCTTGTATTGTTACTCAGACTGCGCAGAAATGTCTTATTAGGAACTCAGAGAGCCTAGCTGGGAAGGGAGGAGGAGGGGGGCATACTTTAACCCCGTTGGTTATATTTCAGAAGGGGGAAGAGTTTAACCCTGTCAGTTGCATTACCTCAATTTACTTCAGGTTACTTCCAGAAGAATTTCAGAATTTCTTTAGAAGGTGCTTGCCTCCTAGTCTTCCCCCCTCATAGTGGGAGTATTTATTGAGATTATCCTGACCCACAGATTATCCTGTTTTATGTTGGTTATACTTGGTGCAGACAACTTATTGTTTTATATCTCTGGATAAAAAGGAGCCAGTATGGTATAATGAAAGGTCCATCATGAAATCCTGGACTTAACATCTGATGGTGTGATTAGATGACAGCGGGGATTTCTCATTGGGAAGGGAGTCGATTTTGCATACTTAAGGGAACGAAGCAGTATTTTGTAACAGGAGTTGGGTTCTGGTAGATTTCATTTTGTTCCCAATTGTTCCCTTTCTCCTCCATGTTAAAAGATAATACTCTAACCCCATAGACATTGGGCTTAGCTGTATGACTGGTTTTAGCTAATGCAATGTGAGCCGAAGTGATGAATGCTACATGCAAAGAGACACTTGAAAACCCATCCAAAGATATGTGATTGTTTTTCCTTCTAGAAAAATGTGCTGTAATTTCTATTTGGGTCCCAAAAGAAACATAAAATAAAGCTTTAGCTGCCCACATACATAGGCTGATACATATACATGAGCAATAAATGGATGTTTTGTGGTTGTAAGACAATGAGATTTTTTGAGTCTTTGATACTGTAGGATAACTTAGAAAAGTTGAATAATATACTTGCCATATATTCAATTCCTTCAGGGTATCGTGTATTCAGGAACAAAATCTTTGTATTCAGGAACAAAATCTGAGAAAAGGATGCCTTAACACCTAGTTTACCCAAACAGTCCAAGTTTCAGATTTCCTGGCCTATGTCCAAATCGCACAGGGTTTTCTTACTACTCAATTTTTTTCCTTGTGATTAAAAAAGAAAAACAAAACTTAAATTAGAGGTGTCAGAAAAAGAAACTCTGATTACAAAATCCCACTCCTTTTTCTAAATTCATTGTATGAGACTTCAGTTGTGTTTCATCTTTACATCCATACTTCTTAAAGGCAGTTGTACCCTCTAGTCCTCCCATAATACCTTGGAAACCACAGATTCCTGTTTTTTCCAAGCTGATATTCTGGGTTCATGCATTCAGTCACCATTTGCACCAGGAGAGAGAACAGAATCCATCCCAAATTCAGCAATCAAGAGATGTATGTATACAAGTTAGCAAGTGGGAGGAGCAAGCAATGTACATGGATACTTCTTGAAGCCTGTTTTTGTCAGTTACATAAACTTCAGTTTGGTGGTGAATTTGATGTGTTAGTTTTGGAGGAGGGATGGGTTGTAAGTATGTGGGAATGTATTGTCAGGAAAAGAAAGACAAACCTACATGCCCTCTCCCATGCATTGGTCTAAGAGACAGACTCAGGGAGAATCAAGACCTTAGAGGGGACTAAGAGTCTTATGAACAAAGAGGACTACCTTCATATCTGGCACTGTATACTCTCTCTAGTTTACCCCCAGCCTTCTGAGTGGGTATCAACAATTTAAGGTGCATAATCTGCACATGTGTCGACAGACCAATGCCCTTGGATAGTCCCCACTCCTTGGTTGTGGAAAGGACTTGTGAATATAATGGGATATAATTTCTATGATTAGATTGTCTGATGGCCCAGGTGACGAAGAGGCAGATGATGTTTGTTGGGCCTAATCTAATCATGTGAGCCCTTAAATGGAACCAAGCTCATCTTGGTGAAATAGATATGAAGCATGGTAGGAATTTGATGCAAGGGAGGTGCTATGTTGCTGACTTTGAAGATGGAGGGGGCCATATATCAAGGAATATGAGCAGCCTTAAGTTGAGAATAGCCCCAGTTGACAACCATCAAGGAAATAAGAACCTAAGTCCTACAACCACAAGTAAGTGAATTCTGACACAGCCATGTGAGCTTGAGAGAGGACCCTGAGCTCCAGATGAGAAAACATTCTTCTGTAGTCTTGATTTTGGCCTTTTGAGACCCTGAGCAGAAAAGTTAGTCATGCCATGTCTGAGTAGATGACCTACAGGACTGTGAACAAATAAATGGGTGTTGTTATAAGCTGTTAATTGTTTTTTAATTTGTTATGCAGCAGTAGAAAACTAATAGAATAGGAATTTGACTGACTACCATGTTTATTCACATGAACATGTTGTCTGAATTATGCCAAATGATATGTAGTTGAGCTTTCAAGTCATATCCCTGACTTCAGGTTGAATGGATTCTGGCAATGCAGGCCTAGTATAAAAGATGGAACACACAGGAACAGAGAATGTGTTTAGGATGTCTCACATTATGACATTAGGATATAGTTTCTCAGTTCTTACTGATCTATTTAGTTCTTTTCTGGAAGCCACCTTGGATCACCAAGCTCTTGCCTGACCCTTTGCTAACTTGTAGATTCATTTCCATTCTAAACATTAATCCATGCACAGAGATTCTTTTCATTTTATTCCACCTTAATCTTTTCTTTTAATTGTACTTTGGAAGAAGGTTTACAGAACAAACTAGCTTCTCATTAATTATTACACATATTATTTTGTGACTTTGGTTGCCAAACTCACAACATGTCAACATTGTCCCTGTCTTGACTTTGGCTTCCTCATTACCAGTTTTCCTGTACCCTCCTGCCTTCTCGTCCTTGCCCCTGGGATGGTGTGCCCCTTTAGTCTCGTTTAGTTTTAAGGCCTGTCTAATCTCTGGCTGAAGGGTGAACCTCAGGAGTGACATCATTATTGAGCTGAAAGTGTGTCTGGGGGCCATATTCATGGTGTTTCTGCAGTCTCTGTCAGACCAGTAAGTCTGGTCTTTTTTTTGTTGTTGTTCTGGACCCTCTACTGTGATCCCTGTCGGAGGAGTCGGTGGTGGTAGCCAGGGACCATCAAGTTGTGCTGGACTCAATCTGGTAGAGGCTTTAGTATTTGTGGTCCATCAGTTATTTGGACTAATCTTTCCCTTGTGTCTTTGGTTTTGTTCATTCTCCCTTGTTCCAGATGGAGCGAGACCAGTGGAGTATCTTAGATGGCTGCTCATAAGCTTTTAAGATCCCAGATGCTGCTCACCAAAGTAAAATGTAGAACACTTTCTTTGTAAACTATGTTATGCCAGTTGAGCTAGATGTTCTCTGAGACCATGGTCCCCACAGACCTCAGATCAGTAATCTGTTCCCTCAGGGAGTTTGGAAGTGTCTATGGAGCTTCCATGACCTTGTCTTGGACAAGTTGTGCTGGCTTCCCCAGTATTGTGTACTGTCTTACCCTTAACCAAAGTTGCTAGTCATCTATTGTCTATTAAGTGTTTTTCCATCCTCACTCTTCCCCTCCCTCATAACCATCAAAGACTGGTTCTTTTTTTTTTAATTATTTAATTGTACTTTAGATGAAGGTTTTCAGAACAAATAGTTTCTCATTAAACAGTCAGTACACATACTGTTTTATGACATTGATTAACAACCCCACAACATGTCAACACTCTCCCTTCTTGACCTTGAGGAGATTTTTTTTTGGTGAAAATATACAAAGCCAAAGTTACACCATTTTGAAAGTTTCTACATGTACAATTCAGGGACATCAATTACATTCTTCCAGTTGTGCTGCTATTCTCACTATCCTTTTCCAATGTATTCCATCATCATTATCTTCAACTCACTGTCCCCTAGGTTTCCCATCAAACCTTTTGAGGTGCTGTTGTCAATTTGATCTCACATACATAATTCTTTTTTTTTTGTACCTTAGATGAAGGTTTGCAGAACAAACAGTTTCTCATTAAACAGTACACATATTGCCCTATGACAACGGTTAACAACCTCATAACATGTCAACACTGTCCATTCTCAACCTTGGGTTCCCTATCACCAGCTTTCCTGTCCCCTCCTGCCTTCTAGTCCTTGTCCATGGACTGCTGTGCCTCATTAGTCGTGTTTTGTTTTATGGGGCTGTCCAATCCCCGGCTGAAGGGTGAGCTTCGGGAGGGGCTTCACCACTGAGCTAAAAGGGTGTGTGGGGGCCATACTCTTGGGGTTTCTCCAGTCTGTCAGGCCAGTAAATCTGGTCTTTTTTGTGAGTTAGAATTCCATTCTACATCCTTTTCCAGCTCTGTTCAGGACCATCTATTGTGATCCCAGTCAGAGCAGTCAATGGTGATAGCTGGGCACCATCTAGCTGTACTGGACTCAGTCTGGTGGAGGCTGTGGTAGTTGTGGTCTATTAGTCCTTTGGACTAATCTTTTCCTTGTATCTTGTTCTCTTCATTCTCCCTTGCTTCCGAAGGGGTGAGACCAGTGGAATGTCTTATATGGCTGCTCACAGGCTTTTAAGACCCAAGACGCTACTCACCAAGGTAGAATGTAGAACATTGTCTTTATAAACTGTGTTATGCCAATTGAGGTAGACGTTCCCTGAGACCATGGTCCCCACAGCCCTCGGCCCAGCAATTCCGTCCCTCAGGGAGTTTGGAAGTGTCTATGGAGCTTCCATGACCTTTCCTTGTACAAGTTGTGCTGGCTTCCCCAGTAATGTGTACTGTCTTACCCTTCACCAAAGTTACCACTTACCTATTTAGTTAGCCCCCACTCCTCCCATCCCTGGTAACCAACAAAGATTGTTCCTTTTTGTGTGTAAACTTTTACATGAGTTATACAGTAGAGGTCTCATACAATATTTGT
>NW_004443955.1:6479783-6480687 GCF_000243295.1 Trichechus manatus latirostris
ATTTTGTTCCTGCAGTAGTTTCCTGAATTCTTCCTATTTTTTGTCAGTATTTTCCATGAATTTTCTATTTTTTCCTCATGTTTGTCAGCTTTTTGCCTCAGCTCTTGGAGAATTCGGAGTATTAGATATTTGAATTCCCTATCAGGTAGTTCTAGTGCATTTTCTTATACTGGAGAGTCATCTGGTGTTTTATTTTGCATGCCTACTGGAACCATCCTGTCCTGTTTTTGTAAATGTTTTGATACTGTCTGCTGTCTTCGGGCATTCATTAGTTATTTTTCTCATTTACTGATTGTAGATTCGTTTGGTCCCCCCCTTTTTTTTTAGATTTGACTATGTCTGAGCAGTTGGACTGTGTTCTTTGTTGTTTGCTTGTCTTTGGGCACAATGCTTTTCACCTCCTTCTTCAACTGTCAGGGTCAGTCACTTAGATATGGTATGGCAGGGCAGGTCTAGCTGAAGAGGAGTTACTGGGAGGGGTTGTTTGTGGCACTTACTACAGTCACCAGAGCTTGTCAGTAATCATTGCAGGGCAGGTTCCAGTAGGCCGTGCCTGTGCTGCTTGGTGTGTGATGTCAAGTGCACAGTGCAGGTAGGCAGGATGCAGCAGGGAGATTGTTATGTCTGGAGCTAGGATGGATATAAGAGAGAGGAGAGAAGAACACGAGCCAAAAACATACAAACAACAAAAAAAAAGAATGCTAGGGAAGCTTGCTGTTGAGTGGAGAGATGAGAGACTATGACATGGGGAAAAATAGAAAGGGGAAGCAGAAGAAAAGAAAAGAATGAATAAATAAAAATCGGAAAGGTTAAGGAACCGCAAAGTTCCCAGGGATCCCACCGGTACAGCTATGAGGTCTGGGGAAGTTGCTCTCAGGTGTTGCAGTTCAGGGAACAGAAAGAG
>NW_004443955.1:6482260-6487887 GCF_000243295.1 Trichechus manatus latirostris
CATTTTGTTCCTGCATTATTTTCCTGAATTTTTCCAATTTTTTGTGTGTATTTTCCATGAATTTGTCTGCCTTTTCCATGAATTTGTCTGCCTTTTCCATGAATTTGTCTATTTTTTCCTCATTTTTTCTGCTTTTTTCTTCAACTCTTGGGTAATTCTGAGTATTAGAGATTTGAATTCCCTATCAGGTAGTTCCAGTGCCTTTTCTTCTGCTAGAAAGTCATGTGCTGTTTTATTTTTGATGCCTACAGGAACCATCCTGTCCTGTTTTTGTAAATGTTTTGATATTTTCTGATGTCTTTGGGGCATTCAGTAGTTATTTTTCTCATTTATTGATTGTAGGTTTGTTTCTTTTGTGCTTTTTTTAAAAAATTTGGCTATGTCTGAACAGGCTGGCTGTGTGTTCTTTTGTTTGCTCGTCTGTGTGGAGGATATTTTTCACCTCCTTCTCCAATTGGCAGTGTCTGTCACTCAGATATGGTACAACAGGGCAGGTCTAGCTGAAGAGGAGTTGCTGGTTTGGGTTGTTTGTGGCACTTACTACAGTCACCAGGGTGGGTCGGTAATCACTGCAGGGCAGGTTCCAGTAGGCAGTGTCTGTGTTGCTTGGTGGTGTGATGTTAAGTGCATGGTGCAGGTAGGAAGGATGGAGGGGGGAGATTGCAATGTGTGGAGCTAAGATGGGTATGGGAAAGAGGAGAGAGGACCAGGAGCTGAAAACATACAAACAAAAAAGAGTGCTAATGGAGCTTGCCATTGGAGTGGAGAGATGAGAGACTATGAAATGGAGAAAAACGAAAAGGGGAACAAAAATAAAAGAATGAATAAATAACAATTAGAAAGGAAAAATAACAGCAAAACTCCCAAGGATCCCACCAGTGTGGCTAAGAGGTCTGGTGAAGTTGTTCCCAGGTGTTGAAGTACAGCCTGGCTAGGAGGCGTAGAGGTATTCATTGCCAGGTACCCTGGGGACAGGAAGAGACGGAAAGTATAGAGAGACGAGAAACTGAGAAATGAAGTCAAAAAGGGAAAATGAGGGAAAAGAAAACAAAACAAATGAGAAAAAAAAAACAGAACAAGAACCCCCCCCCCAAAAAAAAACAGAAATAAAAACCCACAAAAAAATGTTCTCAGGGATCCCTCTGCCCATCTGCACAAGCTGAGGGGGTATGTCCCGAGCCGTATGGCACCGCCTGGCCAGAACGGGCTCTCAACTCGAGAAAAGAAAAAGAAAATAAACAAACAATTGAAAACAAACAAACAAACAAAAGCCCTGGGATCCCACCAGCTTGGCAGCATGGACCGGGAAGCAGTTCCACACTTGAACAGAGCTCCACAGCCCCTCAGGAAGAAGCAAAGATGGTGCATGCAGCCAGGTATTTGAGGAAAAGTAGGGGGAGGTGGTGAGAGGTAAGGAAGAAATCAAAAGAAGCGGAAAAAAAAATCAACACCAGTAGCCAACAAATGGCACTCAGGGAGTCAGCCAGTGCGGGTTCCTGGAATCCAAGCACCCGGTGCTTCCCAGCCAAGAGACTGTGGCTGCGGGAAGCAGAGGAGGCTGAGTGGGGGTGAAGAAAGTGGGGGGTGGGAAAGCATACATTGCTGTTTGCTGGTTGTTCTGTCTCCTGCTGGAAGTTCCATGAAGCTGCTTTCTCATACCCACTATTTGCCGATCTCTGATAGGAGTCCAAGATGGCAGATCCGTGCTGCATTAGCTGATAGGGGACCTCTCCATGTATGTCTCCTCATTCTCCGTTCTCTGCCAGTTTTCTCACTCCATTTGGTGCTTGGTTGAATTCTTTATCACTTCATTTGATGTCTAGGATTTCAGGATTGCTGTTTTCTCTGTTTGGCATAGTTTTTCGGATCTTTGCTCTGGAGGGATGACGTGGTGCTTCTGCCTAGAGTGCCATGTTGCTGGAAGTGAAAGGTTGGTTATTTTCCTGTGTCTACCTTTTCATAGTTTTTATATTAGTGGTCCCCTACAATATTTGTCCTTTTGTGATTGACTTATTTCACTAAGCATAAAGCACTCAAGATTCATCCATGTTGTGAGATGCTTTGCAAATTCATCATTGTTCTTTATCATTGCATACTATTGCATTGTGTTTATGTACCATAGTTTGTTTATCCATTCATCTGTTGATGACATCTATGTTGTTTCCATCTTCTTTGCTATTGTGAATAACGCTGCAATGAACATACGTGCGTATATATCTATTCTTATGACGGCTCTTATTTTTCTAGGATATACTCCTAGGAGGGGGATTGCTAGATCAAATGGTATTTCTATTTCTAGCTTTCTAAGGAAGAACCAAATCATTTTCCAAAATTGTTGTATCATTTTGCATTCCCACCAGTAGTGCATAAGACTTCCAACATCCCAACAGCCTCTCCAACATTTGTTTTTTTTTTTTTTGATTCGTGCCAGTAATGCCGGGGTGACATGGTATCTCACTGTGGTTTTGATTTGCATTTCTCTAATGGCTAGTGTCTCAGTCGTCTAGTGCTGCCCCAACAGAAATATCACAGGTGGATGGCTTCAACAAAGAGGAGTTCATTCTCTCACAGTCCAGTAGGCCACAAGTCCGAATCCAGGGCATCAGCTCCAGGAGAAGGCTTTCTCTCTCTGCCAGCTCTGGAGGAAGGTCCTTGTGATGCATCAGTCTTTCTTTGGTCTGGGAGTATCTCATCACAGGAACCCCCGGTCCAAAGGATGCGCTCTGCTCCCAGCACTGCCTTCTTTGTGGTGTGAAGTTCCCATGTGTCTGCTCACTTCTCTCTTTTATATCTCAAAAGAGATTGCATTAAGACACTAACTAGTCTTGTCAACCTCATCAGTATAACCTCATCACAGTGATAGAATTTACAATACATAAGATCACATATAATCTTATCATAGTGATTAGAGTTTATAACACATAAGGAAATCACATCAGATAACACAGTCATATAATACTGGGAATCATGACCTAGCCAAGTTGCTACACACATTTTTTGGGGGACACAACTCAGTCCATGATGGCTAGTTATCTCGAGCATTTCCTCATGTGTCTGTTAGCCGCTTGAATATCTTCCTTGGTGAAGTGTCTGTTCATTTGTTTTGCCCATTTTTAAATTGGATTATTTGTCTTTTTGTTGTAGAGGTGTTGGATTTTCCTGTAGACTTTAGAGATTAGACCTGTTTTGGATTTTGTCATAGCCAAATTTTTTTTCCCAGTAGGTAGTTTCTATTTTTAAGTTTTTGATGAAGTCTTTTGATCAGCCTAAGTGTTTAATTTTTAGAAGATCCCAGTTATCTAGTTTATCTTCTGGAATTTGTGTGTTGTTAGTTATGGTTTGTATCCTGTTAATGCTGTGTATTAGGGCCTCTAACATTGATCCTATTTTTTCTTCTATGATCTTTATAGTTTTTGGTTTTATATTGAGGTCTTTGATCCATTTTGAAATAGTTTTTGTGTATGGTGTGAGATATAGGTCTTTTTCATTGTTTTTGCAGATGGACATCCAGTTTTGCTGGCATCATTTGTTAAAAAGGCTGTCTTTTCCCCATGTGATGGACTTTGGGTCCTTGTCGAAGATCAGGTGACTGTAGGTGGATGGATTTACATTTGGATTCTCAATTCTGTTCCATTGGTCAATGTATCTGTCGTTGTACCAGTACCAGGCTGTTTTGACTACCGTAGCTGTATAGTAGGTTCTGAGGTCAGATAGTGTGAGTCCTCCTACTTTATTCTTCTTTTTTTTCCCCAATGGCAACCTTATTCATTGTTCTATGAACTATCTGTCCATATAGTGCCTATTTTTTATCCGATTGTTGGTCTTTTCCTTCATATTAGAAGCAGTCTACATATTGGCGAGGCAATCCAAAATTTATCAACTTTAGTTTTTTCTTTTTACTTGTTTCAGGAGTTTGAGTCATAGTTAGGAACATAAGAAATATAAATTAAATGAGTGAGTGCAGAAAGAAAGAAAGGAAGGAGAGAGAGGGAAGGAGGGAGAAAGGAAAGAAGAGAGGGAGGGAGGGAGGATGGAAGGAAAGAAGCAAGGAATGAAGCAAAGAGGGAAGGAACGAAGGGAGTGAGAAGAGAGAGAGATTGTGCAGTGCATGATATATACATCAATAAAGTTATCTTACAAAGTTTCATGGGAAAGTTAGCAGACACTTAAAGTTATGTTGTTGTTGTTAGGTGCCATCAACTCAGTTCCGACTAACAGCAACCCTATGTACAACAGAACGAAACACTGCCAGTCCTGCGCCATCCTCACAATCTTTGTTATGCTTGAGTCCATTGTTGCAGCCACTGTGTCAATCCATCACTTTGAGGGTCTTCCTCTTTTTCCCTGACCCTCTACTTTACCAGGCATGATGTCCTTCTCCAGGGACTGGTCCCTCCTGTTAACATGTCCGAAATATGTGAGACATAGTCTTGCCATCCTTGCTTCTAAGGAGCGTTCTGGCTGTTCTTCTCCCAAGATATATTTGTTCATTCTTTTGGCAGCCCATGATATATTCAATATTCTTCACCAACACCATAATTCAAAGGCTTCAATTCTTCTTTGGTCTTCCTTATTCATTGTCCAGCTTTTGCATACATATGAGGCAATTGAAAGTACCATGGCTTGGGTCAAGTGCACTTTAGTCCTTTAGTGGCATCTTTGTTTTTTAACACTAGAATGGGGTATTTTGCAGCAGATTTGCCCAGTGCAATGCCTCCTTTGATTTCCTGACTGCTGCTTCCATGAGTGTTGATTGTGTATCCAAGTAAAATGAAATCCTTGACAACTTCAATCTTTTCTCTGTTTATCATGATGTTGCTTATTGGTCCAGTTGTGAGGATTTTTATTTTCTCCTTTGTTGAGGTGTAGTCCATACTGAAGGCTGTGGTCCTTTTTTTTTTTGCATTGTAGTATTTTATTCCTATGACACAGATCAATTTCAGAAACAGTAAACTAAGAAAAAGAAACATGTGGATCTTTGAATCAAGCTATAAGGAATTTTTACAAAAAGAGCATTACTTCAGCACATTTCTATAACATCTCAGAGAAATCTTTTAACAGTCTCAAAGCTTCATCTTGAGTTTTACCTTAATTTAGCTTCGGAAATTTTGGGCAAGTGGAAGGAGAAGACAGTACCGCTTCTGTCTTCCACACAGGGCAGAGAGGGTCAGCATCTAGCTGAATTTAACCCAATGCACCATTTTTGCCCCAGAATTGTTTTCTGCAGCAGCTACTCCATTTTACATTCCCACCTGCAGTGTATGAGAGGTTCAATCTCCCCACATCCTCACCAACACTTGTTATTTTGTTTTTTTTGTTTATTTCTTTTTTTTAATTGTTGTAATTAAATGAAGTTTACATTTCAAGTTAGTCTCCCATACAGAAATTTTTTTAACGTACATTGTTATGAGACCCCCACCTGCTCACCCCATTCTGCGACAGCACACTCCTCCCCTCCACCCATGATTTCCCATGAACATTCATCCGGCTCCTACCTCTCTCTGCCTTCCCATTTCACCTCTGGACAGAAGCTGCCCCTTTGGTCTCTTGTATCTACTTGACTAAGAGGCACATTCTTCACAAATATCACTTTATGTCCCACAGTCCAGTCCAATCCCTGTCTGAAG
>NW_004443955.1:6491560-6516061 GCF_000243295.1 Trichechus manatus latirostris
TAAATATTTATTATAGTTATGTTCCCCTGGTGTATTGACCCTTTAATCATTATATAGTGCCCTTCCTTATCCTTTGTGGTGGATTTCACTTTAAAGTCTATTTTGTCAGAGATTAATATTGCCACTCCTGCTCGTTTTTGATTGTTTGCTTGATATATATTTTTTCCACCCTTTGAGTTTTAGCCTGTTTGTGTCTTTAAGTCTAAGGTGCATCTCTTGTAGGCAGCATATAAATATAGATGGATCATGCTTTTTGATCCAATCTGCCACTCTCCGTCTCTTCACTGGTGCATTAAGTCCATTTACATTCAGCATAATTATTGATGGGTATGAGTTTAGTGCTGTCATCTTGTATCTCTTTTTCTGTGTTGGTCACAGTTTCTTGGTTCTCCTCAATTTTCTGTGCTGAGTCGTTTCTCTGTATGTATTTTTTTTCATCTTTTTCTTTGTTGTAAATTTTGTGTTTGCTGGGTCTTTAAGTTTTTCTACCTTTTTATTTTGATTTGTAGGATTGTTAGATTCCTTTGTGGTTACCTTAATATTTTAATTACCTTAATATTACCTTAATATTTTTCTAAGTTTATACCAGTCTTTTATTACTTTATATCACCTTAACTTCCCCTCCATATGAAAAATCAAGGTCTCCATTTTTTAACTCCCTCTTTTTTGTTTTAATGTTGTCCTTTTTTACATATTTATATCTGTTTCCCTATTTTTAATATTTTAGCTTTGATGTATTTTTGATATCCGTATCTGAGTCAATATCTGGCTGCTTTGTCCTGTGTTCTAGTCTTGCATTGTTAGCTGGTGTTGTTGATTATCTAACTATAGGACTCCCTTTAGTATTTCTTGTAATTTTGGTTTGGTTTTTGCAAATTCCATGAACTTCTGTTTATCTGGAAATGTCCTAATTTCGCCATCATATTTGAGAGACAGTTTTGCTGGATATATAATTTTTGGCTGGCAGTTATTTTCCTTCAAGTCTTTATATATGTCATCCCATTGCCTTCTAGTCTGCGTGGTTTCTGCTGAGTAGTCCGAGCTTATTCTAATTGACTGTTCTTTGTAGATGACTTTTTTTTTTAATCCCTAGCTGCTCTTAAAATTCTCTGTTTGTCTTTGGTTTTGGTAAGTTTGATTATAATATGTCTTGGTGACTTTCTTTTGGATCTGCCTTATGTGGGATGCGATGAGCATCTTGGATAGATATCTTCTCATCTTTCATGATATCAGGGAAGGTTTCCATCAACAAATCTTCAACAATTTTCTCTGTATTTTCTGTTATCCCCCTCCCGTTCTGGTACTCCAGTCACTTGTAGGTTATTTCTCTTGATAGAGTCCCACATGACTCTCAGCGGTTCTTCATTCTCTTTAATTCTTTTATCTGATTTTTCCTCAAATAATTTGGCGTCGAGTTTTATCTTCAATGTCACTAGTTATAATTTCTACTGCCTCAATTCTGCTCCTATGACTTTCTATTTTGTTGTATAATTGTGAAATTTTATTGTTAATCTTCTGGATTTCTGATTGCTGTCTCTCTATGGATTCTTGCAGCCTATTAAATTTGGCATTATATTCTTGAATAACTTTTTTATGTTCTGCTAGTGCTTTGTCTGTGTGTTCCCTGGATGTTTCTGCATTCTGAAAATTTCCCTTCTAATTTCTAGAAGAGTTCTGTATATTAATTTTTTGTATTCTGCCTCTGGCAATTCCTAGAAGTTCTCTTCATCCAGAGAATTTATTGATTCTTTATTTTGGGTGTTTGCTGAAGCCATCATGGACTGTCTCTTTATGTGACTTGATATTGACTGTTGTCTCTGAGCCATCACTAATTTATTATAATTTTATTTTGTATTTGTTTAGTGAGACATAGCTTCTTGTTTTGTTTTGTTTTGTTTTGATATGCCCAGATAGGCTGCTCGTGTGCACTAGTTTGATTTTTGACACCTTTGAATCTCTAACGTCCTGTCACCAGGTAGTTATTTCTATAATTAAGTATGTGCACACAGGAGTGCATTAAATTTTCGTATATGGGTTCAGCTCGGGTGTTCAGGCAGTCGGTCACCAAGTGTGTGATGCAGGCTCTCACCCCTAGTCTTAGAGAGGCATGAGAGATTGTTGCAGGCACTGAACTCTGGCTGTGGTAGGGGATCACGCACTGAGCCAGGCAGGGGGCTGACGGCTGCCCCTGAGAGTCTGAAATGAAAGCATGTCCCTATTCTGTAGGGTGAGTAGGTAGGTGAGTTTTGCAGCTGGACTACAAGCATCCCACTCTGTTGGCTTTAAAGACTCGAGGACACAACTTTTTGTCGGACTCCTGTAGCAGGTGAGTAGGAGATACCACCAGTCCTCAAGCCCCTAGTTCAGATCGATAAAAGTGCCTACTTAAGGGGCAGGGCTGTTTCGAGGGTCACAAATCAGCCAGTTCACAGCTGAAGCAGTTGAAGTTAAGCTTCAGATGTTTGCCCTGTTGTACTGTGGTAGTGAGGGCTAACGCTGTTGAGATGGGTCCCAACAAGTCTATACAGGGGTGTAAGGCACTCAGAGTCTGCGGACCCCTTATACCTGTAAAGGAGCTGTGCTGACCCTGTGTTCCTGGCTTAAGGAAGCCAGTAGCTTATTTGTTCTCTCTCCAAGGCCAGGAGAATGGGTCAGGGTGCCTTTTGGAATCTACCTCCGGCCCAGCAGACTGCTGGTGCAGAGCACAGAGGGAGGAGGTAAAAGGGAGAGAGGTTTTTCCCAAATGGGTTTTTTTTTTTTTTTAAATCCCCGCGAAGGGCTGCACGCATGTACTTAGACACTTGGGAGCTGCTTTTCACTGGTTCGGAGTGCCAAAGCAGAATCTCTGCTGCTGGGTCTCTCTCCATGTAGAAACTGCTTCCCGAGGAGGCGCACAGCACAGCTGTTTGGCTGCTTCACTGCGGACTGGTGTGGCTGCAGAGCTGCAGTTTTGCCGCTGCGGCTCTGGTGCTCTTTGCTTCTTCCAAACCATCTCCCTCTCCGCTATCACTCAGTCGGATTCCTCAACTTTGCCTTGTTCAGGGTTCCTAGATATTCATGTCGAATCAAATCACTTGTTTTTCCAGGTCTTTATTGTAAGAGGGATATAGAAAGCATCTAACTACTCCACCATGTTGGCCATGCCCCCTCTATTATTCTTCTTTAATAGTGCTTTACTTATCCAGGGCCTGTTCCCTTTCCATATAAAGATAATGATTAGTTTTTTCATCTCTTTAAAAAATGCTGTTGTTATTTCGATCAGGATTGCATTGTATTTGTAGATTGCTTTAGGTAGAATTATCATTTTTACAATGCTGAGTCTACCTATCCATGAGCGTCATATGTTTTTCCATTTGTGTTGATCTCTTTTGTTTTCTTGTAGTGGTGTTTTGTAATTATCTTTGCATAGGTCTTTTACAACCCTGGTTAAATTTATTCTTAAGTATTTTATCTTTTTTAGGGGCTATTATAAATTGTATTTTTTTCCTGATTTCATTGTTGTCATTCTCCTTATTGGTATATAGGAATCCAGCTGATTTTTGTGTGTTTATCTTATATCCTGCTACTCTGTTGAATCTTTCTATTAGTTCCAGTAGTTTTCTTGTGAAGTCGTTTGAGTTTTCTAGGTATAGTATCATATCGTGTACAAATAGGGATCGTTTTTCTTCTTCCTTACCTATTTGGATGCCCTTTATTTCTTTCTCTTGCGTTATTGCTTAGCTAGGACTTCCAGCACAATGTTAAATAGGTGTGGTGATAAAGGGCATCCTTGTCTTGTTCCTGTTTTCAAGGGGAATGTTTTCAGCCTCTCTCCATTAAGAATGATATTAGATGTTGAATTTGTATAGATACCCTTTAGTATGTTGAGGAATTTTCCTTCTATACCTATTTTATTGAGAGTTTTTTTCTCCACCTTAATCTTTAATCCTTTAAAATCTTTTCCATGCCTCGTCCTCTTTTTTAAACTAAATTACCTTCCAACTTTTATTTAAAGTTGCTTTAAAGTTTCCCTGAAAGCCATATACCTGTGGTTGTAAAATGAGATGCCACAATTAATCCCAGAAAGCTACATGCTCATCTGGACCAAGAGTATCCAAACACAAATTGGCAGGTGAGGAAAAAGAATTCTGTTATGATTTCAAACATTCTTTCTTCTCAGAGGTCATTCCACACAGTATTTCCTAGCACATTGGTCCACCCTGGAACTAGACTGGAGTCCATGGGTGGTACAAGTGGTTA
This sequence comes from Trichechus manatus latirostris, assembly GCF_000243295.1. Lineage (NCBI taxonomy): Eukaryota > Metazoa > Chordata > Mammalia > Sirenia > Trichechidae > Trichechus > Trichechus manatus. The sequence goes on from NW_004443955.1 coordinate 6,495,800, forward strand.
AGCTCTCAAATACTAACCGAAGTTTTGGTGGTTCAAACCCCTCAGAGGCCCTTCAGTAGAAGGCCTGGAAATGTGCTTCTGAAAGGTCACACCTCTGAAAACCCTACCGAACATTGCTCATACACACTTTGCAGGCATGGAGTCACCATGAATCGAACTCAACTCAATGGCAACCATTAACTGGTAGCAAGACACTGTTTCCAGGGGAGATAAAGAGTAGGACCCCCTGGAGGGCAGCTCACCCTGTTGTGATCATCACAAAAGTCCCCACTCACGTTTCAGTCTTTCTGCTTGTAAGACCTTTCAAAACACCCTCTCTCTCTCTCTCACACACACACACAGTTAAAAGCCCTTGGATCAAAACACGGCTTTAGTTTCTTTTCACAGTTGGTTCATTAATTTTATTTATTTATTTTAAAAAATTTTACAATCTCAAATAAATAGAAACTTGCCCACAAGGAACATTTTTTTTTTCTGCTCCATTGGAGGGCAAGTTGCCAACATGATGCCTTGTCATCCCCCAATTCTTAGTATGTATTTCCTACAAACCAGGACAACCTCCTACACAACCACAATACTACCATCAAGATCAGAAAATTAGCTTTGATGCATTACTCCATCTAAGCCTTAGACCCTACTTACATTTTGCCAACTGTCCAAAATAGCAAACAGACCCAGTTCAAAACCGTTCATTGTACATGTTGTTATGGCGCTAGTCTCCTTTTCTTAGACATGAGTGCCAGCGGTGCTCCCTGCTGTCAGGTGCTCTTGTTCGCAGGCCCAGCAGTGGATATGCACGTATATGCATGCACAGGCACACACACCACCGTTACATCTATATTTATTTCTATATGTATCTATATGTATTTGAATCAATGTGTTTACATGAGTATTAACATGGCACACATTAGTGGTGCATTCTCTCCATATTTTTACTTCATTTTTCACGAGAGAAATTCTGGCTTCCATTATCCTTATAGTATGTATGTACTTATTTGATGTGTCCTCGTATGTAACCAGTCTCCCATAATTGTCTCTGCCTTCATGCCATGCCTCCTTACCTTGCTTGGTCTTGCACACAATAACAAGTCACCACAGAGGCATGCTGTGCACACCCTCTTCATGTCTTTCTTGCTCTGACACACTATGCAGGGCTACCCCTCCAGCAGGAACCCTCCTTACCTGTGTGTTGATCCACCACAGATACCTCCAAACCCCTCTCCCTCCAGAAACAAATGGATGCCCACCTTTCTTGGTCCCTCCAAAGAGCTCTGTAGTTAATTATTCAGGAAAGTAACAGAAGTGACAGGAAAAGCAAGAGTAGTTTATTTACTTTAAAGACAACTACATCATTTATCCCCAAGTTCAAAATATAATAGTTACTCATGGAGAGGGTGGAGTAGGCACAGTGGGACAATTTATGTTTATGCTTGTTTTATCCTGTATCCTCAGTGACAGACAAGAAAATGAGTATGCATGAGGTCAGGTGGAAGGAGGGATGGTCAGCATACAGCTACCTCTTTCTGACCCCCTGTGACTTTGCTCCCACAACCTTACTTGCTCCCCTTCCATGCTTCCAGAAGAGGATTCAGGAACTTGAGATAACACAGCATTGTTCATGTATGTGGACTCTTGAAAGAACTTCACCCCAGACCAGTTCTCCAAACACTCTCCCACATATCTGCCACCAGCTTTGTTCCTTGGGAAGAAAATGTAACACTTTTAATAAACGTGAGCCTGGAGAGCAGATTATGCTAGATACTTCTAGTTAAACACTTAACTTCTATTTGCTTACACTTGATAGTACAGCCCCTTCAGGAATTCTGGGGATTAGAAGGTTGAAAGTAGGACTGAGTACAGAAAAATTCCAAATAATTTATTTAGATACTCCATTATCTACAAAATCAAACCGAAAACCAAACCCGTTGCTGTCAAGTATCAAGAAAGTATAAATCACAATCCTTAAGTATGGACTGTGCATAGTGACTTCCTTCCACAGAGTACAGTATGAAAAGGGGGAAAAAGAGTAAGTTTAGAGTGGAGAAACCTGATGAACTCTACCCCAGCCAGGTGATTAAAGTCAACACCAACAGTGATAAGTTATATTGATAGTGTGCACCCTTATTTCGGGAGCCCTGGTAGCACAGTGATTAAATATTTGGCTGCTAACCGAAAGGTCAGCAATTCAAATCGACCAGGCACTCCTTGAAAACCCTACGGGGCAGTTCTACTCTGTCCTGTAGTGTCGCTATGAGTGTAAATTGACTCCTCAGCAATCGGTATCCTTGATATGATTTGATGAACACGGCACTTCTCTGGGATCTTCCTTGAAAAAACCCATAACTTAGTATATTAATAATAAAAAAATAAGACAAATACCTTTTGGAAGACTTTCTACAAAATACCTCATCAGTATTCCTCAAAACCGTGAAATCGTGAAAAACAAAGGAAGGTTGAGACACTATCATAACCAATGTTTTTTCCTAAATGAAAAACCAATCTTTTTTCATAAAAAATATTTTTTTCCTGCATGATATCCAGAAAAAAGACATCAACTAAAATTTAAAAAAATAAAATAAAATACGGACTTTAGTTAATAAGATGTAATTTTATTGGTTCATTTGTTTTGACAAATGCACCATACTAAGATGTTAACAATAAGGAAATCTGGGTGTGGGGTATATGGAAACTTTCTGTACTATATTCCCAATTTTATGTAGATCTAAAACTCTTCCACAAAAAAAATAGTTTATTTAAAAAAAGAGAAGTGGCGTTGACAAGGAAAAGCTCAGTTTTTCCCTTATTCTATTTTTACTTTAGTCAGTTTTTCCAAAGTGAATGACACTGTGCCTGCCCTTGTATTCCATATCAGCGTTCATGAATCATCACATTCACCTGTTAATTGCACATCTAAACCAGGGCTTCACCTCTGTGATTCATTTGGAACCCAACACTTCATATGTAAATATATACAGTATGTTATGGGAAATCCATTAACAAACCTAAGCTCAGAGAGAGAGAAGGGCAGGCAGGGAGACAATTAATTACCCTCCCTCTCCTGCTCCGCATGAGTCAAGGCAGAGAAAGAACAGTAAACCGAAGGTATACGTCCTGGAAGAAGCCTCCTCAGGATAGAGAGAGGCACCTTTTTACCTCGCCACCCCCTTAAAGAGTCAAAGGCATGAAGAAGACTCCATGGTGCACCAGAAGAACGAGCAGGCTTCAGGAAAGGCCCTCTCAGCCCAAGAAAAACTCACTTACCTCTCCTTCTCCTACATAATAAATCATCCATGAAAGGTTTTTAGAATCATAACACTAAAGGGATTGTCCTGAAAACAGTTTTTTTTTAAATATAAAGACACCATTTTCAAAAGTCTCTATACTGCCTTCACTTTATCCCTGCCATTCATTCACCAGACAATGTTTCTGAAAATTGGCAGTAGGAATAATGAGTCTGACTAAAAGCATGGCTTACAGTTTAATATCTGGACTTCCTTAGGCTAACTTTGCTGGGCGGCAAACAAGTGCTGAGACTGGAGTATGGCTCCAGATTCTGTGAAAAACATGCATTTGTCCAGTCAGAGAAGGTTGTGGAGGTCAGCTGTTCTCAAGAACACCAATTTAAACATCTTGGATCCAATTTCAAACACTCTGCCTAGGACTAGGATGAGTCACACACAGCATGGCCTCAACCCCTCACCTTTGTCTCTGCTTAGAAAAAAAACAGGCTGGATAAGAAAGGGAGATGTAGGGGAACAGAGGGCAGATTTTGCAAACAGGTTTTAGTTGTTGAGAAGGGATTCTCCTTCCAGTCTTCCCTAAATGTCATCTACATAGGCCTTAAATCAACCTTTATGAAAGTGAAATTGCCCTCATATTCTACACTTTTCTGATCTTTTTTCATAGATTATCAAGATGAAATATTTTATCTTATATCATATACAAACATATATATGTCACATGTATATATCATACATACACACATATGTCATATATATATATATATGACAAACTGACAGACGACTGGTGTCCTGCTGTGGTGGCTTGTGTGTTGCTTTGATTCTGGAAACTATGCCACTGGTATTTCAGATAGCAGCAGGATCACCCATGATAGACAAGTTTCAGCAGAGCTTCCAGACTAAGACAGACTGGAAAGAAGGAACCGGAAGTCTACTTCTGAAAAAAAAAAAAGGCTAGTGAAAACCTTATGGATAGCAATGGAACATTGTTTGATATAGTGCTGGAATATGAGTCCCTCAGGTTGGAAGTCACTCAAAATACTAGCGGGGAAGAGCTGTCTCCTCAAAGTAGAGTCAACCTTAATGACATGGATGAAGCAAAGCTTTCAGGGCCTTCATTTGCTGATGTGTCACAACTCAAAATGAGAAGAAACAGCCACAAACATCCATTAATAATCAGAACTTGAAATATGCAAAGTAGGAATCAAGAAAAATTGGAAGTTGTCAAAAGTGAAATGGAACACTTGAAGATAGATATCCTAGGCATTAGTGAGCTAAAATTGACTGGTATTAGCCATTTTGAATCAGACAGTCATATGGTCTACTACACTGGGAATGCCAAATTGAAGAGGAACAGTGTCACGTTCATTGTCAAAAAGAACATTTCAAGATCTATCCTGAAGTACAACACTGTCAGTGATAGGATAATATTGATGAGCCTGAAAGGAAGATCAGTTAATATGACTATTATTCAAATTTATGCACCAACTACTAATGCCAAAGATGAAGAAATTGAACACTTTTATGAACTTCTGCAGTCTGAAATTGATCAAACATGCAATCAAGATGCATTGATAGTTACTGGTGGTTGGAATGCAAAAGTTGGAAACAAAGAAGAATTGGTAACTGGAAAACATGGCCTTGGTGATAGAAATGATGCTGGAGATCACGTGATAGAATTTTGCATTACCAACAACTTATTCATTGCAAAAACCTTTTTTCAACAACATAAATGGTGACTATACACATGGACCTCAATGGATGGAAAACACAGAAATCAAATCAACTATATCTGTGGAAAAAGATGATGGAAAAGCTCAATATCATCAGTCAGAAAAAGGCCATGGGTCAACTGCAGAACAGACGATCAGTTGCTCATATGCAAGTTCAAGTTGAAGCTGAAGAAAATTAAAATAAATCCATAAGAGCCAAAGTACAAACTTGAGTATATCCCACCTGAAATTTGAGACCATCTCTAGAATAGCTTTAATGCATTGAACGCTAATGACCAAAGACCACACAGCTGTGAGATGACATCCAGGAAACCATACACGAAGAAAGCAAAAGATCATTAAAAAGACAGGAGAGAAATAAAAGATCAAAATGGTTGTCAGAAAGGACTCTGAAACTTGGTCTTGGACATAGAGTAGCTAAAGCAAATGGAAGGTATTAAATAAGAGAGTTGAACAGAAGATTTCAAAAGGTGGCTCAAGAAGACAAAATAAATATTACAAAGAAATGTGCAAAAACTTTGAGTTATAAAACCAAAAGGGAAGAACACATTTGGCATTCCTCAACCTGAAAAAACTGAAGAAAAAAAATCAAGCCTCAAGTTGCAATATTGAAGGATTCTATGGGAAAAATGGTCAGCAGTTTGAATCCACCAGGTGCTCCTTGGAAACCCTATGGGGCAGTTCTGCTCTGTCCTATAGGGTGCCATGAGTTGGAATCGACTTGACAGCAATGGATTTATGGGCAAAATATTGAATGACACATGAAGCATCAAAAGCAGATGGAAAGAATACACAAAGTCAATGTACCAAAAAGAATTGGTTAACATTCGACCATTTCAGGAGGTAGCATATGATCAAGAACCAGTCGTGTTGAAGAAGAAGTCCAAGCTGCACTGAAGATATTGGTGAATAACACGGCTCCAGGAACTGACAGAATACCAAGAGAGATGTTTCAACAAACTGATGCAGCTCCAGAGGTGCTCACTTTTCTATGCCAATTTGGAAGATAGCTACTTGGCCAACCCATTGGAAGAGATGCATATTTGTGACCATTCCAAAGAAAGGTGATCAAACACAATGCAGACATTATTGAACAATATCATTAATATCACACACAAGTAAAATTTTGCTGAAGATAATTCAGAAAAGATTGCAGCAGTACATCAACAGGAAACTGCCGTAATTCAAGTCAGATTCAGAAGAGGAAGTAGAATGAGGACTATTATTGCTGATGTCAGATGGATCTTGGCTGAAAGCAGAAAATACCAGAAAGATGTTTATCTGTGTTTTATTGACTATGCAAAGGCACTCGGTTGGGTGGATCATAAGAAATTATAGATATCATTGCAAAGAATGGGAATTCCAGAACACTTGTGTTCATGGGGAACCTAGACCAAAAGGCAGTCATTCAGACAAAACAGGAGGATACTTTGTGGTTTAAAATCAGAAAAGGTGTGTGTAAGGGTTGTATCCTTTCACCATACTTACTAAATCTGTATGCTGAGCAAATAATCCGGGAAGATGGATTATGTAAGGAAAAATGTGGTATCAGGATTTCAGGAAGACTCATTAACAACATGTGATATGCAGACGACACAACCTTGCTTCCTGAAAATGAAGAGGCCTTGAAGCACTTACTGGTAAAGATTAAAGACTACTGACTTCATTATGGATTGCACCTCAACATAAAGAAAACAAACAAACAAAATAAAACCTCACAACTGGACCAATAAGCAACATCATGATAAACAGAAAAAATATTGAAGTTATCAAGTGTTACATTTTACTTGGATCCATAATTAACCCCATGGAAGCAGCAGTCAAGAAATCAAACGATGTATTTCATTGGGCAAATCTCCTGCAAAAGACCTCTTTAAAGTGTTGAAAAGCAAAGATGTCACTTTGAGGATTAAGGTGCACCTGACCCAAGCCATGGTATTTTCAGTTGCCTCATATGCATTCGAAAGATGGACAATGAATAAGACTGAAGAATAATTTATGCCTTTGCATTATGGTGTTGGCGATGAATAATGAATACACTACTATGGACTGCCAGAAGAATGAACAAATCTGTGTTGGAAGAAGTATAGCCAGAATGTTCCTTAGAAAGGAGGATAGTGAGCCTTTGTCTCATACCTTGGACATGGCATCAGGAGGGAACAGTCCTTGGAGAGGCACGTCATGCTTGTTAAAGTAGACGGTGAGCGAAAAAGTGGAAGACCTTCAACAAAATGGATTGACACAGTCGCTGCAACAACAGGCTTCAAAATAACAATGATTGTGAGGATGGCACACGACTGGGCAGCATTTCATTCTGTTGTGCGTAAGATCACTTTGAGAAGGAACTGATTTGACAGCACCTAACAACACATACACACATACATACATACATACATATATATATATACACACAATATTTGCCTTCTAGTCAATTATGACTCATGCTGACCCCACGTGGGCAGAGTAGGAACTGCATTCCATAGGGTTTTCAAGGCTGAGAACTTTTGGAAGCAGATCACGAGACCTTTCTTCCAGGGTGCCTCTGGGTGGACTCGAACTGCCAATCTTTTGGTTAGTAGTACCTGTTGAGTGCTTTACCATTTGCTCTACCGCTCCAAGGAAATCTCAACGTTCTGCTGTTAATTTACATGTGTATATGGAAATATGAGAAAAGTGTGAGGCAATTGATTTGATATCACACTTGGGATTCTGTAACGACTAGTGAAAAATTCCCACTAATAATCATGAGCTCAATAATAAGAGGGATCAGGCTGGGAAAGGGACATGAACAGCCATTGTTCCTCTTCTCTTTAACCCACCTCTAGTCAAAGTGAGCCATGGTTGCAGCACAGAGAGACTTCATCTACCCACAGTACAACCTTTCTCTTTCTTTGCACCCACCCCCCAACCTGTAACCAATCGCCTCCAGATTTAATCTCAGAAACACAGGTGATTCCCTGACAGGCCTGATGCCAGCCCTTGTTTTTAATTTGCTTGAACAAGTGAACATGTTCTGGTATTTATTAGAACAGTTGTATTTATCTTCTCCATCTGAAGTCTCTGCCCTTTACACAGAGAAATACTTTGGCGTTTAGCCATTTTCAATTAAGAATGTGGCTGACATGGGCACTCCTCATAGTTTTGGGATCAAAATTGCTGTTTTTAACTTTCAGCTCCTCCACTTATCAAAGTCCCATCCTGTTTCCTTTCATAGCATTAGCCCATATTGTTGGTGTTTCCTCATTTACTTGATTGCTACTTACACGAGGGCACAATTGGGCACAATATGACACAGAACACAACTGGATCTCTTCACAAAGAGCCTTACTTGGTCTGCATCCACAATGACAGCTTATCATGAGTGAGGGCCATGCAAGAAGAGAAACCAGTGCCAGTGTTCCTCTGTCCACTCTATGCATAGAGCCATCATCTTCTTGCTTCTCCTCAAATTCTACTATTCATGATTTCCCTCTTTCCATGTAGAGTTAAGAGGTTGGTGGAGTGCCAGAAAAACCCTCCAGCACATGAACAGTGTCCATGCTCCAAAAGGACATCTCCCAGTCCAGAGACTGCTACAGCCCACTAGCAGAAGCATTGCTCTTGTCCCTAAGACAAGCTCAATGCAATCACTTGGTCTGCTATTGATGGAATCATGAAACATGTTCCAAATGTCCACATCCATGCCCTCAGAAAGGGCATCAAAAGATCTACAATGACGAATGAGGCTAGTGGTGAGCCGATCTTAGATTTCTGATCTTGGATTTCCTGCCTCTCTGTTCTTTTCAATCAGTTTCTCCTAAACCTCCTCAGCCCCTCAGATATTAAAGTTCTATTTATTAAATTCCAACAACTGCCCATTCATTCTATATCATAATTCATAAAATACGAGGTTTTAAGTGTGCTTATTGTATTCCAAAAGCAGAAGCCAGCACGTCCCATACCAAGCTATATTTTCCTGACTTACATTTGGTTTTCCATTTGTGGGAAATCACGTTTATTATGGTCAACTTTAGTGACAATTCAGACATGCCACCCTAACAACCATGAGCTCATAGAAAGATAAAGGGCAAGCAGGGAATGTCAGTGGTAAATCAGCACCACCACTCTTCATTTGTCTGCAGGGAGATGGTGAAAGAGAAAACCTCTTTGTTGTGCAAGATTGGAGGCCAACTTTCTACCAAGACTTCCTAGAAGCAGAAGGATCACTAATTGTCTTCTATCCACAAAGTAATACACAAGATGCTCTCTGTCAGCTTCATTTTCACAAACACAGCCTGTTCAGAGATGGGCTTGCAAACTCACTAGCCCCAATTTCAAAAGTTAACTGTGATTTTTTTTAACTGAAGTATAAATTATATACAGTAAATACACAAATTTTAAATATACAACTTGATGAAGCTTAAGCCAAGTATATATCCAAGCAATCAGCCACCTGGACCAAGATACAGAGTATTTTTTCAAGACACAGATGGTTCCTATGTGGCCAGTAAGTGGCCTTCTGGAGCTTACAAATATTCTGACATCTTTCATCATAGATTTGTTTTGTGTGTTTTTGAACTCCCCATGACTGGAATCATACAGTATGTAGTCTTTTTCATTCAGTATTATGTGAGGTTAATCCATGATAATCCATGCATCTATGGTTTTAGTTTGTCTGACTATGTCATAATTCATTTGTCCATTCTACTGCAGATAGACAGATGGAATGTTTCCATTATTGACTATTATGAATGAGGTTGCTATGGACCTTACTGCACATGTCTTTCAGTAAATGTAAGCACTCATATCTCTATATATTCAAAATATAAATTGTTGGATCATAGGTTATGTTCACTTTTGTTAGATACTGCCAAATATTTTCTCAAAGTGGTTGTACCAACTTACACTCCACAAGCAGTATATGAAAAGTTCAATTTTCCTGCAAAAAATTAGTATTATCAGTCTTTTTAATGTTAGTTATTCAGATGGGCATGTATTGATATCTCATTGTTACTTTCATTTACATTTCTATACCTTCATTTACATTTCACTTTTTCATATATTTGTTCGTCATTTGAATATCATCTTTTGTGAAGTGTCTGCTCAAATTGTTTGTCCAATTTTAAAGTGTGTTCCTGTTTTTTTGTTATCGATTTGAAGGTTTTTCTTGGTTTGTTTTTTATAAATTCTGGTTTTGTGTTATATATGCATTGAAAATTAGTTTCCTCAGTTCTATGCCTTGTATTATTGCTGTTGTGATATTTTTATGATCAGTATTTCTTAATGTTAATGAAGTGGAAATTATTAATCTTTTAAAAAAGTTATTACTGCTTTATCTATATTTTAAAATAATTCTTGCCTATTCTGAAGTAATGGCAACATTCTATTTATTTAAACTTTTTCTTGAAGTTTAATATTTAGGCCTCTATTCATCTTCAATTGTTTATTATATATGTGAGTTGTGGGTGAAATTATACTTATTTATCTTGGCTGTTATAGGTTGAATATCGAAAGACTTTAGTACATCATTTCTTCCCACTTGACAGGGTTTCTTGAAATTAGAAACTGGGATAAGGCTTAAAGTAAGCTCATATTTATATGGAAATCCCACCAGCTTCTCACATTAAGGATCATTAAAGATCATTTAAAGATCCCCAAAGATAACAATAGTGAACAAACCCAGTGTCTTCTCCATAATGAAGGTCTCCTTTCCAGGGCTAAAAACCTTATGAGAGAGCAATTATGAAATCTCATCCAGATGAGGGAAGGGAATTATTCCCCACTCTAGACCCCTCCAGCCTTTCTGTTTCACCTAAGGTGGGGGGGATTAGAGAAATGAAGAAAATAAAAATCATAGTAAATAAGGAACAAGTATTTAAGGAAATATATCTGGAATGTTGCAGCCAGAAAAAGAATTTCCCATCAGGGGAAAATAATTATACCACTGTAAGAGGGATAGAAACACTTGTGAAGGCCACATCCCTGAGACACAGACAAACTAAAAGACTGAGATTCAATTGTAAGATTATATAATGCTCCCCTGTTCTTCATACACTATCACCATACAAAGGCAGTTTCACTGTAATAAAATGGATTAGAACGCAAACAGCTGAAAGACACAGACTCTTAGTAGCAGTACATAGGGAGTCCCCAAAGACAGGAATGCAAACAAAAACAAGGTCACTAAAGGAATCTATAGTCTCTGGTATCTGTAGTTTGTGCTTAATTGCTAAGTTAAATGCTGGCAGTTCAAACCCACCCAGTGTCACCACGGAGGAAAGACCTGACAATCTGCTTCCATAAAGATTAAAACGAAAACCAAACCAAACCTGTTGCCATAGACTCTATTCTGACTCATAGTGATCCTATAGGACAGAGCAGAACTGCCCTATAGGGTTCCAAGGAGTGGCTGGTAAATTTGAGCTGCTCACTTTTTGGTTAGCAGCTGAACTCTTAACCATTGCACTGCCAGAGCGACTTAAAATTTCCCTTGATTCATACTTGTACATTCCACTTTCTGATTACAAATGGATGTCAATTATTTTAAAGTCCCTGTTTGATATTTCTGACATCTGTGTCATATTTGAGCATGGTTCAATTTCCCGTCTCTTTAGCTTGTATTTTCCTTGCATTTTATCATGATTGAAATTTTTTATCGAAAGCTGAATATATCAGCTAAAATAACTGAGGTAAATAGTATTTTAATATTAGGATCTGTATTAATCTGGCTAGTAGTTGAGTTATGTATAATGTTTGTTGTGGCTGTAGGTACCAAAACAAAATAAAACAAAAGCCATTGCCATTGAGCCATTTTCAATTTATAGACACCACATGTGTTATAGAGTAAAACTGCTACATAGGGTTTTCTTGGCTGTAATCTAATTTGTTAGGAACAACAAACTGAAAAGGAAGAACAGTGCAGTCATTATAAAGAACATTTTGAGATCTATCCTAAAGTACAATGTGGTTAGTGATAGGTGGATATCCATACGCCTACAGGAAGACCAATTGTGATTGTTAAGGTTTTGAATCAACTTGGCTGGGTCATGATTCTCAGTGGTTTGGCAGTTATCATGTAGTTTTTCAGTCGTATAATGATGTAATCATTTCCATGATAAGATTTGATATAATATGATCACCTCCACGATGGGATCTGCTGTGAGTAGTTGTCATGGATTGAATTGTGTCACCCAAAAATATGTGTCAACTTGGCTAGACCATGATTCCCAGTACTGTGTGATTGTCCACCATTTTGTAATCTGATGTGATTTTCCTATGTGTTGTAAATCCTCTACGATGTTAATGAGGCAGAACACAACCTACAAGATTAGGTTGTGTCTGAAGTCAATCTTTTCTGAGATATAAAAGAGAGAAATAAGGAGAAAGATATGGGGCCTCAAACTACCAAGAAAGCAGTGCCAGCAGCAGAGTGTGTCCTTTGGACCCGGGGTTCCTGCACGGAGAAGCTCCTCAACTGGGGAAGACTGATGATGAGGACCTTCCCCCACAGCCAACAAAGAGAGGAAGCCTTCCCCTGGAGTTGGCACTCTGATTTCGGACTTCCGGCCTTCTAGACCCTGACAGAATAGATTTCTCTTTGTTAAAGCCATCCACTTGTGATATTTCTGTTACAGCAGCACTAGATAACTAAGACAGTAGTCAATTAGTTGGAAGGGAGTTTCCTTGGGGGTGTGGCCTGCGTACAATATAGGTGGACTTTCTAGCAAGGCTGGTGGGCTTTTGCTTGCTCTGAATCCTGCAACTGGCTCCTGTTTGTCTGACCTCTGCTTCTTTGGACTTGAGCTAGATGCTTATTTGCCATCTTGTCTGCTTGTCTTGGCATTCATCAGTCTTCACAGCCTGTGAGCCAGAGCCCTGCTGTCTGACTTGCTGATTTTAGGCTCACCAGCCCCTGAAGCTATGAGAATCAGGAGAAGCCTCCAGCCTGACTCACAGACTTGGGACATTGCAGCTTCTACAATCACATGATCCATTTCCTTGATATAAATCTCTCTCTATATATATATTTATACTCTTCACTGGTTTTGCTTCCCTAGAGAACCCAGCCTAAGACACCAATTAATATGACTCTTATTCAAATTTATATACTAATCATGAACACCAAAGATTGATGATTTTTGTGACTTGTTGCAGACTGAAATTTATGGAACATACAGTACAGATGCATTTATATGTACTTGTAGTTAGAATCCAAAAGATGGAAACAAAGAAGGATTGGTAGTTTGAAAGTATGGCCTTCAAGATAGAAAAGATGCTGGAGATTGCATGACAGAATTATGCAAGTCCAACAATTTATCCATCAGAAATTTTTTTTTCAATAGCACAATAGATAACTATACATGTTTACGTCACTGGATGGATTACGCAGGAATCAAATCAGCTACATTCAAGGAAAGAAATGAATGAGAAACTCAACATCACCAGTCAAGACAAAGCCAGGGACCAACTGCAGAACAGACCATCAATTGCTCATGTGAAAGTTTAAGTTGAAGCTGAGGAAAATCAAAGCAAGTCTACAAGAGCCAAAGTAAAACCCAGAAAATACTATACCTGAAATTAGAGATGATCTAAAGAATAAACTTGATGCACTGAACTCTAAAGACTGAAGACCAGAAGAGTTGTGGGAAAACACAAACAACGTCATACACAAAGAAAGTAAAAGGTTATTTTAAAGAGAGAAAGAAGGAAAAGACCAAAATAGATGTCAGGAGAGACTGAAACTTGCTCTTTAGTGCATAGTAGCTAAAAGGAATGGAAGAAATGAAGAAGTAAAGGATCTGAACAGAAGATTTCAAAGGGCAGCTTGAGAAGAAAAGGTAAATTATTATGATGAAATGTGCAAAGACCTAGAGTTAGAAAACTAAAAGGGTAGAACATAATCACCATTTTGCAAGCTGAAATAACTGAGGAGAAAATTCAAGTCACGAGCTGCATTAGTGTAGGATTCTGTGGGTGAATATTTAAGAGATTCATAAGCGTCAAAAGAATATGAAAGGAATACACAGAGTCACTGTACCAAAAAGAATTGGTTGATATGCAAGTATTTCAAAAAGTAGCATAGATCAAGAACCACTGTCAAGTTCTGAAGGAAGAAGTTCAAACTGTGTTGAAAATATCAGAGAAAAACAAGACTCCAGGAGTTGATGACATACTAATTGAGATTCAGCAAATAAGCACAACACTGGAAGTGCTTATTCATCTATGACAAGAAATTTGGAAGACAGCTCTCTGGCCAACGGACTGGGAAAGATCTATATCTGTGCCCATTCCAAAGAAAGGAGATCAAAGAGAATGATGAAATTATCCAACAATAGCATTAATATTATATGCTAGCAAATTTCTGCTGAAAAAAAAAATGCAGCCGTACATCTAGCAGTTCTGGGAACTGCAGGAAATTTAAGCCAGATTTAAAAGAGGACATAGATTAAAGATAAAACAAACAAACGAACAAAAACAATAAAACACCCAAACTTGTTGCCATCCAGTCGATTCTGATTTATAGAGACCCTATAGGACAGAGTAGAACTGCCCCATAGGGTTTCCACGGAGCGGCTGGTGCATTCAAACTGTCGACCTTTTGGTTAGTAGCTGAGCTCTTAACCGCTGCACCACCAGGGCTCCATTAGATTAAAGATGTCATTGTTTATGCCAGATGGATCTTGGCTGAAAGCAGAAAATACTAGAAATATGTTTGCTTGTGTTTTATTTACTACCTGAAGGCATTCAACTGTGTGGTTCATAAGAAATTATGGATAACATTATGAGGTAGGAATTTCAGAACACTTAATTGTGATATGCAGAACCTGTACAGGGATCAAGAGGCAGTTGTTCAAACAAAGCAAGGGAATACTGCATGGTTTAAAATTGGTAAAGGTGTATGTCAGGGTTTTATTCTTTCACCTTATTTATTCAGTCTGTATGCTGAACAAAATAATCTATGAATCTGGACTATATGAAGAAGAACACAGCATCAAGATTGGAGGAAGACTCATTAACACACACGTGCAGATGACACAACCTTGCCGAAAATGAAGATGACTTGAAACGTTAACGAAGGTCGAAGATTACAGTCTTGAGTATAGATTACACTTGAAGGCTAATAAAACAAAAATCCTCACAAGTGAACCTATAAAAAATATCTTGAGAAAAGGAGAAAAATTGAAGTTGTCAACATTTTCCTTCTACTTTGATAAACAATCATTGCCGATAGAAGCAGCAGTCAAAAAATCAAATGATGTGTTACATCGGGCAAATCTGTTGCAAAAGGCCTCTTTAAATTTTTTAAAAGCAAAGATGCCACTTTGATGACTACAGTTTCTGAATAAAGCCATAGTCCTTTTCCATTTTCTCATATGCATGTGAATGTTAAACTGTGAAAACGGAAGACATAAGAATTTATGCACATAAACTGTCGTGTTGGTGAAGAATATGAATATACCGTGGAATGACAGAAGAAAAAACAAACTGGTCTTAGAAGAAATACAACTGGAATGCTCCTTCAAAGACAAGATGATGAGACTTGAGCTTGCATACTTTGCACACATCAACGGGAAAAACCAATAGCTAGAAAAGAACGTCACGGTTGGTAAAATGAGAGTCAGTGAAAGTAAGGGAAACCCTCAAAAAGATGGATTGTTGCAATAGGTGAGGCAATGGACTAAACCATACCAATGTTCATGATGATGGCACGGTACTGGGCAATGTTTTTTTCTGTTATACATAAGGTCACTATGAGTCCAAGTTGACTCGAGAGCAACTAACAACAACAATCAATGATCAGTATGTTACAGGGTCTAGTGGAAAAGTTATAAAATATGCAAAAACAGATCGGTAATGAAAATTCTAACAAGAATTCAAAAGAAAACGTTAAAAATAAAAACAATGCATAATACAAGAAATGAAGAATGCCTTTGCAGGCTTATCAGTAGAACGCACACAGCTGAGGAAAGAATCACTGAACTTGAAAATAGAGCAACAGAAACTTCTTGACTCAAAGGAAAAAAACCCACAATAGAACATCTAATAACTGTCTGGAAATATCAAAATATATAACATATAACTGGAATACTAGAAGGAGAAGAAAGAGAGAATGGAGCAGAATAAATTTGAAGTAATGAAGTCAAAGAAATTCCAAAATTAATGACAGACCCTAAACCAGGTCCAAGAAGTTCAGATAATACTAAGCAGGATAAATATCACAAACAGACAATAAGCCAATGCAAAAGAAAGCAAACAAAAAACCACACCGGGGCATATCATATTCATACTTCAGAAAACCAGAGACAAAGAGATAATCTTAAAAGAGTGGTGGAGAGGGTGCATCTTACAAATGATGAACAAGGATAAGAATGAGAGTGGAAAACAATAGAGAAGATCAACAAAATAAAAAGTTGATTCTTTGAAAACCTCTAGACAGGCTAGCTAATAAAAGAAGAGAAAATATATAAATAAACAGTACCAGAATTATAGAAAGGAAATCATTACTGATCCTATGGATAGTAAAAGGATAATAAGGGCACATTATGAATAACTATATAACTGTATTCCACCAATTTGATAGGGTAGATGAAATGTAACATTTTTCAAAGACACAACTACAAAAATTCACTCAAGGAGAAATAAAAAACCAATACCTATTAAAGAAATTTAATTTACAATTAATACCTTAAAAAAAAAGTACTCGGTCCAAAAGTATTCATCAGTGAATTCTATAAAAGACTTAAGCAAGAAATATGAATTGGAAACATTTCCCAATTCATTTTATAAGGCCATCATTACCTTAATAAAAAATCCAGCTAAATGCATTACAAGAAAAGAAAACTGACAACCAATATATCTCATGAATATAGATGCAAATATCCTTAACAATATATTATACAGCAATATATAAAGAAGGTAATATATTACAAGCAAGGGATAATAACTTCAGGGATACATGTCTGGTTCAACATTTGTAAATTAATTCATGTGACTAATCATATTAACAGACTGAATAAGGAAAACCATATGATCATGTGAATAGTTGCAGAAAAAGCACTTGACAAAATTCAAGACCTGATCTGATAAAAACTCACACAAAAAGAAATAGAGGGTGTTATGGATTGAATTGTGTCTCCCCAAAATAAGTGTTGTAAATCGTAATTCCATTTGGAAATAGGACTTTCTTTGTTATGTTAATGAGAACATGACAGTGTAGGTTGTGCTTAAACCAATCACTTCTTATAAAAAGAGAAGATTCAGGGGACTTCCGGCAACATGGTGCTCTAGGCAGAAGCACTATGCCGTCCCTCCACAGCAAAGATCCGGAAAACTAAGCTAAACAGAAAAAACAGCAATCCTGAAACCCTAAACATCAAATGAAGAGATAAAGAACTCAGCCAAGCACCAAATGGCATAAGAAACTGAGATAACAGAGAGCGAGGAGACATACATGCAGAGGTCTACTATAAGCTAATGCAGCACGGATCCACCATCTTGGACTCCTATCAGAGACCAGCAAATAGGGGGTACAAGAAAGCAGCTTCACGGAGCTCCCAGCAAGAGACAGAATAACCGGGAACCAGTGACATACGCTTTCCCACCCCTGGCCCTTCTTCACCTCCACTCGGCCTCCTCTGCTTCCCACGGCCACAGTCTCTTGGCCGGGAAGCCCTGGATGCCTGGATTCCACCAGCCAGCACTGGCTGACTCCCTGAGTGCCATTTGTTGCTGCTAGTGTTGCTTTTTTCCACTTCTTTTGATTTCTTCCTTACATTTCACCACCTCCCCCTCCTTTCATTCAAATACCTGGCTCCATGTGCCATCTTTGCTTCTTCCTGAGGGGCTGTGGAGCTCCGTTCGAGTGTGGAACTGCTTCCCAGTCCGTGCTGCCACACTGGTGGGATCCCGGGTTTTTTTTTTTGTTGTTTGTTTCTTTGTTTTGAATTGTTTGTTTTCTTTTTCTTTTCTCGAGTTGGGAGCCTGTTCTGGCCAGGCAGTGCTGCATGGCTTGGGACCTACCCCCTCAGCTTGAGCAGACAGGCAGAGGGATCCCTGAAGGCATTTCTTTTTTCGTGTTTTCTTTTTCTGCCTTTTTTGGGGGGGGGTTTCTTGTTTTTTTTATTTTAATTTGTTTTGTTTTGTTTTCCCTCTTTTTCCCTTTCTTCATTACTCAGTTTCTTGTCTCTCTATACCTTCCTTCTCTTTCTGTCCCATGAATACCTGGCACTGAATACCTCTACACCTCCTAGCCAGGCTGTAATACAACACCTGGGAACAACTTACCCAGACCTCTTAGCCACACTGGTGGGATCCCTGGGAGCTTTGCTGTTCTTTTTTCTTTCTAATTTTTATTTATTCATACTTTTCTTTCTTTTATTCTTCTTCCCCTTTTTGTTTTTCTCCATTCATAGTCTCTCCTCTCTACTCCAACAGCAAGCTCCCTTAGCACTCTTTTTTGTTTGTTTGCATGTTTTGGCTCCTGCTCCTATTTCTTCTCTCCCATACCCATCTTAGCTCCACGCATCACAATCTCCCCCCTCCATCTAGCCTACCTGCACTGTGTGCTTAACATCACTCCACCAAGCAGTACAGGCACGACCTACTGCAACCTGCCCTGCACTGATTACCGACCAACCCTGGTAGCTGTAGTAAGTGCCACAAACAACACATCCCAGCAACTCCTCTTCAGCTAGACCTGCCCTGCTGTACTATATCTGAGTGACTGACCCTGACAATTGGAGAAGGAGGTGAAAATTATCATACCCACAGATGAGCAAACAACAAAGAAAACACAGCCAGCCTGCTCAGACATAGCCAAAGTCAAAAAAAAAAAAAAAAAAAGAAAAAGGACGGAACAAACAAATCTACAGTCAATAAATGAGAAAAATAACTACTGAATGCCCTGAAGACAGCAGACAATATAAAAACATTTACAAAAACAGGACAGGATGGCTCCAGTAGGCACCCAAAATAAAACAGCACATGACTTTCCAGTAGAAGAAAAGGCACTAGAACTACCTGATAGGGAATTCAAATCTCTAATACTCAGAATTATCCAAGAGTAGAAGAAAAAAGCAGACAAAAATGAGGAAAAAATAGACAAATTCATGGAAAATACAGACAAAAAAATGGAAGAATTCAGGAAAATAATGCAGGAACAAAATGCCAAAATAAATTCACAACTAGAAATTATACAGAAACAACACTTAGAAATCCAAAAGATAAACTACAAGATTGAAAAAAATGGACAGTGTCATAGAAGGGCTGAGAAGCAGATTTGAAACGGTGGAAGATAGGATCAGTGGAATTGAAGACAAATGCTTGGATACAACTCTATTTGAGGAAAACTCAGAAAAAAGAACAAAGAAAAATGAAGAGACCCTAATAATTATGTAGGATACAATCAAAAGGAAAAATTTTCGAGTGATCAGAGTTCCAGAACAGGGGGAGAAAACAGAAAACACAGCGAGGATCGTTGAAGAACTGCTGACAGAAAACTTCCCCAATATCATGAAAGATGAAAAGCTGGCCATCCAAGAAGCTCAACGAAACCCATATAGGATAGACCCCAAAAGAAAATCACCAAGGCATATCATAATCACTCTCGCCAAAACCAAAGACAAACAATCTTGAGATAAGCTCGTGAAAAACAAAAAGTCACATACAGAGGAGAAACAATAAGACCAATCTCAGGTTATTGGGCATAAACCATGCAGGCAAGAAGGCAATGGGATGACATATATAAAACCTTGAAAGAAGAAAATTGCCAGCCAAGAATAATATATCCCGCAAAACTCTCGTTCAAATATGATGGTGAAATTAGGTCATTTTCAGATAAACAGAAATTAAGGGAATATGTAAAAACCAAACCAAACTTACAAGAATTATTAAAGGGAGTTCTTCGATCTGAGAACAAACAACTTCAGCTCACAGGCTGAATCTAGGACGCACAATCATACCAGCCAGATACCAACCTAGGAAATGAACCCTCAAGGACTATCCAAAACCAAAAGAAATACAACAGGAAATCAGAGCAGTTAATCTGTAACTGACAACAACATCAGAACAATAAAAGAGGGAATAAACGGTGTAGGTATAGAACCTTCTAATGGAGAAGAAGGCATGGCGATACCAGGTATTAATACACTGCTTCAAACTTACAAAGATAAGGGTAAATTTCACAATAACCACAAAGAAAGTTAACAAACATACTCATAAAAATAAAGAGGAAAAACATAAAGTCTCAGTAAAAACAAAACCTACAAAAACAAAAGAAATGAAAAAAAAATCCACAAACAACAGTAACTCAG
>NW_004443955.1:6526637-6561732 GCF_000243295.1 Trichechus manatus latirostris
AGTTGTGAATTTATTTTGGCATTTTGTTCCTGCATTATTTTCCCGAATTCTTCCAATTTTTTGTCTGTATTTTCCATGAATTTGTCTATTTTTTCCTCAGGTTTGTCAGCTTTTTGCCTCACTTCTTGGAGAAGTCTGAGTATCAGAGATTTGAATTCCCTATCAGGTAGTTCTAGTGCATTTTCTTCTACTGGAAAGTCATCTGGTGTTTTATTTGGGACGCCTACTGGAACCATCCTGTTCTGTTTTTGTAAATGTTTTGATATTTTCTGCCATCTTTGGGGGATTCAGTAGTTATTTTTCTCATTTATTGATTGTAGATTTGTTTGTTTCGTCCCTTTTCTTTTTTTTAATTTGACTATGTCTGAGCAGGCAGACTGTGTGTTCTTTGTTGTTTGCTCATCTGTGGGCACAATACTTTTCACCTCCTTCCTCAATTGGCAGGGTCAGTCACTCAGATATGGTACGACAGGGCAGGTCCAGCTAAAGAGGAGTTACTGGGACGGGTTGTTTGTGGCACTTACTACAGCCACCAGGGTGGGTCGGTAATCAGTGCAGGGGAGGTTCCAGTAGGCTGTGCCTTTGCTGCTTGGTGGTGTGATGTTAAGCGTATGGTGCAAGTAGGCAGGATGCAGCGGGGAGATTGTTATGTGTGGGGCTAAGACGGATATGAGGGAGAGGAGAGAGGAGAGGGGAACAGAAGCCAAAAACATACAAACAAACAAAAAAGAATGCTAGGGAGATTGCCATTGGAGTGGAGATATGAGAGTCTATGAAATGGAGAAAAACAGAAAGGGGAAGTGGAAGAAAAGTAAAGAGAAGAAAGGGAAATAATGAATAAATAAAAATCTTTAACCACAGTTCCCAGGGATCCCACCGGTGCAGCTATGAGTTCTGGGGAAGCCGCTCTCAGGTGTTCAGTACAGCCTGGCTACAAGGTATACACTGCCAGGTATTCAGGGAACAGAATGAGAAGGAAGATATAGAGAGACGAGAAACTGTGTAATGAAGAAAGACAAAAAGGGGAAAAGAGGGAAAAGAAAACAAAACAAATTAACAAAAAAAAAAGACAAAAGAAGGCCTCCCAAAAGACAGGAAAAAAAGAAAAATAAAAAAAATATGAAAAAAAGAAATGCTCTCAGGGATCCCTCTGCACGTCTGTGCAAGCTGAGGAGGTAGTCTCCTTGCCACACAGCACAGCTTGGCCAGAAAGGACTTCCAACTCAAGAAAATGGAAAGAAAACAAACAATTCAAAACAAACAAATGCACAAAAGCCCCGGGATCCCACCGGCACGGCGCCCCCCCCAGGAAAAAACAACACACTCGAATGGAGCTCCATAGTCCCTCAGGAAGAAGCAATGATGGCACACGGAGCCAGGTATTTGAGCAAAAGGAGGGGGAGGTGGTGAGAGTTAAGGAAGAAATCAAAAGAAGCAGATAATAAAGCAACACCAGCAGCCAACAAATGGCACTCAGATAGCTAGCTAGTGCGGGCTTGTGGAATCCAAGCAGCTGGTGTTTCTCGGACAAGAGACTGTGTCCACGGGGAGCAGAGGGGGCTGTATGTGGGTGAAGGAGTGTAGGGAGTGGGTAAGTGTATATCACAAATTACCAGAGCTCTGCATCCCCTCAGAAAGAAGCAAAGATGGCTCACGGAGCCACGTATTCGAGCGAAAGGAGGGGGAGGTGGTGAGAGGTTAGGAAGAAATCAAAAGAAGAGGAAAAAAGCAACACCAGCAGCCAACAAATGGCACTCAGAGAGCCGGCCCGTTCAGGTGTGTGGAATCGAAGCAGCTGGTGTTTCCTGGACAAGAGATTGTGTCCATGGGAAACAGAGGAGGCCAAGTGGGTGTGAAGGAGGGTGGGGGGTGGGAAAGCATTTATCGCAAATTACCAGTTGTTTCGTCTCCCGCTGGAAGCTCCGTGAAGCTGTTTTCTCATACCCCTTGTTTGCTGGTCTCCAGTTGGAGGCCAAGATGGCAGATCCACACTGCGTTAGCTGTTAGGGGACCTCTGCATGAATTTCTCCTTGCTGTCCATTCTCTGTCAGTTTTCTCACTCCTTTTGGTGCTTGGCTGAGTTCTTTAACTCTTCATTTGATGTTTTAGGGTTTCAGGATTGTTGTTTTCTCTTTTTGGCTTAGTTTTTAGGATCTTTGCTGTGGAGGGACGGTGTGGTGCTTCTGCCTAAAGCGCCATTTTGCCGGAAGTGTCAGAATCAACTTTTTTGAACTCTGGAATATAATCCATACTTTCTAGCAACTAGGAGACTGCTTAATGAAGCAGCTAAAATTTAGGAAGAAAGTACTGTGGTCATTTTGCCCACTGACTGCCATTCCCCTTACCTAGCAGATTATTAGTGACAGCCTT
Source organism: Trichechus manatus latirostris (assembly GCF_000243295.1). Classification (NCBI taxonomy): domain Eukaryota; kingdom Metazoa; phylum Chordata; class Mammalia; order Sirenia; family Trichechidae; genus Trichechus; species Trichechus manatus. The sequence continues at coordinate 6,529,008 of NW_004443955.1, forward strand.
GTGGGAAGGTGAGAAGATGTGGTTAACTGGTGCCAAGGCATTAGTATAGACCATATTTTTAAAATACTTTGGTTGTGAATTTTATCCTGAGAGACTGGCACAGAAGTTGACTTTTGTTTCACCCCTACCCTTAGGCTGGAGTGACTTTCTGGGCAGCTGTAACACTTGTCAAAAAATTTAACATCATACATATCCTGTGCACCTAGGGCAGAGACGACAAGCTGATGACAGAAATCAAAAGGCAGTTAAGTAGGAAGCCAATGAGGAAGTCAACTGAGTGAAGTATTGCCCCTGTTCAGAGCCAAGCTGCAAGCTGCAAAGATGGGGAAAATTTTTTTTCTAGGCATTTAAGAAAATCTCTGTCAAGCCACTAATTGATTACTGAGATAACAGAACAGAGACATTAGGGACAATGCAGGACAAGAAATGCAGGCCTCGCAAAAATAGCTTGGAAAAGTCATTAAGTAAATAAATGGCCAAAAGTGGAAACAACCAAAATGCCCATCAACAGATGAATGCATAAACAAAATGTGATACATACATATAATGGGATACTACTCAGCCAGTAGGAGAAATGAAGTCTTGATACATGCTACAGTATGGATGGAGATTGAAGATGTTATGTTGAGTGAAATAAGCCAATCACAAAAGAAAAATATTGTATGACCTCACTTATATAAAAAGACAAGAAAAGGCAAATGCATAGAGACCAAATTTTATTAGTGGCTACCAGGGGTGGGAGACAGGGGTAAAAGAGGAGTTAACGGTGATGGAAAAATCACATTGATTAAAAGTAGGATTGCACAGCTGATTATTGTAATTGCTGTCAATAAGTTGTACACCTGCATAAAATTGAATTAGCAAAAGTTGTGTGATAGATATTGTTACAACAATGCCGAAAAAAAAAAAGAGTAGCTGTTGAGGCTGCTTATCTACAGCCAAACACTACATGGGATTTGGTTCCTTGGTTTGAATCTTTAGGGTTATGGTTTCATGGGACAACCCAGTTAATTGGCCTAATAATTTGTTTAGTGCTTCTGTTCTACCTCCTAGTTTGTTGCATAGTTCTTGGGGTCTTAAAAGTTTGCAAGTGGCCATCCAAGGCACAACAACTGGTCTCTATTCACCTTGAACAAAAGAGGAAGAAGAGTCAGAAATAGGAGGATATGGAATGCATGACTAATTGCCTCCATGAACAACTTCCTCCTTTGCATGAGACCAGAAGAACTGGATGTTGCCCAGCTGAACCTTTTGATCAAAGATTCCACAGAAGAATCCCAATCAAAAGGGGGAAAATGCAGAACAGAATTTAACGCTCTCATGGACTCTAGACTTTCTGGAGCCATGGAAGGTGGATGAACCCCTGAAACTATTGCCCTGAGTGTATTTGAATACTGAACCAAAAAGATCCTCTTAAGTCCTCTTAAAACCAAACAACAGTTTAGCTTAACTAGTAAAAAAAGGTCTGCCTTCCAGTATTATAAGAACTCAAAAAAAGATTTAAACACAGAAGAAAATATTCTTTGATGGTTACAAGGGTGGGGAGGGAAGGAGAGTTACTATCACTAACTAGATAGTAGATTAGAATTATCTTAGGTGAAAGGAAGGACAATACACAATACAGGGGAAGTCAGCACAACTGGACTAAACCAAAAGCTAAGAAGTTTCCTGAATACAACCAAACACTTCCAGCGACAGAGTAGCAGGGGCAGTGGTTTAGGGACCATGGTTTCAGGGGACATCTTGGTCAATTGGCATAACAACGTTTATTAAGAAAAAGTCCTGCATCACATTTTGGTGAGTGGCATCTGGGGTCTTAAAAGCTACTGAGTGGCCGTCTAAGATGCATCAATTGGTCCCAACCCACCTGGAGCAAAGAAGAATGCAGAACACCAAAGATACAAGGAAAATATTAGCCCAAGAGACAGAAAGGGCCACATAAACCAAAGACTCCATCACCCAGAGATCAGAAGAACTAGATGGTGCCTGGCCACTGCCAATGACCGCCCTGACAGGGAATACAATAGAGAGTCCCTGACAGAGTAGTAGAAAAGTGGGGTGCAGAACTCAAATTCAAGTAAAAAAACAAACAAACTTAACAGTATTACTGAGACTGGAGGGACCCCAGAAGACATGGCCGCAGAAATCTCTGTTAGCCCGGAATGGAAACCATTACGGAAGCCAACTCTTCAGACACAGATTAGACTGGACTGTAAGACATAAAATGATACTCGTGAAGAGAGTGCTTCTTAGCTCAAGTAGATACATAAGACTAAACAGGCAGCTCCTGTCTGGAGGTGAGATGGGAAGTCAAAAAGGGACAGGAGCTGGTTGAATGGACATGGGAAATCTGGGGTGGAAAGGAGGAGTGTGCTGTCACATTATAGGGACAACTAGGGTCACATTACAATGTGTGTAGAAATTTTTGTATGAGAAACTAACTTGAACTGTAAACTTTCACTTAAAGCACAATTAAACACGAATCTGCCTTAATCATTATCCTCTTTTAACAACTATCTATACTGGATCAAATTGACAATAGCAACTCAAAATATTGGATGGGAACCCTAGGTGGCAGTGATTTTATGTTAATGAGGAGAAACAACTCAGAAAAGGAGGGTGAGAATGGTTGCACGACTAGAAGACGGTAATCAATCTCACTGAATTGTACAAGTAGAAGCTGTTGAATTGGTGATTGTTTTGCTGCGTATATTCTCAACAACAACAACAAAAAATCAATTTTAAAGAAAAAAAAAGAGAAATTTTAAAAGAACCAAATAGAAATAATGGAGGTGAAATGTACAATACTAAAATGAAGTATTCACTAAGGTGGTTTAACAGCATATTTGAACAAGCAGAAGATAGAATCAACGAGCTTGAAGATAATACAATTGAAAGTACCCAGGCCAAGGAGCAGAAGAAAAAAGAATAAAGAAAAAGTGAAAATTGCCTAAGACATCTGTGGGACAGCGTCAAGTGTACCAACATATGGATTTTGGGAGACGCAGAGGAGAAGAGAGAGAAAAAAATAATGGCTGAAAACTTCCCAAATATAATGAAAGACATGAATCTACCTGTCAAATGAACACAAAGTAGGACAAATTCGAAGATTTCCACAAACTGTCAAAGGACAATGAGAGAATCTCAAAACCAGCAAGAATGAAGCTACTCATCACTTACAAGTTGTCCTCAATAAATTGACAGCTGATTTCCCTTCAGAAACCATGAAGGCCATAGGAGAGTGAGATGATATGTTTAAAGTGCTCAAAGGGGGAAAAATCTGTCAACCAAGAATTCTGTATCTGGTAAAACAATTCTTCAGAAATGAAGGAGAAATTAAGACACCTTAAGATAAACAAAATCTAAGACAGCTCATTGCTAGCAGATATGCCCTGGAAGAAATGCTAAAGAGAGTCTTAGTCCTTCGGGCTGAAATAAAGGACACTGAACAGTAACTTGAAGCTGTAAAAAGAAATAAAGAACTCCAATAAAGGTAACAAGAAAAGTAAATATAAAATAAAGTATTATTGTATTTTTGGTATGTAACCTCTCATTTCCTACACAATTTAAAAGAAAAATGTATAAAAATATAAATATATATTAATGGGTACACAATATATAAAGATGCAATTTGTGATAACAATATAAAATGAGGGACAGAGCTGTGTAGGAGCAGAGCTGGGTATGTTATTAAAGCCAATTGGTATCAATCCAAATTACACTGTTATAAATTTGGGATGTTAACTGTAATATCCATGATAATCACCAAGAAAATATCTTAAAAAGATGCACAGACACATACAAAAATAAAATGGAATCAAAACAGTACACTACAAAAAATCAATTTAATGCAAAAGAGGCAGTAATAGAATAAATAAGGAACAAAAAATTTATAAGGCATACAGAAAACAAATTGTGAAATTGCAAAAAGTAAGTCATTCCGTATCAGTAATTATGTCAAATGCAAACAGATTAAGCTTCTCAGTAAAGGCAGACATTGCAGGATGGATAAAAAATACATATCTAACTATATGCTGTCTACAAGAGACTCACTTCAGATTCAAAGACACAAATATATTGAAGATGAAAGGATGAAAAACATATTGCATGCAAATAGTAATCAAAAGAGAGGTGGAGTGGCTATATCAATAGATAGTTTTACAATAATAGTTGAAGAAGACAGTTTTACAATAATAGTTGAAGATTTAAATACTCGATTGAATAGAACATCTGGACAGAGGATTAGTAAGGAAATAGAAGACTTAAACATGATAAACCAATTAAACCTAATAGGTACATATAGAATGGTCTACCCAGCAATAGCATAAGCATTCTTCTCAAGTACACATGGAACATTCTACAGGATAGATCATACATTATGCCACAAAATTTAAGTTTCAATAAACTTAGAAAGATTGAAACCATAAAAAAAATCTTCTCTGACTACATTGAATGAAGGTGGAAATTAATAACAGAAAAAAAATGGAAAATTCACAAGGATGTGGAAATTAACACAGACTAAAATAACCAATGGGTTAAAAAAAGAAATCACAAGGGAAATTAGAAAATACTTAAAGTCAAATGAAAGTGAAAACACCCTGTCCTTTCCCGTGAGTATTTTTTAATGTGAGAAAAATTATTTCTAGCACAGAGGCAAACAATTCATTCTCAAATATCCCACCCTTTCTACTCCAAACGCTGTATTCTTTTGCCACCACCTTTATCTCTGAACTAGAACCTTTCCCATTACCCTTGAAGAGGTCTAATTTAATGTTCAGATTTCTCTTAGGTGTCGATAGACGGACACCTACCCTGAGACAGACTGGGCACCTGGTGATTATAGGAGTACAGAGGAGGTCAACAGGGGCAGTGCTTAGATTTCTCCTCACCACCACCCCCCGAGCCTTTAATTACACCCTGTGACAGGTCACTTGTCCTTTTATTCCACATCATAATTCCAAGATGATCAGTGTTTTACATCTATTCTACATCTGAATTTAGGACACTCATATCCCATCCCAAATCATAGCCTGCCTGTTACGTGAATAGGGCAGCACAAGCAGGAACAGCAGCAATCTGAGGGAAGTGTTTGTATCTGTGGCGATAAGTGAGAAATTGGGCTATTAAAAATCAGGACAGCACTGAGCAGGAAGGAGAAACCGGGAGATAAGGACAAATGCACAGGTCTCTCTCCTCTTCTCCATAAACCTCCCCTCATCCCTACCACCAACCAAGTGTGCAGTGCTGATGCAGAGGCAGAGAAGATCCTGCAGTACAGCATGAGGAGTGCACAGGCTCCCAAGAGACCCCTCCCAGCATGGAGAGACACTGGCCCCCCCACCTCTTCCCATATGTAATTACAAACACAAGCAGTTCATCACAAGCTTTGTTCTCAGAAACATACACTATTCTTGATGGACCTGAACAGTTTTTTACTCTAGTCCTAATTTCAAACATCCAAACCTTACTACACTGAAGAATATAGCAAATATTTAAAAATACGTTGCTTTCAGCAGAGTGCTACCCGCTTTGCAATCAAAAGGACAGAAAAGAATAATTTGCACAGATATGGCACTGGTCAGATGAAAACTTCAAATATTCTGGAATAATCATGTAGAACATCTTTAGCACTCTGCACCCATCCTGAGCTAGGCAAACCTTGGGGATTATAAAGGTTAAGTGCGGGAAAAGGCTTTCATTGAATGCAATTTATAATATTAGGACCTCCTAAGTTTCTTTTTTAGTTATTCTTGAAATCACCCACATCTCCAACAAGTTTTAAACTTACCTCTTGTCGAATTCCATCAGCCTTTTAATTCCACATCTTAAACACAGATGATCAAAATTTCTCCATAATCCACACCTGAATTGAAGACTCCAATATTCAATCCCAAATGCCAATGCCCACAGTTACATTTGGATGGAGAACAGATGGATGGAAAAGGCAATTTCTTTGGAGCCTCTAAAGGCTGCTTTCATAGTAGTAGAGAAGAAAAGGGCTGATGAACCACCCTCAACCCAAAGAATGGTCAGAAAGAAGGAAAGGCAAAGTATTAGCCCTCTATCTCCATTTTATTCCCACTGCTACTTCTGCTGTGACCCCAAAGGATACACAAGCACAGTGAAGAACTTGCCAGGCATCACAGAAGAGAATGCAAGGCTGGAATCCCCTTCCTCTCAATAGAAAAGCCCACGACTTACCCCCTCCCTTTCCCATATTCTTCCTCTCAAGCTGCTGTCCACACATTTGTTCTCAGAAACAAAGCTTTCAGACACAGACCAGTGCACCGGATTTCCCCAGAACACCCAAATCTCATACATTCTGTTATTAATCTCTACAAATTAAAAGGACATCGTTTCTGAATTGCATCCCTGCTTATTAGCTGTACAATAATTTTGGGTTTCGGACAAATGCTTTAATGCATCTGGCTGTTAACATTTCAGAAATCATGGTTGCACTCTGTGAAGCTTTAATGATTTATTCATTCAGTTTTCACTGAGGCTTCTCTCTCCTTCACATTCCTAATTCATATTGTTCAGCCCCAGCTTTATGCGACTTCCCTGTCTGAATCCAGAGACTCAAGCTTTTTGTTAACCTTTTATTTTCTATTGCCATGTATGAACCAAGTGTCCCTCTAGATCTTTCTGTAACAGACCAGCAGGTTAAAGCAATTTAAGTGGAGGAAATTTAAGTCTGTCTGAACAGTTATAGAATATAAAATAGATGATTAGTGCTCTTGAGCCCAGAGAAAAGAATAAGCAGCAAGGGTTAGAATAGAATAGCAGCAGAGCCAGCAGCTCCCCAGCCCCCAGCCCCCAGCAATCACCCTTCCCCAGCAGTTCGCCTCTCCTGTGAATGAGTAAAAGGGCACAGGCACAAAAAGGACCCCTCAGTATACAAAGCCCTGTTTGGAGACCTCTTGTTGCATAAAGAAGAATGTCTTTGTCTCCCTTTTCCACACCACACCCAGGGCATGCCAGCAGCTGCTCCTCACATTCAGCTTGTCCACATACATGGCCTGGAAGTTATTTTTTCTGAAGTTCCTTAATTTCAAGCATTCTGCAGTAGGCTTAAATCTGAACATTAAATTAGACCTCTTCAAGGGTAACGGGAAAGGTTCTAGTTCAGAGATAAAGTTGGTGGCAAAAGAATAGAGCGTTTGGAGTAGAAAGGGTGGGATATTTGAGAATGAATTGTTTGCCTCTGTGCTAGAAATAATTTTTCTCACATTAAAAAATACTCACGGGAAAGGACAGGGTGTTTTCACTTTCATTTGACTTTAAGTATTTTCTAATTTCCCTTGTGATTTCTTTTTTAACCCATTGGTTATTTTAGTCTGTGTTGATTTCCACATCCTTGTGAATTTTCCATTTTTTTTCTGTTATTAATTTCCACCTTCATTCCATGTAGTGAGAGAAGATATTTTTTATGGTTTCAATCTTTCTAAGTTTATTGAAACTTAAATTTTGTGGCATAATGTATGATCTATCCTGTAGAATGCTCCATGTGTACTTGAGAAGAATGCTTATGCTGTTGCTGGGTAGACCATTCTATATGTACCTATTAGGTTTAATTGGTCTATCATGTTTAAGTCTTCTATTTCCTTACTAATCCTCTGTCCAGATGTTCTATTCAATCGAGTATTTAAATCTTCAACTATTATTGTAAAACTGTCTTCTTCAACTATTATTGTAAAACTATCTATTGATATAGCCACTCCACCTCTCTTTTGATTACTATTTGCATGCAATATGTTTTTCATCCTTTCATCTTCAATATATTTGTGTCTTTGAATCTGAAGTGAGTCTCTTGTAGACAGCATATAGTTAGATATGTATTTTTTATCCATCCTGCAATGTCTGCCTTTACTGAGAAGCTTAATCCGTTTGCATTTGACACAATTACTGATACGGAATGACTTACTTTTTGCAATTTCACAATTTGTTTTCTGTATGCCTTATAAATTTTTGTTCCTTATTTATTCTATTACTGCCTCTTTTGCATTTAATTGATTTTTTGTAGTGTACTGTTTTCATTCCATTTTATTTTTGTATGTGTCTGTGTATCTTTTTAAGATATTTTCTTGGTGATTATCATGGATATTACAGTTAACATCCCAAATTTATAACAGTGTAATTTGGATTGATACCAATTGGCTTTAATAACATACCCAGCTCTGCTCCTACACAGCTCTGTCCCTCATTTTATATTGTTATCACAAATTGCATCTTTATATATTGTGTACCCATTAATATATATTTATATTTTTATACATTTTTCTTTTAAATTGTGTAGGAAATGAGAGGTTACATACCAAAAATACAATAATACTTTATTTTATATTTACTTTTCTTGTTACCTTTATTGGAGTTCTTTACTTCTTTATACAGCTTCAAGTTACTGTTCAGTGTCCTTTATTTCAGCCCGAAGGACTAAGACTCTCTTTAGCATTTCTTCCAGGGCATATCTGCTAGCAATGAGCTATCTTAGATTTTGTTTACCTGAAGGTGTCTTAATTTCTCCTTCATTTCTGAAGAATTGTTTTACCAGATACAGAATTCTTGGTTGACAGATTTTTCCCCCTTTGAGCAGTTTAAACATATCATCTCACTCTCCTATGGCCTTCATGGTTTCTGAAGGGAAATCAGCTGTCAATTTATTGAGGACAACTTGTAAGTGATGAGTAGCTTCATTCTTGCTGGTTTTGAGATTCTCTCATTGTCCTTTGACAGTTTGTGGAAATCTTCGAATTTGTCCTACTTTGTGTTCATTTGATATGTAGATTCATGTCTTTCATTATATTTGGGAAGTTTTCAGCCATTATTTTTTCTCTCTCTTCTCCTCTGCGTCTCCCAAAATGCATATGTTGGTACACTTGACGCTGTCCCACAGATGTCTTAGGCAATTTTCACTTTTTCTTTATTCTTTTTTCTTCTGCTCCTTGGCCTGGGTACTTTCAATTGTATTATCTTCAAGCTCGTTGATTCTATCTTCTGCTTGTTCAAATATGCTGTTAAACCACCTTAGTGAATACTTCATTTTAGTATTGTACATTTCACCTCCATTATTTCTATTTGGTTCTTTTAAAATTTCTCTTTTTTTTCTTTAAAATTGATTTTTTGTTGTTGTTGTTGAGAATATACACAGCAAAACAAACACCAATTCAACAGCTTCTACTTGTACAATTCAGTGAGATTGATTACAGTCTTCTAGTCGTGCAACCATTCTCACCCTCCTTTTCTGAGTTGTTTCTCCTCATTAACATAAAATCACTGCCACCTAGGGTTCCCATCCAATATTTTGAGTTGCTATTGTCAATTTGATCCAGTATAGATAGTTCTTAAAAGAGGATAATGATTAAGGCAGATTCATGTTTAATTGTGCTTTAAGTGAAAGTTTACAGTTCAAGTTAGTTTCTCATACAAAAATTTCTACACACATTGTAATGTGACCCTAGTTGTCCCTATAATGTGACAGCACACTCCTCCTTTCCACCCCAGATTTCCCATGTCCATTCAACCAGGTACTGTCCCTTTTTGACTTCCTATCTCACCTCTGGACAGGAGCTGCCCATTTAGTCTCATGTATTTACTTCAGCTAAGAAGCACTCTCTTCATGAGTATCATTTTATGTCTTATAGTCTAGTCTAATCTATGTCTGAAGAGTTGGCTTGTGAATCGTACTCAATGATTTTATCTAGGACTAGAGTGTAAAATGAAATTAATAAGGAAATAGTGGACATTTCTGAAATGGAAGAAACTATTCCTAACCTGCAGCTGTTCTGTTCTATTTCTGATAACTCTTCAGCCCTTCCACATGGTTTGTTAAACTAAAGCCTCCCTTCCATTCCAATTTTTACATTATCTCTAACGTATCTACTTCAGGAGCCCTATTAACCCACCCTGAGCTCAATGCCCACCACAGGTACCTGAAGAAATCAAGGCAGAGAAACAAAGTGAGTCAATCAGGAGAGGTCACATCTAGGCTACTCTGAGGAGCACACCATACAATTTACCAGTCAAAACTTCAAATTCGGACGGATGGAGAAGGAGGAAGATGAGGGAGGTTAAAAAAAAAGAAAGCAACATTCTCCCACCTCTCAGTGTTACTCAGGAAAAAAGATTATATGGAAAGGAGGTTTTCAACACCCCAGTAACCTCTCGCTTGTTTTTTTGTGGGACAAGTGAAGGTCAAGAAGTTTAACCACATAGTGCACTTTCATCACACATCCTGAAGCGCCATCGAATGTAGGATTTTATTTAATGTTTTTATAAAACTTTAAATGCAGGTATATACCCAGTAGAAATGAAAGCAAGAATGCAAACAGAAATTTGTACACCAATGTTCATTGCAGCAATTTTCACAACAGCTAAAAGGTGGAAACAACTGAAATGCTCATAAACGAATGGATAAACAAAATGTGGTGTGTACATACAATGGAATACTACTTAGCCATAAAGAGAAATGAAGTCCTAATACGTGTTACAACATGACGACCCTTGAAAACATTTTACTGAGTGAAATAAGTCAGACACAAAAGACAAATACTATATGGTCTTACTTATATGAAATAAGCAAATATATAGAAATCAAATATTAGTGGTTACCAAGGGTGGGAGGGAGGGCAAAGGGAGAGTTTTTGTTTAGGGGACATTGAGTTTGTGTTAGTGGTGGTGGAATAATTTGGAAAATAATAGCGACTGTGGTTGTACACAAAGAACGTATTCAATGTCACTGAATTACACATGTAGAAATTGTTGAATTGGTGAATGTTTTGTTGTATATATTTTCACAACAAAAAAGTTAACTCTCCTTCCTCGGTTTTTCCAGAGCAATAGACGCCATTGTACCTTCAATGGCCACTTGTAAGCTTTTAAGACCTCGGGCACTACGCAATGAACTAGGAGGTAGAATAGAAGCACTAAAAACAATATTAATATTATGCCAATTAACTGGGATGTCTCATTAAATCATGACCCTAAACCTCCAAACCATGAAAACAGATTTTGTTTTGCCTCCATGAACAACTGCCCCCTTTGTTATGAGACCAGAATAACTAGATGGTGTTCACCTACCATTGCTTCTATAGAAGAATCTTGATCAAAAGGGGGGATATGTGGGACTTAATTTAAAATTCTCATGCAATCCAGAATCTATGGAGCCACAGAGGAAGGAGGAAACTCCACAACTATCTCCGCAAGATAATCTTTAAGCTTTAAGCCTTAAACCAAAAATATTCCTTGAAGTATTCTTTAAAACAAATTGTGCTCTTTAAATAACTATTTGTATGAAATCAAATTGACAATAGCAACTCAAAAGGTTAAAGAAGAAACTTAGGGGACAGTGAGTATATGATAATGGTGGAGGAATAATTGAGAAAAGGAGGGTGAGAATTATATAACTTGAAGAATTTAATCAATGTCACTGAATTGTACATGTATAAATTGTTGACTGTTTTACTGTGTAAATTTTCAACAACAAAAATAAAATAAATTGCCTTTAAAGCATGAAAACACTTTAAATGTTTAATCTTTTAAAATATTTTTCCAAGACTTTCCTTACCTTCATAGCTGTACTGTATAGAAAATGTTGTGACCAGAGATCCCAGGAATCTAACCTGGCATTTCCCCTAGGAGCAATGGTTCAGTATTTGTTAATTCATTGTCCATGTTGACCTTCTAGAAAATAACTGCTGCAAATAATGATAATCAACTGTATTTTATTCAGTTTCTAGTTTTTAAAGTGGGAGAGCATGTCTATAATGATTTACTTTGTCATGGAAACATGCAGAAACCTGTGATAATAATTTTCAAGTGAAGTCCAAAACCACATTTAAATATTTTTCTTCAGACTTGTTCTGATTCTCAGGAACAGGGTACGAAGTAAACAGGAGAGAGGGAGTAGGTGGTGTATGGACGTATTGGGCTAAGAAGTATGAGAGTAGTTAGAAGAGAGGTAAGGCTATGAAGACGTGAAATGACATTAAAAAAAGAGAGAGTGAAAGAATTTGAATTCCATCGGTCCCTCGGTGGCACAATTGATTTGCTCTTGGCTGCTAATGGAAAGTTTGGCAGAGATGGAGCTTGTGCTTTTCTACCTGCCAGCAACTCTCTCTCTCTGAGCTCTTAGTATTCGATGAACCAGTTTTTGATGTCTTACTGAAAAGTCCAGCCTAAGCCCTACTCCTCAAGATTTTCGTCTTTCTGGGAGGCAGAGCCAACATGGTGCTATAGACAGAAGCACCATGCCATCCCTCTGCAGCAAATACCCAAAAAACTAAGTAAAACAGATACAAACATCAATCCTGGAATCCTAAGTACCAAATGAAGGAATAAAGAACTCAATCAAGCACCAGATGGAATAAGAAACTTACAGAGAACAGAGAACGAGGAGAGCTATTGAGAGGAGGTCCCACGCCAGATAACATGGCCGGATTCACCAGCTTGGGCTACAACCACCAAAGAACTCAGACAAGGAGCATGGGAAAGCAACTTCATGGAGCTTCCAACAGGAGACAGAGCATATGGTAACCATGGATACGTGCTTCCCCACCCGACACCCTTCTTCCCTGTAAGAGTCCTCCGCTGCTTGCCAATCGGCCATGGTCCTACGATCAGAGAGATACCAGCTCACTGCCACCCAGAATCGCCATCTTGGACCTTAGGCACGAAGGACTTCAGACAGGGCATGCTGAAAGACAACTCCACAGAGTTTTCAGCAGGAGACAGAGCACCCGGAAAACAGGGATACAGGCTTTCCCAACCCCCATCCTTCTTTCCTCTATGCAGCTTCTGCTGCTTGCCAACAGACCACAGTTGCTCTGCCAGACAGAAACTAACTCACTGCCCCTGGGGTTCATTCTGCCCCCACCAGCTGGCCCCTTCAGGGCAATTTTTTGGTTTGTATTTTTGTTTGTTTTATGATAATTTTTTGTTTTTGTTTTTGTTACTTCTCTATCTCTCCCTTCTTTCTTTTCTTTTCTCCCACCCAGCTAGCCCCGTGTGTCATCCTCTCCTCTTCTTGATGGGCTGATTTTTCGGTTTGTTTGCTTTGTTCTTTTTTTTTCTGTTTCTTCTCTCTCCTTTCTTTCCTTTCGTTTCTCCCACCCACCCAGCCCTGTGTACCCCCCTTGCCCTTTCTGAAGGGGCCAAGCTGCACAGCTCAGTTTGTGCCTCTGTCACCAACTGGCTCCCATGCCACCATTTCATTTATTGTTTGTTTGTGTTTTCTTTTTTGTTGCTTCTTCTCTCTCTTTCTGCATTCCTTTCCTTCTCCCATCCACCCAGCCCCATGAGCCACCCTCATCTTCTTGGTGGGCTGTGCTGAACTGCTCAGCTGAGAGCCTTTGGCCCTCAGCCTCCCTGGATCTATGCCACCCCCACAGGCCAGCTACCTCGGTGCCATATTTTTTATTTTTCTTTATCTTCTCCTTCTCCTTTTCCATCTACCTCCCACCTAGGCCCTGTGCTGCCTCAATCTCTTCATGAGGGACTGTGCCATGCCACCTGGAGACAGAGACATCACCTTGCCACCACCCCAATTCCACCCGGCCCCAACGGCCTGCACTGCCACCACCATATATTTGTTGTTGTTGTCATTTATTTATTTTTATTTGTTTGTTTGACTGTTGGTTTCTTCTTTCTCTTTCCTTCTTTCTTTTCCTTTCTCCCACCCACCAAGCCCTGGTCACCACCCATGCCACCTCTTGATGGCCGAGCCACACTGCTCGGCTAGAGAGCCATCAGCACATGGCCTCGATGGTTTTGCCCCACCTACACCCACTGAATCCTACCTCACCACCATTTTATATACTTTTTAAATTTTAATTTATTTATTTTACTTCATTTTTTGCTTTTTCCTTGCCTTTGTTTCTCTCTCGTCTTTCACCCACCAACTTAGCTCTGCACATCACATTCTCTCCTTTCCCTCCTGACTATTTGCAGTGTGTGCCAAGTACCATGCCTCCAAGTGATACTGACACGGTCCTCTGGATCCTGCCTGGCAGTGCTCCCCAGACCCATCCTGTGGCCTCCAGTTCATGCTGCAAACCCCATCCCCACCCCTCCACCCCCGCTGGACCTACCCTATGGCACCATAGCTGAGTCACCAGCCCTGCCCACCTGGACAAGGTGGTGAGAAGTATTGTATCCTCAGGTGAGCAAGCAACAAAACACACCCAGCCCACCTACCCAGACATAACCAAATAAAACAAAAAAGCAAGATGAAACAATCAAATCTACAATCAATAAATGACAAAAATAATTCCTGAATGTCACAGAGACAGCAGACAATATCAAAACATAAAATCACAGAAGATGGCTCCAGAAAGTAACCAAAATAAAACACCAGATGACCTTCTGCTAGAAGAAAAGACACCAAAACTACCTGATAAGGAATTCAGAACTCTAATATTCAGAGTTATCCAACAGATGAGGAAAATGCAAAAAAAATAAGGAAAAATTAGACAAAATCATGGAAAAGACAGACAAAACAATGGAAGAAATCAGGAAAATAATACAGGAACAAAATGTTAAAATAAATAAACAACTAGAAACTATATAAAAATAGTAATTAGAAATCCAAAAGATAAACAACAAGATTTCACAAATGGACTGTGTCATAGAAGGGCTGAGGAGCAGGTTTGAAACAATGGAAGACAGGAACAGTGAAATTGAAGACAAATCCTTGGATCCCACTTTGTTTGAGGAAAATCAGAGAAAAGAATGAAGACAAATGAAGAAACCCTGAAAAGGATGTGGGATACAATTAAAGGCAAAAATGTGTCTGTGATTGGAGTTCCAGAACGGGGGGGGGGGAAATGGAAAACACAGAGAGGATCATTGAAGATTTGCTGACAGAAAACTTGCCTAATATCATGTGAGATAAAAAGTCAACTATCCAAGAAGCTCAACGAACCTCATATAAGATATATCCCAAAAGAAAAACCCCAAGACATATCATGATCGCACTTGCTAAAACCAAAGACAAAGAAAGACTCCTGAGAGCAGTTCGAGAAAAATGAATAGTCACATTGAAAGGGGAAACAATACGATAAATCTCTGATTACTTGGCAGAAACCATAGAGGCAAGAGCGCAATGGGATGACATATACAAAAGGTTGAAAGAAAAAAACTGCCTAACAAGAATAATATATCCTGCAAAACTCTCACTCAAATATTATGGGAAAATTAGGACATATCCAGATATACAGAAATTAAGGGAATACATAAAAACCCAACCAAACTTACAATAATTATTAAAGTAAGTCCTCCGGTTAGAGAACCAACAACATCAGACAAAAACCTGAATCTAGCACTTAAGACAGCATCAGCCAGATACAAACCAAGATAATGAATTCTCAAGGATAAAACAAAACTAAAATATCTACAACAGAGAACCAGAGATTTCAATCTGTAAATGACAACAACATCAGAACAATAAAAGAGGGAATAATCAATGTAGGTATATAACTTTCAAATGGAGAGGAAGTCAAGGTGTTATCAAGCAATAAAAGACTGGTTCAAACTTGGAAGATAGGGGTAAATTTCAAGGTAACCACAAAGAAAGTTAACAAACTTACTTATCAAAATGAAGAAAAACATAAAGTCTCAGTAAACACAAAATCTACAAAAACTAAAGAAACAAACAAAAAAAAAATCCACAAACCAAAGGAATTCAGGACAAAAGAGTAAGAGGAACAAAGAAAACGTCAGCACCACATAAAAGCACTACAAAATGACAGCAATAAACTCACACCTATCAATAATCACACTGAACATAAATGACTTAAACACACCCATAAAGAGACAGAGAGTGACAGAAGGGATAAAAAAACAAGATCTATCAATACACTGTCTACAAGAGACACACCTTAGAAACAAAGATAAAAATTTATTAAAAACCAAAGGATGGAAAAACACATATCAAGCAAACAGCTACCAAAAAAGAGCAGCAGTGGCAATACTAATCTCAGATAAAATACACTTTAAAACAAAATCCACCATAAAAGACAAAGAAGGGCACTATATATTGATTAAAGGGACAATCCACCGTGAAGACAACCATATAAATACGTACCCACCCAATGACAGGGCTACAAAATACATAAAACAAACTCTAACAGTACTGAAAAGAGAAATTGGTATACCACGGTAATAGCAGGAGACTTCAACACACCACTCTCAGTAAAGGACAGAACATCTAGAAAGAAAATCAACAAAGATACAGAAGATCTAAAGGCCACAATCAACCAACTTGACCTAATAGACATATATAGAACACTCCACCCAACAGCAGCAAAGTACACTTTCTTTCCCAATACACACAGAATGTTCTCCACAATAGACAACATCTTAGGCAACAAAGCAACCATCAACAAAATCCAAAACACTGAGATAATAGGAAGTATTTTCTCTGATCACAACACCATAAAGTAGAAATTAATAATAGGAAGAACAAGGAAAACAAACAAGAAAATACATGGAAACTGAATAACATTCTGCTAACAAAACCATTGGGTAATAGAAGAAATGAAAGACGGAATCAAAAATTCCTAGAATCAAACAAGAATGAAAGCATGTCATACCAAACTTTTGGAACACAGCAAAGGCAGTGCTCAGAGGTCAATTTATAGCAATAGATGCACACATCGGAGAAGAAGAAATGGAGATGTGGAGCCAACATGATGCTATAGACAGAACCAACATGCTGTCCTTCCACAGCAAAGAAAGATTAAGTAAAACAGAGACAAACATCAATCCTGGAACCCTAAGCATCAAATGAAGAGATAAAGATCTCAACCAATCACCGAATGGAATAAGAAACTGACAGAGAACAGAGGGTGAGGAGAGTTACTAGAAGATTCCTATATCAGCAAATGCAGCACAGATCCACCATCTCGGACTCCTGTCAGATATTGGCAGAGAAGGAGTACAGGAAAGCAGATTCACGGAGCTCCCAGCAGGAGACAGAGCACGTGGTAACCAGCAAGACACGCTTTCCCACCCACTCCCACCCTGCCTCCCTCTGCTTGACCTTCACTGCTTCCCTGTTGGTCGATCCGCTGTTTCCTGGTGGGCTGATTCCCGATTTTCTAGTGGGCTGATTCCTAGCTTCCCAGAGGGCTGATTTCCTGCTTCCCAGCGGGCTGATCCGCAGCTTCTAGTGGCCAAGACAGCGGCACAGTGGGCCCTGGTTCCGTGCCACACAGATTTGCCTCGCCCACACTGGCCAGTTTCTTCACTTCCATTTTTGTGTTGTTGGTGTTGCTTTTTATGGCCTCTTTTGGTTTCTTCCCTGTCTCTCACCTCCTTGTCCTCCTCCTCCTTTTTCTTGAACACCTGACTCTGTGTGCCATCTTTGCTGCTTCTTGACAGGTTGTGAAGTAACGCTCAGCTGGAGAACTGATTCCTGGGTCTGCATGACCATGTTGGTGGGATCCCTGTTTTTTTTTTTTCCTTCTTTTTTCTTTTGTATTATCTTTCGTTTTCCCTTTTATTTTTCTTTATTTGTCAGTTTCTCATCTTTCTACTTACCTTCTTTTCCTGTTTCCTGAATACCTGGCACTGTGTATCATCTCCATCTCTTCTAGCCAGGCTGTACTGTGCTGCTGGGAGCCACTCCCCAGTCTATGCAGCCATTCCAGGGGGATACCTAGGGGCAATTTTTTAAAATTTATTTTTTTATTTTCTTTTCGTTTTTCTTCATTTCTTGGTTTATTTTCTCTCAACTCCAAAGGCAAGCTCCCTCAGCACTTTTTTTGCTCCTGTTTCTCTCTCTTCTCTCTCTTCCATACCCAACCTAGCTCCACACATCACAACCCCACCTACCCCTCTGTTCTGCCTATCTGCACCATATGCTGAATATTGCACTCCCGAGCAGCACAGGCATGACCTACTGGAACCTGCCCTGCACTGTCCACTGGCTTACCTTGTTGGCCCCAGTACATGCCACAAACAACCCATCCCAGCCCCTCTCCTTCAGCTAGACCTGCCTTGCTGTACCATACCTAAGCGACTGGCCCTGCCCATTGGACAAAGAGGTGAAAAATATTGTGTCCACAAACGAGCAAACAACAAAGAATGCACAGCCCACCTGCTCAGACATAACCAAATAAAACAAAAATGCAGGATGAAACAAACAAATCTACAATCAATAAACAAAGAAAATAACTACTGAATGTCACCAAGACAGCAGACAATATCAAAAAATATTTTTAAAAAAGGACAGGATGGTTCCAGTAGGCATCCAAAATAAAACACCAGATGACTTTCAAGTAGAAGAAAAGTTACCAGAACTACCTGATAAGGAATTCAAATTGTTAATATTCAGAGATATCCAAAAGTTGAAGCAAAAAGCAGAAAAAATGAGGAAAAAATGGACAAATTCATGGGAAAGGCAAACAAGTTCATGGAAAATACAGACAAAAAATGGAAGAAATCAGGAAAATAATACAGGAACAAAATTCCAAAATAAATTCACAACTAGAAATCATACATAAACAACAATTAGAAATCCAAAAGATAAACAACAAGATTTCAGAAATGGACACTGTCATAGAAGGGCTGAGGAGCAGGTTGGAAATGATGGAAGACAGAATAACTGAAATTTAAGACAAACACTTACATACAACTTTGTTTTAGGAAAAATCAGAAAAAAAGAATGAAGGAAAATGAAGAAACCCTGAGAATTATGTAGGATACAATCAAAAGCAAAAAATTCATGAGTGATCAGAGTTGCAGAACAGGGGAGGAAAATGGAAAACATAGAGAGGATCATTAAAGAATTGCTAACAGAAAACTTCTCTAATATCATGAAAGATGAAAAGCTGACCATCCAAGATTAATGAACCCCATATAGGATTAGACCACAAAAGAAAATCACCAAGCCATATCATACACACACTCACTAAAACCAAAGACAAAGGATCCTGACAGTAGCTCGATAACAATGGAAAGTCACCTTCAGAGGGGAAATAAGAAGAATAATCTCTGATTACCTGTCAGAAACCATGCACGCAAGAAGGCAATGGGATGACATATATAAAACCTTGAAAGAAAAGAAAAAGCCAATCAAGAACAATATATCCTGCAAAACTCTCATTCAGATATGATGGTGAAATTAGGAAATTTCCAGATAAACAGAAATTAAGGGACAGTGTAAAAACCAAACCAAAATTACAAGAATTATTAAAGGGTGTCCTTGGATTTGAAAACAAATAACATCAGACAACAGCTTGAATCTAGGACACGAGATAGCACTAGCAAGATGTCAACCTAGGAAATGAATTCTCAAGGACTATTCAAAACAAAAAGCTTTACAACAGGGAACCAGAGAGTTTAATCTGCAAATGACAACATCAGAACAATAAAGGAGGTACTAAACGGTGTAGATATAGATCCCTCTAATGGAGAAGAAGACAAAGCAATACCACGTAATAATAGACTGGTTCAAACCTAGGAAGATAATGGTAAATTTAAAGGTAACCACAAAGAAAGTTAACAAACTTACTCATCAAAATAAAGAAGAAAAACATAAAGTCTCAGTAAAAACAAAATCTACAAAAACAAAAGAAATGAAAAAAAAAATCCACAAACAGAAAGAAGTCAGCACAGGAGAGTAAGAGGAATAAAGACATTATCAGCACCACACACACACACACACACACACACACACAAAACTACAAAATGACAACAATAAATTCATACCTATCAGTAATTACACTAAAATGTAAGTGGCGTAAATGCACCTGTAAAGAGACAAAGAATGACAGAATTGATAAAAAAAACAAAACAGGATCCATCAATATGTTGTCTCTAAGAGACACACCTTAGAAACAAAGACATAAATTTATTAAAAATCAAAGGATGGAAAAAAATATGTTAAACAAACAACTCCAAAAAAGAGCAGGAGTGTCAATACTAATCTCAGATAAAATAGAGTTTAAAACAAAATCCACCATAAAAGACGAAGAAATGGCAGTATATCATGAATAAAGGGACGACCCAGCACGAAGACATAACCATAATAAATATCTATGTACCCAATGACAGGGCTCCAAAATACATAAAACAAACTCTAACAACACTGAAAAGAGAAATTGACAGTTGCAGTATAATAGTAGGAGACTTCAACACGCCACTCTTGGTAAAGGACAGAACATCTAGAAAGAAATTCAACAAAGATACAGATCTAAAGGGCACAATCAGCCAACTTGAACTTACATACATATTTAGAACACTCCACCCAACATCCGAAAAGTACAGATTCTTTTCCAACACATATGGAACGTGCTCCAGAATAGAACACATACTAGGCCACAAAGCAACCCTCAACAAAATCCAAAACATTGACATAATACAAAGTATCTTCTCTGACCACAATGCCATCAAGGTAGAAATTAACAACAGAAAGAACAAGGAAAAAAAAATCACATGGAAATTAAATACCATCCTGCTTAAAAACCACTGTGAAACAGAAGAAATAAAAGTTCATTAAAAAGTTCCTAGAATCAAACAAGAATGAAAACACATCATACCTAAACCTTTGGGACACAGCAATTCAACTCAAACAAATAGAAAGAGAACAGCAAAAGAAGGCTACAGCCACCAGAAGAAAGGAAATAATAAAGATCAGAGCAGAAATACATGAAATAGAGAATAGAAAAACAATGGAAAGAATCAACAAAACCAGAAGTTGGTTCTTCGGAAAGATCAACGAAATCGACAAACCACTAACCAAATCAATAAAAGAAAAACAGGAAAGGATGCAAATAACCCAAATAAGAAATGAAATAGGGGGCATTAAAACAGACCCAACTGAAATAAAAAGAATCAAACAGAGTATTATGAAAAATTTTACTCCAAAAAATTTGAAAAGCTAGAGGAAATGGAAAAATTTCTGGAAACACACTGCCTACCCAACTATCACAAATTGATGTTGAAAATCTGAACAGACCCATAACAAGAGAAGAGATTGAAAAGATAATAAAAAAAATTTCCAACAAAAAAATGCCCTGGCCTAGATGGTTCTACTGGAGAATTGTACCAAACTTTAAGAGAAGAGCCTACACCATTACTACTCAAATTATTTCAGAACATAGAAAAGGAGGACATATTTCCAAATTCATTCTATGAAGCCAGCATAACCCTAACACCAAAACCAGGCAAAGACTCCACAAAAAAGAAAATTACAGATCAATATCTCCCATGAATATAGATAAGAAAAATTCTCAACAAAATTCTAGCCAATATAATTCAGCATCATATAAAAAAAATAGTACACCACGACCAAGTGGGATTCATACTAGGTATGCAAGGATAGTTCATCATTAGGAAATCAATCAACGTAATCCACCACGTAAATAAAATAAAAGAATCACATGATGTTCTCAATTGCCACAGGAAAGGCATTCGACAAAGTCAGACACCATTTCCTGATAAAAACTCTCAATAAAATAGGTATAGAATGAAATTTCTCAACATAGTAAAGGGCATCTATGCAAAACCAACAGCAAACATCGTTCTTAATGGAGAGAGGCTGAAAACATTCCCATTGAAAACAGGAACACAAAAAGGATGTCCTTTATCACCACTCCTATTTAACATTGTTCTGAAAGTCCTAGCTAGAGCAATAAGGCAAGAAGAAGAAATAAAGGGTATCCAAATTAGAAATGAAGAATTAAAACTTGTCCCCATTTGTAGATGATATAATACTATATATGGAAAACCCAAAAAACTCCATGAGAAAACTTGTGGAACTGATAGAAAGACTCAGCAGAGCAGCAGGATATCAGTTTGATTCCTATACACCAACAAAGAGAACGATGAAAAGGAAATCAGGAAAACAATGCTATTTATAATAGCCTCTAAAAAAATAAAATACTTAGGAATAAATCTAAACAGGGATCTAAAAGACTTATACAAAGAAAACTACAAAACACTACTGCAAGAAACCAAAAGAGTCATTTATTAATGGAAAAAACATACCATGCTCATGGATATCTAAGCTCAACATTTTGAAAATAACAATTATATACAAAATAATCTACAAACACAATGCAATCTGGATCCACATACTTAAAACATTCTTTAAAGAGATGAAAAAAAATCATTAACTTTAATTGGAAAGGGAAGAGGCCCTGGATAAGTAAAGCATTATGGAAGAAGAATAAGGTAGGACTCGCACTACCTGACCTCAGAACCTACTATGCAGCTATGGTACTCAAAACAGCCTGGTACTTGTACAATGACAGATACATTGACAAATAGAACAGAATGGAGAATCCAGATGTAAATCCATCCACCTATGGTCACCTGATCTTCCACAAGGGTCGAAAGTCCATCAAATGGGGAACAGACAGTGTTTTTAACAAATGTGCTGGCAAAGTTGTATGTCCACCTGCAAAAAAAGAAACAGGATCCATACCTCACACCATACACAAAAACTAATTCAATATGGATCAAAGACCTAAATATAAAAACAAAAACTATAAAGATCATAGAAGAAATAATAGGATCAATGCTAGAGACCCTAATACATGGTATTAACAGGATACAAACCATAACTAACAACACACAAACTCCAGAAGATAAGCTAGATAACTAGGATATTCTAAAAATTAAACACGGTCATCAAAAGACTTCACTAGAAGAGTAAAAAAAAAAGAACCTACAGGCTGGGAAAAAAAATTGGCTATTACAAATCCAAAAAAGGTCTAATCTCGAAAATCTACAAGAAATTCCAACACCTCTACAACAAAAAGACAAATAATCCAGTTAAAAAACGGGCAAAAGTTATTTACAGACAGTTCACCAAAGAAGACTTTCAAATGGCTAACAGACACATGAGGATATACTCGTGATCACTAGCCATTAGAGTAATGCATATCAAAATAACAATGAGATACCATCTCATCCTGGCATTACTGGCACAAATAAAAAAGAAAAAACAGAAAATAACAAATGTTGGAGAGGCTGCAGGGAGATTTGGAACTCTTATACACTGCTGGTTGGAATACAAATGATACAACCATTTCGGAAAATGATATGGTGCTTTCTTAGAAAGCTAGAAATAGAAATACTATATGATCCAGCAGTCCCACTACTAGGAATATATCCTAGAGAAATAAGAGCTGTCACACGAGTAGACATATGCACACCCATGTTCACTGTAGCATTTTCACAGCGGTAAAATGATGGAAACAACCTAGATGCCCCTCAACAGATGAATGGATAAACAAACTATAGTACATACACACAATGGAATACTACAAAACAATAAAGAGCAATGATGAATCTGTGAAGCATCTCACAAAATCGATGAATCTGGAGGGCATTATGCTGAGTGAAATACGTCAATCACAAAAGGGAAAATATTGTATGAGACCATTACTATAAAAACTCATGAAAAAGTTTACACGCGAAAAGAAACAATCTTTGATTGTTGCCAGGGAGGGGAGGTGTAGGGGTGGAAAAAACACGGAATAGACACTAGATGAGTGTAACTTACAGTACACAATACTGGGTAAGCCAGCACAACTTGTTCACAGTGAGGTAATGGAAGCTCCATGGACAAATTCGAACTCTCTTATGGACGGAATTACTGGGCTGATGGCTGTGCTGACTATAATCTCAGGAAACATCTAGCTCAATTGTCACAACATACTTTATAAAGAAAATATTCTACACTCTACTTTGGTGAGTAGTGTCTGGAGTTTTAAAAGCCTATGATCGGCCATCTAAGCTACTCCACTGATCTCATCCCTTCAGGAGCAAGGGAAAATGAAGAAAACTAATGTGGACTAATAGACCACAACTACCATGGCTTCTACCAGACTGAGTTCAGTACAACTAAATGGTGCCCAGCTACCACCACTGACTACTCTGACAGGGATCACAGTGGAGGGTCTCGGACAGAGCTGGAGAAAAACGTAGAACAAAATTCTAACTCAAAAAAGACCAGACTTACTGGCCTGACAGAGACTGGAGAAACCCTGAGAGTGTGGCCCCCGGATACCCTTTTAGCTCAGTAATGAAGTCACTCCAGAGGTTCATCTTTAAGCCAAAGATTTGACCCACTCATAGGACAAAACGAGACTAAAGGGGTACCCAAGCCCAGGGGCAAGGACTAGAAAGCAGGAGGGGGCAGGAAAGCTGGTAATAGGAACGCAATGTCAAGAAGGGAGAGTACTGATATGTCATGGAGTTGTTAACCAATGTCATAAAACAATATGTGTACTAACTGTTTAATGATAAGCTAGTTTGTTCTGTAAGCCTTTATCTAAAGTTCAATAAAAAATTAGTAGGAGTCACAAAATTTAATGCTAGGTGGTCACAACTATAAACTGGTGGAGTCTTTCCAGAAAACAAATGTAAAAGATGATTCACAAACAGCTCTACTTGTTTAAAGGGTGGATAAGATTTCACTTAATTCAAAACACGGTGGACCATTGCTTTGAATCAGTATTACTTTCCCTAGGGTCCATTTTGAGATTTCAAGAAAGTAGAAATCAAACTTTTCTTTTTTCATCCACTTATTGCTGCTTTCTTCTACCAATCATTCAAGGCTATGGATGATTCTTCCCTGGGAACTGTTGGGGAAAACATGGCAGAAATGCAATAAACCTGTTGGTTGACATTTTTATTATACAGATGTTTTATACAAAGTGACAAATGTTCTATGGTGCTGTGAACTTATAATAAAATATGATTAAAAACACTTTTTAAAAATCTCTGCAAAATGTAAGCACACACCTCCAAAAACGTCTCTGGAAATGTGTAAATACTAAGTCGAAAGATTACAATTTTTTAAAAATGGTGTGTGCATATTAAAAAAAGCTAGAAAAACCCATGTGATGTGGCAAGACTGTATAAACCTTTCTTGCATTTTAATTTTTACTAGTGCTATAATAATGGTTTTTATACCAACTAAATTACGTATTGCTTTGGGCAAATCTGATGTCACTTTGAGGACTAAGGTGTGCCTGACCCAAGCGATGGTATTTTCAATTGCCTCAAATGCTTGTTAAAGCTGTACAGTGAAAAGGAAGACAGAAGAAGAATTGATGCATTTGAATTATGGAGTTGGTGAAGAATACTGAATACACCATACATTGCCAGAAGAATGAACAAATCTGTCTTGGAGGTAGTACAACTAGAATGTTCCTTAGAAGTGAGGATGGAGGGACTTGTCTTGCTTACTTTGGACATGTTATCAGGAGGGACAAGTCCCTGGAGAAGGACACTATGTGTGGTAAATTAAAGGGTCAGTGAAAAAGAGGAAGACCCTCAATGAGATGAATTGAAACAGTGGCTGCAACAATGGCCTCAAACATACCTACTGTGGTGCAGAATGGGGCAAGGTTTCATTCTGTTATACATAGGGTCACTATAAGTCACAGTCAACTCGACAGCACCTAACAACAACAACATCCAATGAATATAGTTTAAAAATTTCTGCAAAGAAGAAGAAATAGACAAAATCAATATATTAGTTACACAACTCGAACAAATAGAAAAAGTACAGCAAAAGAAGATTACAGTCATCAGAAAAAGGAAATAATAAAGATCAGAGCAGAAATAAATGAAAGAATAGAAAAAACAACAAAATCATAAGTTGGTTCTTTGAAAGAATCAACATAACCAACAAACCATTGGCCAAACTGACAAAAGAAAAACAGGAGAGAAAGCAAATAACTTAAATAAGAAATGAAATGGGGGACATTACAACCGAGCCAACTGAAATAAATGGTCATAATGGAGTACCATGAAAAACTATACAACAATCAATTTGAAAACTTAGTGGAAATGGACAAATTTCAAGAAACACACTACCTACCCAAACTAACACAAACTGAAGCTGAAAACCTGAACAGACCTGTAACAAGAGAAGAGGTTGAAAAGGTTAAAAACAAAACAAAAAAACCTCCCAACTAAATAAAGCCCTGCCTCAGATGCCTTTGCTGGAGAATTCTGCCAAACATTCATAGAAGAGCTTACACCAGTACTACTCAAACTACCAGAACATAGAAATGGGAAGGATACCTCTTAATTCATTCTATGAAGCCAGCATAACCCTGATACCAAAACCAGGTAAAGTCACTACAAAAAAAAAAAAAAAAAAAAGAAAATTACAGATCAATATCTCTCATGAACATGAATGGAAAAACATACCATGCTCACGTTAAGTAGACTTAACATAGTGAAAATATCACTGTATACAAAGCAATCTACAAATACAACAGCATTCTTTAAAGAGATGGAAAAACTAATCATTAACTTTATATGGAAAGGGAAGAGGTCCTGGATAAGTAAAGCACTATTGAAGAAGAATAGAAGAACTCACACTACCTGACCTCAGAACCTACTATACAGTTAGGTA
The DNA here is from genome assembly GCF_000243295.1 of Trichechus manatus latirostris. NCBI lineage: Eukaryota > Metazoa > Chordata > Mammalia > Sirenia > Trichechidae > Trichechus > Trichechus manatus. The sequence goes on from NW_004443955.1 coordinate 6,555,388, forward strand.
GTCAAAACAGCCTTTTACTGGTACAATGAAGAACACATTGACTAATGGAAGAGAATTGATAACTCATATGTAAATCCATCCACCTATAGTCACCTGATATTCGACACGACCCAATGCCCATCAAATGGGGAAAAGACAGTCTTGTTAACAAATGGTGCTGGCAAAACTGGATGTTCATCTGCAAAAAAATAGAACAGGACCCATACCTCACACCATACAGAAAAACTATTCAAAATGGATCAAAGACCTAAATATAAAACCAAAAACTGCAAAGATTATAGACGAAAACATACAGTCAACTCTAAGCACCCTAGTAAATGGCATTAACAGGCTACAAACCATAAGTAATAATACACAAACACCAGAAGATAAGCTAGATAGCTGGGATCTTCTAAAAAATTAAACACTTATTCTCATCAAAAGACTTCACCAAAAGAGTGAAAATAGAACCTACAGACTGGGGGAAAAAATTGGCTATGATAAATCTGACAAAAGTCTGAGCTCTAAAATCTACAGGAAAATCCAACACCTCTACAAAAAAATGACAAATAATCCAATTTAAAAATGAGCAAAGGTTATGGACAAATACTTTACCAAAGAAGACATTCAAATGGTTAACATATACATAAGGAAATACTCAAGATCACTATCCGTTAGAGAACTGCAAATCAAAACCACAATGAGATCCCATCTCACCCCGACATTACTGGCTCAAATCAAAAAAACAGAAAATAACAAATGTTGGAGAGGCTGCGAGGAGATTGAAATTCTTATGCACTGCTGGTGGGAATGCAAAATGGTACAACCATTTTGGAAAACGATATGGCACTTCCTTAGAAAGCTAGAAATAGAAACACCATATGACCCAGAAATCCCACTCCTAGGACTATATCCTAGAGAAATAAAAGCCATCACACAAAAAGACATATGCACATCTATGTTCATTGCAGCATTATTCACAATATCAAAAAGATGGAAACTACCTAGGTGCCCATCAACAGATGACTGGATAAACAAACTATGGTTCATACACACAGTGAAATACAACACAACAATAAAGAACAATGATGAATCTGCAAAGCATCTCACAACATGGATGAATCTGGAGGGCATTATGCTGTGTGAAATAAGTTGTCTTAGTCATCTAGTGCTACTTTAACAGGAATACCACAAGCGGATGGCTTTAACAAAGAGAAATTTATTCTCTCACCGTCCAGTAGGCTACAAGTCCAAATTCAGGACATCAACTCCAGGGAATGACTTTCTCTGTCGTCTCTGGAGGAAAGTCCATGTCATCAATTTCCCTTGGTCTGGGAGCTTCTCTGCACAGAAACCTCAGGTCTAAAGGACGCGCTCTGCTTCTGGCACTGTTTTCTTGGTGGTATGAGGTTCCTAATTCTCTACTTGCCTTCCTTTCCTTTTATCTCTTACATTGGATCAGGGATGTGACCTGGTTAAGGGTGATGTTAGAGTCCTACTCTAATCCTCTTTAACATAAAATTACAATCACAAAATGGAGGCCAACCACGCAATTCTGGGAATCATGGCCCAGCCAAATTGCTGCACACATTTTTGGGGGGACACAATTCAAACCATGACATAAGTCATTCACAAAAGGACAAATATTTTATGAGTCCACTACTAAAAAAAAACTCATGATAAAGTTTACACACAAAAAGAAACAATCTTTGATGGTTACAAGGGAGCCTAGGGGTGGGAGGGAAAAACACTGAATAGACAATAGACAAGTGGTAACTTTGATGAAGGGTAAAACAGTACACAATACTGGGGAAGCCAACACAACTTGTGCAAGTCAAGGTCATGGAAGCTCCACAGACACAACTAAACTCCCTGGGGGACCAAATTGCTGGGCTGAGGTCTATGGGGACCATGGTCTCAGGGAACATCTAGCTCAATTTCCATAACATAGTTTATAGAGAAAATGTTCTGCATTCTACTTTGGTGAGTTGCATCTATGGTCTTAAAAGCTTGTTGAGTGGCCAGCTAAGATACTCCTCTAGTCTCACCCTGAATGGTGCAAGGGAGAATGAAGAAAACCAAAGACACAAGGGAAAGATTAGTTCAAAGGACTAACGGACCATAACTCCCACCCCCTCCACCGGACTGAGTCCAGCACAACTAAACGGTGCCCGGCTAACACCAACAAATGCTCTGACAGGGATCACAATAGAGGGTCTCAGACAGACCTAGAGAAAAATGGAGAACAAAATTGTAACTCACAAAAAAAAGAAAAAAGACCAGACTTACTGGTCTGACAGAGACTGGAGAAACCCCGAGAGTATGGCTCCCGGACACCCTTATATCTCAGCATTGAAGTCACTCCTGAGGTTTACCTTTCAGCCAAAGATCAGAGAGGCTCATAAAACTAAACAAGACTAAATAGGCACACCAGCCCAGGGGTAAGTACAAGAAGGCAGGCAGGGACAGGAAAGCTCGTAATGGGGAACTCAAGGTCGAGAAGAAGAGAGTGTTGGCATGTCGTGGGGTTGGCACCCAATGTCACAAAACAATAAGTGTATTAATTGTTTGATGAGAAACTAGTTTTCCCTGTAAACCTTCATCTAAAGTACAATGAAAAGAGAAAAGAATTTCCTCTTTCTGCCATCTTGCTAATCTGCCTGCATGCAACTTTTGTGCTCTAGGATTTGAAATAGGCAATTAAGATTCCTGAGTTTGGTGTAAAGGAAAATGTTAAGCCCTCATATTGTTTGGTTTTTCATATTGAATGAAAAGCCTGTCGGACTTTGACAAGGAGTGGGTTAAGAGCTTGACAGAATAAGAAAGCTTTATACAGGATAAAGAAATAAAACAAATAGTTTTGCCTTATAGTCTCATAAATCTGTGCTTTGGTTTTCTGAATACATTCCTTTTTCCTACAGTGCTGGGAAGGGATGCAGAACTAATCTTTCATTATATGGCTTGTCTTTGTTCCTTAAGAGAAATCTAGATTCATTCTTTACCTTGCTCCCCTGAATATAATGTCCTTTTTTTATTGGATTCCCTTAGTTTTTTAAACTATTTTTAAAAAATTGAATTTAAGAAAAAAATAACAATGCATTGTGGATTTTATTACATATATATAAATAAATATGTCACAAATTTAACACAAAGAATGGAAATACACTGTATGCTGTATATGGAGGCACAAAGAGATGTTTCATTATTGTAAGTTTCTTGCATTTTACAGAAAGTGATATAGTATTATTTGAAGATAGATTATGATAGGTTAAAGATGTATATTGTGAAGTTTAGAGCAACATAAAATAAAACAAAGACACTTAGTTAATAAACCAATAGTGGAGATAAAACAGAATCATAGAAATTAATTAAAAATGGCAAACAAATAGAAAGGAGCAAAGAACAGATAAACTATACAGAAAACAGAAATATGACAGACTTAAAACCAACCATATGGGTAATTAAAGTAAAAGTAAATAGTCAGAACATTCTAATTAAAATTCAATGATTGCTAGTAGGACTTAAAAATTCAATTAGTTGCTGTCTAAATATATATATATATATATATATATATATATAAAGATAACCACAAGGGTTAAGAGAAAAAGAATGGAAAAAACATACAATATAAATTCTAATCATAAGCAAGGCTGTATTAATTTAAGTGAAAGTAGATGTCAGGAAAAGGAATAAGAAAGGTGCTGATAAAAGAGTCAAATAATCAGGGAGACATACTAATCCTAAATGTCTGTCCATAATTGCAAGTCTTCAAATTAAATGAAGAAAATAACTGATAGAGAAATAGACAAATGTGGTGGAGATTCTAATACTTCTCTCTCAGTAATCAGTAGAACAAGAAGACAGAAAATTATAGAGGGTACAGAAAATCATAGAACGTAGAGAAGACTTACACACTGATATCACACAACTTGACCTAATTGACATTATATAACTGCCCCTTAATGGCAGAATATATATTCTTTTCAAATGGATTATTCACCAAGTAAATCATATGCTAGATTATAAAATATGTCTCCATAAATTTAAATGGATTGAAATCATACAGAGAATGTTCTCTGACCTCGAGAGAATTCAGTTAGAATAAATAACAAAAAGGTAACTCAAAAATCTGCAAACATTTGGAAATTAAACAGCACATTCCTAAGTAATCGATGGGCAAAGAAAGAAATCACATGAGCAATCACAAAAGCATGTGAAATGAATACAAATATCAAAATATAAATATCAGGAGTTCCGGCAAAATGGCGCTCTAGGCAGAACCACCACGCTGTCCCTCCACAGCAAAGATCAGAAAAACTAAGCCGAACAGAGAATACAACAACCCTGAAACCCTAAAACAACAAAGAGATAAAGAACTCAGCCAAGCACCAAATGGAGTGAGAAAACTGACAGAGAACAGAGACCGAGCAGAAATTCATACAGAGGTGCCCTAACAGCTAACGCAGCCTGGATCCGCCATCTTGGACTCCTATCGGAGACCAGCAAACAGGGGGTACAAGAAAGCAGCCTCACACAGCATCCAGCGGGAGACAAAACAACCGGTAATTTGCAATATATGCTTTCTCACCCTCCACCCTTCTTCACCCTGACTCGGCCTCCTCTGCTTCCTGCGGCCACAATCTCCTGACTAGGAAACACCAGACGCTTGGATTCCACACACCTGAACAGGCGTGCTCTCTGAGTGTCATTTGTTGGCTGCTGGTGTTGCTTTTTTCCACTTCTTTTGATTCCTTCCTGACCTCTCACCACCTCCCCCTTCTTTCACTCAAATACCTGGCTCCCTGCGCCATCTTTGCTTCTTCCTGAGGGGCTGCAGAGCTCCGGTATTTTGTGATATACGCTTTCCAACTCCCTACCCTTCTTCACCCACACTTGGCCCCCTCTGCTTGCCGTAGACACAGTCTCTTGTCCGAGAAACAACAGCCTGCACTAGCTGGCTCTCTGAGTGCCATTTGTTGGCTGCTGGTGTTGCTTTTTTTTCTGCTTCTTTTGATTTCTTCCTTACCTCTCAGCACCTCCCCCTCCTTTCGCTCAAATACCTGGCTCTGTGCGGCATGTTTATTTCTTCCTGAGGGGTTGTGCAGCTCCGTTCGAGTGTGGAGCAGCTCCCTGGTCTGGGCTGTCGCGCTGGTGGGATCCCGGGGCTTTTGTTCGTTTGTTTGTTTGGAATTGTTTGTTTGTTTTCTTTTCCTTTTCTTGAGTTGTGAGCCATTTCTGGCAAGGCGGTGCTGAGTGGCAAGGAGATTTCACCATCGGCTTGCACAGACGTGCAGAGGGATCCCTGAGCACATTTCTTTTTTCCTTGTTTTTTTTTTTTCTGTTTTTTTGGGGGCCTTTCTTGTTATTTTTTTTAATTTGTTTTGTTTTCTTTTCCCACTTTTTCTCTTTTTTCATTGCTCAGTTTCTCGTCTCTCTATATCTTCATTCTCTTTCTGTTCCCTGAATACCTGGCATTGTATATCTCTAGAACTTCTAGCTAGGCTGTAATGCAACACATAAGAGCGACTTCCCCAGACCTCATAGCTGCACCAGTGGGATCCCTGGGAACTGCGGTTCTTTAACCTTTCAGATTTTTATTCATTCATTCTTTTCTTCCTCTTTTGCTTTCTGTTTTTCTCCACTTCATAGTCTCTCATCTCTCCACTCCAATGGCAAGCTCCCCTAGCATTATTTTTTGTTTGTATCTTTTTGGCTCCTCTTCCTCTATCCTCTCTCCCATATCCATCTTAACTCCACACAAAACAATCTCCCCACTGCACCCTGCTTACCTGCACCGTGCACTTGACATCACACCACCAAGCAGCACACGCACGGCCTACTGGAACCTGCCCTGCACTGATTACCAATCCGCTATGGTGACTGTAGTAAGTGCCACAAACAACCCATCCCAGTAACTCCTCTTTATCTAGACCTGTCCTGCCGTACCATATCTGAGTGGCTGACCCTGCCAATTGGAGAAGGAGGCAAGAAGTGTTGTGCCAACAGATGAAGAAACAACAAAGAACAAACAGTCCAACCGCTCAGACGTAGTCAAATTAAAAAAAAAAAGGGAAAAAACAAATCTACAATCAGTAAATGAGAAAAATAACTACTGAATGCCTGAAGACAGCGGACAATATCAAAACATTTACAAAAACAGAACAGGATGGTTCCAGTAGGCGTCCAAAATAAAACACCAGATGACTCTTCCAGTGGAAGAAAATGCATTAGAACTACCTGATAGAGAATTCAAATCTCTAATACTCAAAATTCTCCAAGAACTGAGGCAAAAAGCTGACAAACATGAGGAAAAAATAGACAAATTCATGGAAAATACAGACAAAAAATTGGAAGAATTCAGGAAAA
>NW_004443955.1:6567538-6621436 GCF_000243295.1 Trichechus manatus latirostris
AGGTAGAGAAGTTAGAGGGATGACATGTTGTGGGGTTGTTAACCAATGTCATAAAACAATATGTGTACTACTCTTTCATGAGAAACTATTTATTCTGTAAGCCTTCACCTGAAGTACAATAAAAAAATGGTTGCTCACAAAAAAACACACATAAATATCAAAATATGTGTGATGCAGCTAAAACAGTACTTAGGAAAAAGTCTAGAAAATTAAATGCATATACTACAAAAGAAGTCACAATCTTAGCTCTCAACTTAAAAAAGGGGTGGCGTACAAATTAAACCCAAAGAAAGAAATTGATTGAAACCAATGAAAAAGAAAATAGAGAAACAATTAAAATATCAATTTTTATTTATTATTAACTGTTTCTTTGAAGAGGTTAATTAAATTTATAACTATCTAGCTAAACTTACCAAGAAGAAAAGATGCAAATTGCCAATATCAGAATGAAAGATGTAAAATTGGCTACAGCTATTACAATATTAAAAAGCAATTAGAGGATATTATAACAAATATGCAAATAATAGCTTAGCTATAATGAATTATTCCTTGAAATAGACAAAATGAAGACAAGAAGAAATAGGAAATCTGAACAGAGTTGCATCTATTAAAGAAATTTAATTTGTAAATAATTTTTTCCACAAAGAAAATGTCTGATTCAAATGGCTTCAGTGGCAAATTCTTTCAAACACTTAAGAAAAACAACACCAATTTTACAGAAGAGGAAAGAGAGGAGGAAATGCTATTTAACTCACTTAAGAGGCCAGTATTTCTCATACCCAAAACCAGACAAAAGATTCAAAGAATTAAAACTATCACTCATAAACATAGTTGTATAAATTCTTAACGAAGTATTAGCAAGTAGAATCCAGCCATACTTACAGTTAATATCACATCTTGACCAAAGGGGTATCCTATACTGCAAGGTTTATTTAACATTCCAAAAACTACGAATGCAATTCATCAAAATATAAAAGGAGAAAAAATTACATGATCATGCTTATAAATTCAGAGAAAAAATATATGACAAATTTCAACCCCCATTGATGGAGAAAGTTCTAAGGAAACTACAAATAGAAGGTAACATTTTCAATCTGATTAAATGCATATAAGCTAACAGTATTATACTTAATGATGAAAAACTGAATAGAAGCTCCTTAGACCAAGGAAAAGACAATGATTCTCACTTTAATACCATTACACGGCATGTTGGATGTTCTAACTAGTACAGTAAGAAAATAGAAGTTATACATATTGGAAAAAGAAAGAAAAACTGTTTAATTTAAATGATCAATTAAAGAATATCAGCTGTGGAATCTACAAAAAAAGCCACTGCAGCTAGTGTGTAAACTTAGCAAGACACAAGACGTTTTAAATACAACTTAAAAATCAATTGTATTACTTTAGTCAAGCAATAATCAAATGGTACATGAAATTACAAAATGCCATTGGTTAGCATCCAAAATGATGACATTTTAAGGAAAAATTTATAAAGTATGTGCAAGATCAGTGCACTGAATTCTACTAAACATTGCTGAGAAGTAATAAAGAACCCCTAAATAAATGCAGAGCTATAACATGTTTAATACATGAAAATCTCCATATTGCTGGGATGGCATTCTTCCCAAACTGATACATGTACATAGATACAATGTAATCCAAAACAATCTTTTAGAAATTGACAAGCTGAATATAAATTTGTATTTAAATTAAATTACCTAGAATAGCCAAACTTTAAGAAATAAGAAAAACAACAGCATATAGGAGGAATTACACAACCTGAATTCAAGACTTAAAGCTATAATAATCCAAATAGTATACTATAGGCATAAAAATAGCCAGATAGATAAATGAAACAGAATAGAGAGTTCAGCAATAGCTATATTTTTTAAATTAATTTTTGAAATAGGTACCAAGATAATTAAGTAGGCAAAAATATAAGGAAAGACAAGACACAGACCTGACAAAGGGCTTGTATCCAGAACATATAAGAATATCTACAACTCAATATCAAGAAAATACAACTCAGTATTTTAATTACCAGCAAGGTCAGCCATGACTAACAGGTTTCAGTGGAGCTTCCAGACTAAGATAAACTATTTCTGAAAAAAATTGGCCAGTGAAAACTTTATGAATAACACTGGAAAACTGTCTGAAATAGTGCTGGAAGATGTGCCCCTCAGGTTGGAAGACATTCAAAATATGACTGGGGAACAGTTACCTCTTCAAAGTAGAGTTGACCTTAGTGACATGGATGGAGTCAAGCTTTTGGGACCTTCATTTGCTGATGTGGCACGACTTAAAATGAGAACAAACTGCTGCAGACATCTATTAATAATTAGAATATGGAACGTACAAAGTACGAATCTAGGAAAATCGGAAGCTGTCAAAAATGAAATGGAACACATAAAGATTGCTATCCTAGGCATTAGTGAGCTGAAATGGACTGGTACTGGCCATTTTGAATTGGATAATCATATGGTCTACTATGCCGGGAATGACAAATTGAAGAGGAATGGCATTGCATTCATCATCAAAAAGAACATTTAAAGATCTATCCTGAAGTACAACACTTCAGGGATAGGATCATACCCATATGCCTACAAGGCAGACCAGTGAAAATGACTACTTTTCACATTTACGAGCCAATCACTAATGCCAAAGATGAGGGAATAGAAGATTTTTACCAACTTCTGCAGTCTGAAATTGATCAAAAATGCAATCGAGATGCATTGATAATTATTGATGCTTGAAATGTGGAAGTTGGAAGCAAAGAAGAAGGATTGGCCATTGGAAAATACGGCCTTGGTGATAGAAACAACGACGGAGATCACATGATAGAATTTTGCAAGACCAATGAATTATTCCTTGCAAATACCTTTTTTAAAAACACAAATCGTGACTATCCGCATGGACCTCGCCAGACGGAAAACACAAGAATCAAATAGACTACATCTCTGGAAAGAGACGATGGAAAAGCTCAAAATTATCAGTCAGAACAAGGCCAGGGGCCGACTGTGGAACAGACCATCTATTGCTCATATCCAAGTTCAAGTGGAAACTGAAGAAAGTTAAAACAAATCCTCGAGAACCGAAGTATGACCTTGAGTATATCCCACCTGAATCTGCGAACCATCTGAAGAATAGATTTGATGAATTAAACACTAATGACTAAACACCAGGTGACTTTTGGGACATCTTATATGAAGAAAGCAACAAGTCATTAAAAAGACATGTAAGAAAGAAAAGACCAAAACGGGTGTCAGGAGAGACTCTGAAACTTGCTCTTTAATGGACAGAAGGTAAAGCAAATGGAAGAAATGATGAAGTAAAAGAGATGAACTGAAGACTTCAAAGAGAAGCTTGAGAAGAGAAAATAAAGTATTATAATAAAAATGCAAAGACCTGGAGTTAGAAAATCAAAAGGGAAGAACATGGGTGACATTTCTCAAGCTGAAAGAACTGAGGAAAAAATTCAAGCCTCAAGTTACAATTTTGAAGGATTTTATGGGCCAAATATTAAATGAGGCAGGAAGTATCAAAAAAAGATGGAAGGAATACACTGATTTACTGTACCAAAACAATTGGCAGATGTACAAAATTTTAGGAGGTAGCATATGATCAAGAACTGATGGTATTAAAGGAAGAAGTCCAAGCTGCACTGAAGACATGGAAGAAAAACAAGGCTCCAGGAATTGACAGAATACCAACTGAGATGTTTCAACAAATGGATGCTGGGCTGGGGGTGCTCATTCATCTCTGCCAAGAAATTTGGAAGACGCTACCTGGCCAACCAACTAGAAGAGATCCAAGTTTGTGCCCATTCCAAAGAAATGTTGTTCAACAGAAGTATCAGAAATTATCAGACAATATCATTAATATCATACACAAGTAAAATTTTGCTGAAGATCATTGAAAAGTGGTTGCAGCAGTACATCAACAGAGAACTGCCAGAAATTCAAGCCAGATTCAGAAGAGGAAGAGGAACGAGGGACATCATTGCTGATGTCAGATGGATCTTGGCTGAAAGCAGAGAATACCAGAAAGATATTTACCTATGTTTTATTTACTATGAAAAGTCTTTTGACTGTGTGGATCATAAAAATTATAGATGACATTGTGAAAAATGGGAATTCCAGGACACTTAATTGTGCTCATGTGAAACCTGTACATATATTAAGAGGCAGTTGTTCAAACAGAGCAAGGGGATACTGCATGGTTTAAAATCAGGAAAGGTGTGTGTCAGGTTTGTATCCTTTCACCATCGTTATTCAATCTGTATGCGGAGAAAATAATTCGAGAAGCTGGATTATGTAAAGAAGAATGTGGCATCAGGATTGGTGGAAGACTCATTAACAACCTGTGATATGCAGATAACACAACCTTGCTTGCAGACAGTGAAGAGGGCTGGAAGCATTTACTGATAAACATCAAAGATTACAGCTTTCAGTATACATTACTCCTCAACATACAGAAAACAAAAATTCTTACAACTGGACCAATAAGCAACGTCATGATAAATGGAGAAAAGATTGACGTTGACAAGGATTTCATTTTACTTGGATCCACAATCAACTCCCATGGAAGCAGCATTTGAGAAATCAAACTACATATTTCATTAGGCAAATCTGCTGCAAAAGACCTCCTTAAAGTGTTAAAAAGCAAAGATGTCACTTTGATATTTTCAGTCACCTCATGCGCATGCGAAAGCTGGACAATGAATAAGGAAGACCAAAGAAGAATTAATGCCTTTGATTATGGTGTTGGTGAATATTGAATATACCATGGACTTCTAGAAGAACGACCAAGTCTGTCTTGGAAGAAGTACAGCTAGATTGCTTCTTGGAAGGGAGGATGGTGAGACTTCATCTCTGGACATGTTATCAGGAGAGACCAGATCCTGGAGAAGGACATCATGCTTGGTAAAGTAGAGGGCCCAGGAAAAAGAGGAAGACCTTGGATAAGATGGATTGGCAGAGCAGCTGCAACAATGGATTCAAACATAGCAACAATTGTGAGGATGGTGCAAGACAGGCACTGTTTCACTCCGTTTTACATAGGATCTCTATGAGTTGGAACCGACTTGATAGCACCTAATAACAACAATAACAGGGTACTTGCCTAGGAGTGGAACTGCTGGATCATATGATGGTCCTATTTTTAATTTTTGAGGAATTGTCATACTGTTTTTCACAATGGTTTCATCATTTTACATTACCAGCAGCAATGGATAAAGGTTTGATCTTTCCACACCATCTTCATCGTTTGTTATTTTCTGTTTTTCTTAACTTTTTGTTTTTGTCTTTGCCATTATAACAGCAGTGAAGTGATAGCTCATTGTAGTTTTGATTGGCATCTCTCTAATGGCTAAAAAAGCTGAGCATCTTTTCTTGTGCTTGTTGGCCACTTGGATATCCTCTTTGGTGAAGTATCTGTTCATGTCCTTTGCTCATTTTTCATTGAGTTATTTGTCTTTTTGTTTTAGAGTTGTTGCAATTTTATATATATTTTGTATATTAGGCCTTTATCATATATACGACTCCCAAAGATCTTTTTTCCCAGTCTATAAGTTGTCTTTTTACTCTTTTGATAAAGTCCTTTGATGAACATAAGTATTTAATTTTTATGAAGTCCAAATGTTTTATTTTATCTTCTGTTGCTTGTGGATTTGTTGTATTTTATAATCTATTATAAGAAGATTAAAAAAAAAAAAACTAGGTTCCATAGCTTCACTCCTATATTTTTTTCCAAGAACTTTATGTTGTAGATTTAACACTTAACGTCTTTGAACCATTGAATTAGTTTTTGTGTAAGATGTGAGGTATGGATCTTGATTCATTTTTCTGCACATGTAAATCCAATTTTCCAGCTCCATTTATTGAAGACACTTCTCCTTGCCTACTGAATTGACTTAGCACCCTTGTAAAAAATCAATAGACCACAGATGTATGGTTTTCTTTCTGGGCTTTCAATTCTATTCCATTAATCTGTCTATCATTAAATCAGTTTCAGGCTGTTTTGATTACTGTAGCTGTGTAGTATGTTTTGAAACAAGAAAGTGTGAGGCCTCCTACTTTGTATTTCTAAATTGTATTCGTTATTTGGGGCCTCTTGCCTTTCCATGGCGTAGTGGTTAAGAGACTAGCAGCTAACAAAAGGCCAACATTTCAAATCCGCCAGCTGCTCCTTGGAAACCCTATGGAGCAGTTCTACTCTGTCTTATAGGGTCTTTATGTGTCAGAATCAACTCGAAGGCAATGGGTTTGTTTTGGTTTTGTTTTTGTTCCTTTCCGTATAAAGTTGAGATTAGTTTTTCCATTCCTGTAAAAAGAATGCTACTGTAATATTGATCAGGATTATGTTGACTCTATAGATTGTTTTGAATAGTATTGACATTTTCACAATATTTAGTCTTTTAATCCATGGGAATGAAATGTCTTTCCATTTATTTAGGACTGTTTTTCTCTCTTGCAGTAGTGTTTATAGTTTTCATTGTATCAGTCCTTCAATCCATCGTTAGGTTTATTCCTAGGTATTTTATTCTTTTAGATGCTATTGTAAATGGAATTTTTTTCCTGATTTCTTTTTCAGGTTTCTCCTTGTTGATGTATAACAACCCAACTGATTTTTGCCTATTGATCTTGTACGCTGCAACTTTCTGGAATTCTTCTATTAGTTCTACAAGCTTTCTTGTGATTTCTTTGGGCTTTTCTATACATAGCATTACATCATCTGTAAATAGAGATAATTTTACTTCTAATTCAGAAATTTTATTTCTTTTTCTTCTCTTATTGTTCTGTCTACAACTTCCAGTATGATATTGAATAGCAGTGGTGATAGTAGGCATTCTGGTCTCATTCCCATTCTCAACTGGAAGACTCTCAGACTTTCTCTATTAATTATAGTTTTGGCTGTTGGTTTTTCATAGATGCCCTTAATCATGTTGAGGAACTTTCTTTTTATTCCTAGCTTGTTGAAAGCTTTTATCAGGAAAAGGTGTTGGGTTTTATCAAATGCCTTTTCTATGTCTATTGAGATGGCATGTGGTTCTTTTCTTTTGTTATACTCATGTGTATAAAATTGATAGATTTTCTAATGTTGAACCACCCTTGCATTCCTGGAATAAATGCCACTTAGTCATGGAGTATAATTCTTCTAATACTTTGTTGAATTCTGTTGGATTTTTGAATGTCTATTCATGAGGGATATAGATCTGTAGCTTTCTTTTCTTGTGATGTCTTTGTATGGCTTTGCTATCAAGGTAATACTGGCTTTATAGAATAAGTTAGGGAGTATTCCGCCCTCTTTTATGTTTTGGAAGACTTTGAGGATGGTTAATGCCAATTCTTCTCTGAATATTTGGTAAAATTCCCATGTGAAGCCATCTGATCCAGGGCTTTTTGCTCTTGTTTTTGTGAGGCTTTTGATTACTGATACAATTGCTTCTCTTATTATTATTTGTTGAGATTTTCTACCTCTTTTTGTGTTAGTCTATGTAGGTTATGTGTTTCTAGAAATGTGTCCACTCCGTATAAGTTTTTAACTGTGTTGAAGTGTAACTTTTCAGAGTATTCTGTTATGATTCCTTTTATTTCCATTTTATCTACTGTTACGTCTCCAATTTCATTTCTTAATTTGGTTATTTGCATCCTTTCACTTTTTTCTTTGTCATTCTGGTTAAAGTTGTCAATTTTATCTATTCTTTTTAAATAAACAATTTTAGTTTTGTTGATTTTTTCTATTATTTTACTGGTCTGTATTTCTGTTTTTATCTTTATTATTTCCTTTCTTCTGGTAGATCTGGGCTTAGTTTGCACTTCTTTTTCTAGTTTCTCAAGTTCTTGATTTAGAGCATTGATTTGAGATCTTTTCTCTTTTCTGACATACGAATTTATTCTGCCTACACTTTATCACATAGATTATGGTATGTTATGTTTTCATTTTTGTTGAATTCCAAAAATTTTTTATTTCACTCTTGATGTATCCCTTGTCCCATTGTTTGTTGAAGAGTGTGTTATTTAGTTTCCACATATTTATGTCTTTTCTACTTTTCCTTTTATTATTGATTCCTAGATGATATATTTGTGGTTAGAAAAAATACTTCGTATCATTTCAATCTTTTTAAACTTCTTGAGGCACTTTTTGGCATAAAATAATCTTTTTTACAAATAACATTTTAATGTGTTTTTGGTGAAAGTTTAAACAGCAAGTTAGATTTCCCTTTGTTATTTTATACACATATTGATCAATGACATTAGTTACAGTTTCTCACATTGTGTAAACATTGTCATTAATTGTGTTATGGTAAAATAATCTTTAATACAAAAAAATTTACTAGAGATAAAGAAGAATATTTAATAATGATCAATTATTCCATCATGAAGATATAATAATTATAAACATATACTTATCTAAAAACAGAGCCTCAAAATATATAAAGCAAAAACTGACACAATTGAAGGGAGAAATATACATCTCAACAATAGAGGTTGGATACTTCAATACACTACTTTCAATAATAGATATTACAACAAGATAAAAAAGAAGCATGAAACACACTAAAAACCAACTAGATATAACAGACATATAAAGAACACCCTCCAAAAATAGGAGAATACAACTTTTTTTCTAAGTGCACATGGAACATTCTTTAGGATAGGTCATATGTATATTTTACTATACTTTAGATGAATGTTTATAGAACAAATAGTTTCTCGTTAAACAGTTGATACACATACTGCTTTATGACAATGTATAACAACCCCATGACATGTCAACACTGTCCCTTCCCAACCTTGGGTTCCCTATTACCAGATTTCCTGTCCCCTGCTGCCTTCTAGTCCTTCTCCCTGGGCTGTTGTGCCCCATTAGCCTTGTTTTGTTTTATGGGGCTGTTTAATCTTTGGCTGAAGGGTGAACCTTAAGAGTGACTTCATAACTGAACTAAAAGTGTGTCCAGGGGCCATACTCTTGGAGTCTCTCCAGTCTCTGTCAGGCCAGTAAGTCTGGTCTTTTTTTGCGAGTTGGAATTTTGTTCTACATTTTTCTCCAGCTCTGTCTGGGACCCTCTGTTGTGATCCCTGTCAGAGAAGTCAGTGGTGGTACTTGGGCACCATCTAGTTGTGCTGGACTCAGTCTGTTGGAGGCCATGGTAGTTGTGGTCCATTAGTTCTTTGGACTAATCTTTTCCTTGTATCCTGTTTTCTTCATTCTCCCTTGCACCCAAAGAGGTGAGACAAGTGTAATATCTTAGATGGCTGCTCACAGACTTTTAAGACCCCAGATGCTACTTACCAAGGTAGAATGTAGAACATTAAATTTATAAACTGTGTTATGCCAATTGAGCTAGATGTTTCCCGAGACCATGGTCCCAACAGCCCTTAGCTCAGCAATTAGGTCCCTCAGGGAGTTTGGATGTGTCTGTGGAGCTTCCATCACCTTGCCTGGTACAAGATGTGCTGGTTTCCCCAGTATTGTGTGCTGTCTTACCCTTCACCAAAGTTACCACTTATCTATTTAGTATTTCCCCCCCACCCCTCCCATCCCTCATAACCAACAAAGATTCTTTCTTATTGTGTGTAAACATTTTCATGAGTTTTTACAGTAGTGGTCTCATACAATATTTGTCCTTTTGTGAATGACTTATTTCACTCTGCATAATGTCCTCCAGTTTCATCCATTTTATTAGATGCTTCAAAGATTCATAATCATTCTTTACAGTTGCGTAATACTCCATCGTGTGTATGTACCATAGTTTGTTTATCCATTCTTCTGTTGATGGGAAACTAGATTGTTTCCATCTTTTTGCTATTGTGAATAATGCAGCAATGAACATGGATGTGCATACGTGTATTAGTGTGACGGCTCTTATTTCTCTAAGATATATTCCTAGGAGTGGGAATGCTGGATCGTATGGTATTTCTATTTATAGCTTTCTAAGGAAGCGCCATATCATTTTCCAAAATGGTTGTATCATTTTGCATTCCAACCAGCGGTGCATAGGAGTCCCAATCTCCTCGCAGCCTCTCCAGCATTTGTTATTTCCAGTTTTTTTTGATTTGTGCAAGTAATGCCAGCGTGAGACGGTATCTCATTGTGGTTCTAATTTGCATTTCTCTAACGGTTACTGATCACACGCATTTCCTCATGTGTCTGTCGACCACTTGAATGTCTTCTTTGGTGAAATGTCTTTTCATTTCCTTTGCCCATTTTTTAATTGCATTACTTGTCTTTTTCTTGTAGAGGTGTTGTATTTTCTTGTAGATTTTGGAGATTAGAAACTTTGTCTGACTTGTAATGTCCAAAAATTTTTTCCTAGTCAAAAGGTTCTCTTCTTACTCTTTTGAGGAAGTCTTTTGAGGAGCATAAGAATTTAATTTTTAGAAGATCCAAGTTATCTAGCTTATCTTCTAGGGTTTGTGTTGTTGGTTATGGTTTCTGTCCAGTTAATGCAGTGGATTACAGTCTCTAGCATTGATCCTATTTTTTCTTCTGTGATCTTTATAGTTTTTGGTTTAATATTTAGGTCTTTGATCCATTTTGAAGTAGTTTTTGTATATAGTGTGAGGCATGGGTCCTGTTTCATTTTTTTGCAGACGGACATCCAGTTTTGCAGGCACCAATTGTTAAGAAGACTGTTCCCCATTTGATGGATTTTGGGCACTTGTGGAAGATCAGGTGACCCTAGGAGGATGGATTTTACATCTGCGTTCTCAATTCTGTTCCATTGGTCAATGTATCTGTCATTGTACCAGTACCAGGCTGTTTTGACTACTGTAGCTGTATAGTAGGTTCTGAAGTCAGGTAGTGTGAGTCCTCCAACTTTATTCTTCTTATTCAATGTAGTGCTTTACTTATTCGGGGCTTCTTCCCTTTCCATATAAAGTGAATGATTAGTTTTTCCATCTCTTTGAAGAATGTTGTTGGTATTTGGATGGGGATTGCATTGTATTTGTAAAATGCTTTGGGTAGAATTATCATTTCACAGTGTTGAGTCTACCTATCCATGAGCATGGTATTTTTTTCCATTTATGTAGATCCCTTCGGGTTTCTTGCAGTAGTGTTTTGTAGTTTTCTTTGTATAGGTCTTTTACAACCCTGGTTAGATTTATTCCTAAGTATTTTATTTTTTTTAGGGGCTATTATAAATGATATTGTTTTCCAGATTTCCTTTTCATCATTCTCTTTGTTGGTGTATAGGAATCCAACTAATTTCTGTATGTTTATCTTGTATCCTGCTACTCTGCTGAATCTATTACATCCAGTGGTTTTATTGTGCAGTATTTAGGGTTTTCTACGTATAGTATCATATCATCTGCAAACAGAGAGAGTTTAACTTCTTCATTACCAATTTGGATGTCCTTTATTTCTTTTTCTTGCCTTATTGCTCTAGCTAGGACTTCCAGCACATTGTTAAATAGGAGTGGTGATAAAGGGCATCTTTATCTTTTTCCTGTTCTCAAGGGGAATGTTTTCAGCCTCTCTCCATTAAAAATGACGTTGCCCGTTGGTTTTGCACAGATGCCCTTTATTATGTCGAGAAATTTCCCTTCTATACCTATTTTATTGAGAGTTTTTTTTTAAATCAGGAACGGGTATTGGACTTTGTCAAATGCCTTTTCTGCATCGAGATGATCATATGATTCTTTTCTTTCCTTTTATTTATGTGGTGGATTACGTTGATTCATTTGCTAATGTTGAACCATCCTTGCATAACTAGTATGAATCCCACTTGGTCGTGGTGTATTATTTTTTTGATATGATGCTGAATTCTATTAGCTAGAATTTTGTTGAGAATTTTTACATATATATTCTTGAGAGATATTGGTCTGTAATTTTCTTTTTTCTTTTGCATCTTTGCCTGGTTTGGGTATCAGGGTTATGCTGGCTTCATATGATGAATTTGGAAGTGTCCCTTCCTTTTCTATACTCTGAATCAGTTTGAGTAGTACTGGTATAAACTCTTCTCTGAATGTTTGATATAATTCTCCAGTGAAGCCATCTGGGCCAAGGCTTTTTTTTTTGTTGGGAATTTTTTTATGACCCTTTCAATCTCTTCTCTTGTTATCGGTCTGTTCAGATTTTCAACATCACTTTGTGTTAGTTTGGGTAGGTAGTGCGTTTCTAGAAATTTATCCATTTCCTCTAGGTTTTCAAATTTGTTGGAGTATAGTTTTTCATACTATTCTGTTGTAATCCTTTTTATTTCAGTTGGGTCTGTTGTAATGTCCCGCATTTCATTTCTTATTTGGGTTATTTGTGTCCTCTCCTGTTTTTCTTTTGTCAGTCTGGCCAGTGGTTTGTCGATTTTGTTGATTCTTTCAAAGAACCAACTTTTGGTTTTGTTTGTTCTTTCTATTGTTTTTCTAGCCTCTATTTCATTTCTTTCTGCTCTGATCTTTATTATTTCCTTTCTTCTGGTGGCTGTAGGCTTCCTTTGCTGTTCTCTTTCTATTTGTTCGAGTTCTGTATTTATGTTTTTATTTTGTCCCTTCTTTTTTGATGTGTGCATCTATTTCTATAAATTGTCCTCTGAGTACTGCCTTTGCTGTGTCTCAAAGGTTTTGGTATGATGTGTTTTCATTCTAGCAACTTTTTGATTCCATCTCTGATTTCTTCTGTTACCAGTGGTTTGTAAGCAGGGTGTAATTCAGTTTCCACACAATTGATTTTTTTCCCTTTCTTCGTCCTATTGTTAATTTCTACCTTGATGACGTTGTGATCAGAAAAGATACTTTGTATTATCTCAACTTTTTGGATTTTGTTGAGGGTTGCTCTGTGGCCTAAGATGTGGTCTATTTTGGAGAATGTTCCATGTGCATTAGCAACGAATGTGTACTTTGCAGCTATTGGGTGGAGTGTTCTATATATGAGGTCAAGTTGGCTGATTGTGCCATTTAGGTCTTCTGTATCTTTGTTGAGTTTCTTTCTAGATATTCTGTCCCTTACCGATAGTGAGGTGTTGAAGTCTCCTACTATTATTTTCGAACTGTCAATTTCTCTTTTCAGCGCTGTTACAGTTTGTTTTTTTGTAATTTGGAGCCCTGTCACTGGGTGTGTAGATGTTTATTATGGTTAAATCTTCATGATAGATCGTCGCTTTAATCACTGTATAGTGTCCTTCTTTATCTGTTATGGGGGGTTTTGTTTTAAATTCTATTTTATCTGTGATCAGTATTGCCACTCCTGCTCTTTTTTGGTAGCTGTTTGCTTGATATATTTTTTTCATCTTTTGATTTTTAATAAGTTTACATCTTTGTTTCTAAGGTGTGTCTCTTGTATACAGAATATTGATAGAGCCTGTTTTTTAATCCAGTCTGTCACTTTCTCTCACTTTTTGGTTCATTTAGGCCATTTACATTCAGTGTAGTTATTGATAGGTGTGAATTTATTGCTGCCATTTTGTAGTGCTTTTTTTGTGGTGCTGACGTTTTCATGTTCCTCTTACTCTCCTGTGATGAATTACTTTTGTTTGTGGATTTTTTTCAATTCTTTTGTTTTTGTCGGTTTTGTTTTTACTGAGAGTTTATGTTTCTCTTCTTTATTTTGATAAGTAGGTTTTTTAACTTTCTTTGTGGTTACCTTGAAATTTACCCTTATCTTTCTAGGTTTGAACCAGTCTATTATTACTTAGTATTGCCTTGCCTTCCTCTCCATTAGAAGGTTCTACACGTACACCATTTATTCCCTCTTTTATTTTTCTGATGTTGTTGTTATTTACAGATTAACTGCTCTGATTCCCTGTTGTATTTATTTTGGTTTTGGATAGTCCTTGAGAGTTCATTTCCTAGATTGGTATCTGGCTGGTATGATCCTGTGTCCTAGATTTAGCCTGTGAGCTGAAGTTGTTTGTTCTCAGATCGAAGTACTCCGTTTAATAATTCTTCTAAGTTTGGTTTGGTTTGTACATATTCCCTTAACTTCCGTTTATCTGGAAATTTCCTAATTTCACCATCATATTTGAACGAGAGTTTTGCAGGATATATTATTCTTGGCTGGCAATTTTTTTCTTTCAAGGGTTTGTATATGTCATCTCATTGCCTTCTCACCTGTATGGCTTCTGCCGAATAATCTGAGACTAGTCTTATTGTTTCTCCTCTATATGTGACTTCTTGTTTTTCTTGAGCTTCTCTCAGGATTCTTTGTCTTTGATTTTGACAAGTGTGATTTTGATATGCCTTGGTGATTTTCTTTTGGGGGTCTATCCTATATGGAGTTCGTTGAGCTTCTTGGATGGCCAGCTTTTTATCTTTCATGATATTGGGGAAGTTTTCTGTCAGCAGTTCTTCAGTGATCCTCTCTGTGTTTTCTGTTTTCTCCCCATTCGGGAACTCCGATCACTCAAAAATTTTTTCTTTTGATTGTATTCAACATAATTCTCAGGGTCTCTTCACTTTTCTTTGTTCTTTTTTCTGAGTTTTCCTCAAACAGAGTTGTATCCAAGTGTTTGTCTTCAATTCCACTGATCCTGTCTTCCACCGTTTCAAATCTGCTCCTCAGCCCTTCTATGACAGTCTGCATTTCTGAAATCTTGTTATCTTTTGGATTTCTAATTGTTGTTTTTGTATAATTTCTAATTGTGAATTCATTTTGGCATTTTGTTCCCACATTATTTTCCTGAATTCTTCTATTTTTTCTTTGTATTTTCCATGAATTTCTCTTCCTTTTCCATGAATTTGTTTATTGTTTCCTCATTTTTGTCTCCTTTTTGCTTCAATTCTTGGATAATTCTGAGTATTAGAGATTTAAATTCCCTATCAGGTAGTTCTAGTGCCTTTTCTTTCACTGGAAAGTCATCTGGTGTTTTATTTTGGATGCCTCCTGGAGACATCCTGTTCTGTTTTTGTAAATGTTGTGATATTGTCTCCTGTTCGGGGCATTCAGTAGTTATTTTTCTCGTTTATTGATTGTAGATTTGTTTGTTTCATCCTGTTTCTTTTTTCTTTTCTTAATTTGGCTGTATATGAGCAGGCGGGATGTGTGTTCTTTGTTGTTTGTCTGTAAGCACGATACTTTTCATTTCCTTCTCCAGCTGGCAGGGTCTGTCGTTCAGATTTAGGACAGCAGGACAGGTCTAGATGAAGAGGAGTTGCTGGGATGGGTTGTTTGTGGTATGTACTAGGGCCAACAGGTCAGGCTGGGAATCAGTGCAGGGCAGGTTCCAGTAAGCTCTGCCTGTGCTGCTTGGTTGTGTGATTTTAACTGCATGGTGTAGGTAGGCTGGATGGAGGGGGGAGATTTTGATGTGTGGAGCTAAGATGGGTATCGGAGGGAGGAAAGGAACAGGAGCCAAAGACATTCAAACAAACAAAAAAGAGCGCTAAGGGAGCTTGCTGTTGGAGTGGAGAGATGAGAGACTATGAAATAGAGAAAAATAAAAAGGGGAAGATGAAGGAAAAAAGAAAAGAAAAGAGTGCATAAATAAAAATTTGAAAGAAAAAAGAACAGCAAAGTTCCCAGGGATCCCACTGGTGTGGCTACGAGGCCTGGGAAGTTGTTCTCAGGTGTTGAAGTACAGCCTGGCTAGAGGTGTCACTCAGCGCCAGGTGTTCAGGGGACAGGAAGAGAAGGAAGGTATAGAGAGACAAGAAACTGAGTAATGAAAAAAGATGAAAAGGGAAAAAGAGGGAAAAGAAAACAACATTTTTTTTAAAAAAGAACAAAAAAAAAAAAAACACTAAAGAAAACAGAAAAAAAACACACAAAAAAGAAATGCTCTCAGGGACCCCTCTGTGCATCTTCACAAGTTGAGGGTGTAGGTCCCAAGCTGCGTAGCACTGCCCAGCAAGAACGGGCTCCCAACTCTAGAAAAGAAAAAGAAAACAAACAAACAATTCAAAACAAACAAAAAACAAAAGCACCAGGATTCCACTAGCGTGGCATCAAGGACTGGGAAGCAGTTCTACATTCGAGTGGAGTTTCACAGCCTTTCTGGAAGAAGCATAGATGGCAAACTGAGCCAGGTATTTGAGCAAAAGGAGGGGGATGCGGTAAGAGGTAAGGAAGAAATCAAAAGAAGCAGAAAAAAGCAACACCAGCAGCCAACAAACCACACTCAGGGAGATGGCCAGTGCGGGCGGGTGGAATCTAAGCAGCCGGTGTTTCCTGCCCAAGAGACTGTGGCCGCGGGAAGCAGAGGAGGCCGAGTCGGGGGTGAAGAATGGTGGGGAGTGGGATAGTGTATATTGCTGGTTCCCGGTTATTCTGTCTCCTTCTGGAAGATCTGTGAAGCTGTTTTCTCCTACCTCCTGTTCGCTGGTCTCTGATAGGAGTCCAAGATGGCAGATCTGTGCTGTGTTATCTGATAGGGGACCTCTGCATGAACCTCTCCTCGCTGTCCGTTCTCTGTCAGTTTCTTATTCCATTTGGTGCTTGGCTGAGTTCTTAATCTCTTAATTTGATGCTTGAGGTTTCAGGATTGCTGTTTTATCTTTTTGGATTAGTTTTTTGGATCTATGCTGTGGAGGGATGGCATGGTGCTCTTGCCTAGAGGACCGTGTTGCCAGAAGTCCTGGGGTATACTCTATATGGGGTTTGTTGAGCTTCTTGGATGGTCAGCTTTTCATCTTTCATGATACTGGGGAAGTTTTCTGTCAGCAGTTCTTCAGTGTTTTCTATTTTCTCCCCCTGTTCTGTGACTCTGATCACTGGCAAATTTTTGTTTTTGATTGTATCCCAGATAATTCTCAGGGTTTCTTCATTTTTCTTCATTCTTTTTTCTGATTTTTCCTCAGAGTTGTATCCAAGTGTTTGTCTTCAATTTTGCTGACTGAGTCTTCCATCATTTCAAACCTGCTCCTCAGCCCTTCCATGACACTGTCCATTTCTGAAATCTTCTTGTTTATCTTTTGGATTTGTAATTGTTGTTTTCGTTGGATTTTTTAGTTGTGAATTTATTTTGACATTTTCTTCCTGTATTACTTTCCTGAATTCTTTGATTTTTTTTTGCCTGTATTTTCCATGAATTTGTCTATTTTTTTCCTCATTTTTCTCTGCTTTTTGCTTCAACTCTTGGATAGCTCTGAATATTAGAGATTTGAATTCACTATCAGGTAGTTCTAGTGCTTTTTCTTCTACTGGAAAGTCAGCTGGTATTTTATTTTGGACACCTACTAGAGCCATCCTGTCCTGTTTTTTAAAATTTTTTGATATTGTCTGCTGTCTTTCTGACATTCAGTAGTTATTTCCCTTGTTTGTGGATTGTAGATTAGTTTGTTTCATCCTGATTTTTTATTTTATTTCGTTATGTCTGAGAAGGTGGGCTGTGCATCCTTTATTTTTTGCTTGTCTGTGGGCATGATACTTTTGACCTTCTCCAATAAGCATGGTCAGTAGCTTAGGTATGGTACAGAATGGCAGGTCCAGCTGAAGGAGAATTGCTGGGATGGGTTGTTTGTAGCATGTACTAGGGATGACAGAGCACCGCGGGAATCAGTGCAGGGCAAGTTCTGATAGGCTGTATCTGTGCTGCTTGGAGCTGTGATGTTCAGCGCATGGTGAAGCTTGGCAGGAAGGAGGGGGGATTGTGATGTGTGGAGCTAATTTGGATATGGGAAAGAGGAGAGAGAGGAGAGAGGAACAGCAGCCAAAAATACACAAACAAAGAGTACTAACGGAGCTTGCTGTTGGGGTGGAGAGATGTGAGACTGAGAAGTGGAGAAAAACAAAAAGAAAGAAAAAGGTTAAAAGAAAAAAAATGAATAAATAAAAATCAGAAAAAAAGAAAAGCAAAGACCCCAGGGATCCCATGAGTGCAACTGCGAGGACATGAAATGTTGCTCCCAGGATGTGATGTACGGTTTGGCTAGAAGGGGAAGGGGGGTCGCGCAGCAGCAGGCATTCAGGAAACAGGACGAGAAGGTAAGTATAGACAGATGAGAAACTGAGAAATGAAGAAATACAAAAAGGGAAAAAGAGAGAAAAGAAAAGAAAACAAAAAAAAATCCAAACAGGGAAAAAAAAAAAAAACACCCCCAGGGATCCCACTGTCTGGCTGCTGAGACTGAAGGAGTACCTTCCAAGCAGTGCAGTATTGCCCAGCTAGAAGGGGTTCCCACGCCAAGAAGAGAAAAAGAAAACAAATATACAAAGTGAGAATGAAGAGAACAGGATACAAGGAAAAGATCAGTCCAAAGGACTAATGGATCACAGCTACCAAGGCTTCCACCAGACTGAGTCCAGTACAGCTAGATGGTGTCCAGCTACCACCACTGACTGCTCTGACTAGGATCACAACAGAGGGTTCTGGACAGAGCTGGAGAAGGATGTAAAACAAACTTCTAACACACACACACACACACACACACAAAGTCCAGATTTACTGGCCTGAAAGAGACTGGAGAAACCCCGAGAGTATGGCCCCCAGACACCCTTTTAGTTCAGTGGTGAAGTCGCTTCTGAGGTTCACCGTTCAGCCAGGGATTGTACAACTCCATAAAACAAAATGAGACTAATGAAGCACAGCATTCCAGGGACAAGAACAAGAAGGCAGAAGGGGACAGGAAAGCTGGTGAATGGGAACCCAAGGTTGAGTAAGGACAGTGTTGAGATGTAGTGGGGTAGCTAACCATTGTCATAGAGCAACATATGTACTAACTGTTTAATGAGAAACTATTTGTTTTGTAAACCTTCACCTAAAGTACAATAAAAAAATAGAAAAAAGAGAAAACAAACATACAAATCAAAACAGAACAAATCAAAAGAAACAAACAAACAAAAAACCCCAGGGATCCCATCAGTGTGGCAGCATGGGCTGAGAAGAAGTTCCACAGTCCAACAGTGTTTCACAGCCTTTCAGGAAGAAGCAAAGATGGCACACAGAGTCAGGTATTTGAGAGAAAGGAGGGCAGATAGAGAGGTATGGAAGAAACCAAAAAAAGTAGAAAAAAGCAACACCAGCAACCAGCAAATGGCACTCATGGAGGCGGCCAGTGTGGGCGGGTGGAATCCAAGCAACACAGGAGTGATGGTGGGTGGGGGGTGGGAATGCATATATCGCTGTTTACCAGTTGTTCTATCTCCTGCTTGGAGCTCCCTGAAGCTGTTTTCCCTTACTCCCTGTTCGCTGATCTCTGACAAGAGTCCAAGACGGAAGATCTGTGCTGCATTAGCTGATAAGGGACCTCTGCATGTGTCTCTCTGCGCTCTCTGTTCTCTGTCAGTTTCTTATTCCCTTTGGCACTTGGTTGAGTTCTTTATCTCTTCATTTGATGCTTAGGGTTTCAGGATTGACATTTGTCCTTTTTTGACTTAGTTTTTCAGATCTTTGCTGTGGAAGGATGGCATGGTGCTTCTGCCTATAGCGCCATGTTGCCTAGATGTCAGGATAGGTCATATATTAACGAACAATGTAAGTCTCAATGAACTTAAAAGAATTGCAATCTTAAAAAGTATGTTCTTTAACAAAAAATTAATGAAATTAGAAATAAATTACACAAGTAAAACTGGAAATTTTACAATAAATACGTGGAAGTTAAAAAGTACACTCCTGACCCTTCCGGCAAAATGGTGCTGTAGTCAGAAGCACCACGCTGTCTCTCCACAGCAAAGATCCCAAAAACTAAGCCAAACAGAGAAAACAGCAATCCTGAAATCCTAAAACATCAAATGAAGAGATAAAGAACCCAGCCAAGCACCAAATGGAGTGAGAAAACTGACAGAGAACGGAGAGTGAGGAGAGGTTCATGCAGAGGTCCCCTACCAGCTAACTCAGCGCTGATCCGCCATCTTGGACTCCTATCAGAGACCAGCAAATTGGGGGTACAAGAAAGCAGCTTCACAGAGCTTCCAGCAAGAGACAGAACAACCAGTAAACAGTGATATACGCTTTCCCACCCCCCACCCTTCACCCCAACTCGGCCTCCTCTGCTTCCTGCGGCCACAGTCTCTTGTTTGGGAAGCACCGGCTGCTTGGATTCCACCCACTCGCACTGGCCGTCTCACTGACTGTGGTTTGTTGGCTGCTGGTGTTGCTTTTTTCTGCTTCTTTTGATTTTCTCCTTAACTCTCACCACCTCCTCCTCCTTTTGCTCAAATACCTGGCTCAGTGCACCATCTTTGCTTCTTCCTAAGGGGCTGCAGAGCTCCTTTCAAGTGTGGAACTGCTTCCTGGTCTGGGCTGCCACATTGGTGGGATCCCAGGGATTTTGTTTGTTTGTTTTGAATTGTTTGTTTGCTTTCTTTCCTTTCTCAAGTTGGGAGCCCGTCTGGCCGGGCAGTGCTACGTTGCTTGGGACCTACCCCCTCAGCTTGTGCAGATACACAGAGGGATCCTTGAGGGCATTTATTTTATTTTATTTTTTCTGTTTTTTTGGGGGGATATTCTTGTTCTTTTTTTTAAATTTGTTTTGTTTTCTTTTCCCTCTTTTTCCCTTTTAGTCTTTCTTCATTACTAACTTTCTCATCTCTCTATACCTTCCTTATTTTCCTGTTCCCTGAATACCTGGCCCTGAATACCTCTACGGCTTCTAGCCAGGCTGTACTTTAACACTTGGGAACAACTTCCCCAGACCTTGTAGCTGCACTGGTGGGATCCCTGGGAGCTTTGCTATTTTTTTTCTAATTTTTATTTATTCATTCTTTTCTTGATTTTTCTTCTTCTTCCCTTTTCTGTTTTCCTCCTTTTAAGATCTCTTATCTCTCCACTCCAATGGCAAGCTCCCCTAGCACTCTTTTTTATTTGTATATGTTTGGCTCCCATTCCTTGCTCCTCTCTCCCATATACACCTAGATCCACACATAACAATCTCCCCCCTCCATCCTGCCTACCTGCAACTTGCGCTTAACATCACACCACCAAGCAGCACAGGCACAACCTACTGGAATCCACTCTGCACTGATTACCGACCCGCCCTGGTGGCTGTAGTAAGTGCCACAAACAACCCATCCCAGCAACCCCTCTTCAGCAAGACCTGCCCTGCTGTACTATACCTGAGTGACTGACTCTGCTGATTGGAGAAGGCAAAGTATCATGCCCACAGACGAGCAAACAACAAAGAACACACAGACCACCTGCTCAGACATACCAAAACAAAAAAAAAGTAGGACGAAACAAACAAATCTACAATCAATAAATCAGAAAAAAATAACTACTAAATGCCCCGAAGACAGCAAACAATATAAAAACATTTACAAAAACAGGACAGGGTGGCTCCAGTAGGCACCCAAAATAAAACACCAGATGGCTTTCCAGTAGAAGAAAAAGCGCTAGAACTACCTGATGGGGATTTCAAATCTCTAATATTCAGAGCTATCCAAGAGTTGAAGCAAAAAGCAGAGAAAAATGAGCAAAAAATAGACAAATTCATGGAAAAGGTAGACAAATTCATGGAAAATACAGACAAAAAAATGGAAGAATTCAGGGAAATAATGCAGGAACAAAATGCCAAAATAAATTCACAACCAGAAATATTACAGAAACAACAATTAGAAATCAAAAAGATAAACAACAAGATTTCAGAAATGGACAGTGTCATAGAAGGGCTGAGGAGCAGATTTGAAACAGTGGAAGACAGGATCAGTGGAATTGAAGACAAACACTTGGATACAACTCTGAGGAAAACTCAGAAAAAAGAATACAGAAAAATGAAGAGACCCTGAGAATTATGTGTGATACCATCAAAAGCAAAAATTATCGAGTGATTGGAGTTCCACAACAGGGGGAGAAAACAGAAAAAACAGAGAGGATCACTGAAGAATGGCTGACAGAAAACTTCCCCATTATCATGAAATGTGAAAAGCTCGCCATCCAAGAAGCTCAATGAACCCCATATAGGATAGACCTCAAAAGAAAATCACAAAGGCATATCATAATCAGACTTGCCAAAACCAAAGACAAAGAATCCTGAGAGCAGCTCACAAAAAACAAAAAGTCATATATAGAGTAGAAACAATAAGACTAATCTCAGGTTATTGCGAAGAAACAATGCAGGCAAGAAGGCAATGGGATGACATATATAAAACCTTGAAAGAAAAAAATTGCCAGCCAAGAATAATATATTCTGCAAAACTCTTGTTCAAATATGACGGTGAAATTAGGAAATTTCCAGATAAACAGAAGTTAAGGGAATATGTAAAAATAAAAAAAAAATTACAAGAATTATTAAAAGGAGTTCTTTCATCTGAGAATAAACAACTTCAGCTCACAGGATGAATCTAGGACACAAGATCATACCAGCCAGATATCAATCTAGGAAGTGAACTCTCAAGGTCTATCCAAAACCAAAAGAAATACAACAGGGAATCAGAGAGGTTAGTCTGTAACTGACAACAACATCAGAACAATAAAAGACGGAATAAACGGTGTAGGTATAGATCCTTCTGATGGAGAGGAAGGCAAGGCGATACCAAGTATTAATACACTGCTTCAAAGTTAGAAAGATAAAGGTGAATTCATGGTAACCACAAAGAAAGTTAACAAACATACTCATAAAATTAAAGAAGAAAAACATAAAGTCTCAGCAAAAACAAAATCTACAAAAACAAAAGAAATGAAAAAAATCCACAAACAAAAGTAATTCATCACAAGAGAGTAAGAAGAACAAAGAAAACGTCAGCACCACAGGAAAAAGCACTACAAAATGACAGCAACAAACTCACATCTATCAATAATTACACTAAATGTAAACGGATCAATGCAACCATAAAGAGACTGAGAGTGACAGAATGGGTAAGACAACAGGATCCATCAATATGCTGTCTACAAGAGACACACCTTGGAAACAAAGATGTGAATTTAGTAAAAGTGAAAGGTTGGAAAAAATATATCAAGATAACAACTACCAAAAGAGAGTAGGAATGAAAAAACTAATCTCAGATAAAATAGACTTTAAAACAAAATCCACCATAAAAGACAAAGAAAGACACTATATAATGATTAAGGGGATGGTTCATCATGAAGACATAACCATAATAAACATCTATGCACCCAACAACAGGGCTGAAAAATACATAAACACTAACAACACTGAAAAGAGAAATTGACAGTTCCACAATAATAGTAGGAGACTTCAACACACCACTTTCAGTAAAGGACAGAACAACTAAGAAGAAACTCAGCAAAGATACAGAAGACCTAAAGGGCACAATCAGCCAACTTGACCTCACAGATATATATAGAACCCTCCATCTAACAGCTGCAAAGTACAAATTCTTTTCCAATACACATGGAATGTTCTCCAGAATAGATCACATGTTCGGCCACAGAGCAATCCTCAACAAGATCCAAAACATTGAGATAATACAAAGTATCTTCTCGGACCACAATGCCATCAAGGTAGAAATTAACAACAGAAAGAGCAACGAAAAAAAATCAATTACCTGGAAACTGAATAATACCCTGCTTACACATCACTGGGTAATAGAAGAAATCAGAGATGGAATCAAAAACTTCCTAGAATCAAATGAGCATGAAAACACATCATACCAAAGCCTTTGGGACACATCAAAGGCAGTCCTCAGAGGACAATTTATAGCAATAGATGCACATATCAAAAAAGAAGGGACAAAAATCAAAACATTAACTACACAATTCAAACAAATAGAAAGAGAACAGCAAAAAAAGCCCACAGCCACCAGAAGAAAGGAAATAATAAAGATCAGAGCAGAAATAAATGAAATAGAGAACAGAAAAACAATAGAAAGAATCAACAAAACCAAAAGTTGGTTCTTTGAAAGTATCAACAAAATCGACAAACCACTGGCCAGACTGACAAAAGAAAAACAGGGGACGCCGGAAATAACCCAAATAAATGAGCAACATTACAACAGACCCAACTGCAATCAAAAGGATCATAACAGAATATTATGAAAAACTGTACTCCAACAAATTTGAAAACCTAGAGGAAATGGATAAATTTCTAGAAACACACTACCTAACCAAACTACAACAAAATGATGTTGAAAATCTGAACAGACCCATAACAAGAAAAGAGATTGAAAAGGTAATAAAAAAAATTACCAACAAAAAAATCCCTGGCCCAGATGGCTTCACTAGAGAATTTTACAAAACATTCAGAGAAGAGCTTGTACCAGTACTATTCAAGCTATTTCAGAGCATAGAAAACGAAGCAACACTTCCAAATTCATTCTATCAAGACAGCATAACGCTGATACCAAAACCAGGCAAAGATGCCACAAAAAAAGAAAGTTGCAGACCAATACCTCTCAATGAAATATAGACGCAAAAATTCTCAACAAAATTCTAGCCAATAGAATTCAGCATCATATCAAAAAAATAGTACACCATGACCAAGTAGGATTCATACCAGGTATGCAAGGATGGTTCAACATTAGAAAATCAATCAACAGAATCCAGCACATAAATAAAAGGGAAGAAAAGAATCACATGATCATCTCAACTGATGTAGAAAAGGGACTCGACAAAGTCGAACACGCATTCCTGATAAAAACTCTCAATTAAATAGATATAGAAGGGAAATTTCTCAACATAATAAAGGGCATCTATGCAAAACCAACAGCCAACATCATTCTTAATGGAGAGAGGCTGAAAACATTCCCCTGAGAACAGGAACAAGATAAGGATGTTTTTTATCACCACTCCTATTAAACATTGTGCTGGAAGTTCTAGCTAGAGCAATAAAGCAAGAAAAAGAAATAAAGCACATCGAAATTGGTAATGAAGAAGTTAAACTGCCCCTGATTGCGGATGACATGATACTATAGATAGAAAACCCTAAAGGCTCCACGAGAAATCTACTGGAACTAATAGAAAGATTGAGCAGAGTAGCAGGATAGAAGACAAACATACAAAAATCAGTTGGATTCCTATACACCAATAAAGAGAATGATGAAAAGGAAACCAGGAAAACAATATCATGCATAATAACCCATAAAAAATAAAATAAGAATAAATCTAACCAGGGATGTAAAAGACGTATACAAAGAAAACTACAAAACACTACTGCAAGAAACCCAAAGTGATCTACATAAATGAAAAAACATACCATGCTCATGGATAAGTAGACTCAACATTGTGAAAATAACAATTCTACCCAACGCAATTTAAAAATAGAACGCAATCACGATCCAAATACCAACAACATTCTTCAAAGAGATGGGAAAACTAATCACTAACTTTATATGGAAAGGGAAGAAGACCTGAATAAGTAAAGCACTACTGAAGAAGAAGAATAAAGTTGGAGGACTCATACTATGTGACCTCAGAAACTACTATACAGCTACAGTAGTGAAAACAGATACATTGACAATGACAGATACATTGACCAATGGAACAGAATTGAGAATCCAGATGTAAATGTATCCACCCAGAGTCATCTGATCTTCAACAAGGGCCCAAAGTCCATCAAATGGGGAAAAGACAGTCTATAAACAAATGGTGCTGCAAAACTGGAAATCCACCTGCAAAAAATGAAACAGGACGCATATCTCACGCCATATACAAAGACTAATTCAAAATGGATCAAAAACCTATATATAAAGCAAAAAACTATAAAGTTCATAGAAGAAAAAATAGGACCAACACCACAGGCCCTAATACACGGCATTAACACGATACAAACCATAACCATCAACACACAAACTCCAGAAGATAAGCTAGAAAAGTGAGGTCTTCTAAAACTCAAACACCTATGCTCTTCAAAAGACTTCACCAAAAAAGTAAAAAGAGAACCTACAGACTGGGAAAAAAAAATTTTGGACAGTACAAGTCACACAATGGTCTAGTCTCCATAGTCTACAAGAAAATCCAACACCTCTACAACAAAAAGACAAATAATCCTGTTAAAAATGGGCAAAGGAAATGAACAGACACTTCACCAAAGAAGACATTCAAGCGGCTAACAGACACATGAGAAAATTCTCGCAATCACTAGCCATTAGAGAAATGCAAATTAAAAGCACAATGAGATACCATCTCACTCTGGCATTACTGGCACGAATCGAAAACACTGGAAATAACAAATGTTGGAGGGGCTGTGGGGAGATTGGAAGTCTTATGCACTGCTGGTGGGAATGAGAAATGATACAACCATTTTGGAAAATGATATGGCACTTCCTTAGAAAGCTAGAAATAGAAATACCATATGATCCAGCAATCCCTCTCCTAGGAGTATATCTTAGAGAAATAAGAGTCGTCACTCGAATAGACATATGCACACCTATGTTCATGGCATCATTGTTCACGATAGCAAAAAGATGGAAAAACCTAGATGCCTATCAACAGACGAATGGATAAACAATCTATGGTACATACACGTAATGGAGTACTATGCAACGAGAAAGAACAACGATGAATCTGTGAAGTATCTCATAACATGGATGAAACTGAAGGACATTATGCTGAGTGAAATAAGTCAATCAGAAAAGGATAAATATTGTATGAGACCTCTATTGTGAAAACCCATGAAATAGTTTACACACAAAAAGTAACAATCTTTTTTGGTTACCAGGGATGGGGTGGGGGAATACTAAATAGGCAGTAGATAAATGGTATCTTTGGTGAAGGTTAAGACAGTACACAATACTGGGGAAACCAGCACAACTTGTACAAGGAAAGGTCCTGGAAGCTCCACAGACACATCCAAACTCCCTGAGGGACTGAATTCCTGGGCGGGGGGCTGTGGGGACCATGGTCTCGGAGAACATCTAGCTCAATAGGCATAAAACCGTTTATAAAGACAACGTTCTACATTCACCTTTGTGAATAGCGTCTGGGGTCTTAAAAACCTGTGAGCAGCCATCTAAGATACTGTACTGATCTCACCCCTTCGGGAGCAAAGGAGAATGAAGACAGCAGGATACAAGTAAAAGATCAGTCCAAAGGACAAATTGACCACAGCTACCAAGGCCTCCACAAGACTAGTCCAGTACAGCTAGATGGTGCCTGGCTACCACCCCTGACTGCTGTGACCGGGATCACAACAGAGGGTTCTGGACAGAGGTGGAGAAAGATTTAGAACAAAATTCTAACACACACAAAAGAAGACCAGATTTACTGGCCTAAAAGAGACTGGAGAAACCCCTGAGAGTATGGCCCCCAGACACCCTTTTAGTTCAGTGCTGAAGTCACTTCCAAGGTTCACGGTTCAGCGGGGGATTGGACAGTCCCATAAAACAAATGAAAAAATGCACAGCACTCCAGGGACAAGGACTAGAAGACAGAAGGGGACAGGAAAGCTGGTGATAGGGAACCCAAAGTGGAGTAGGGACAGTGATGACGTGTAGTGGGGTTGTTAACCATTGTCATGGGGCAACGTGTGTACTGTTTAACGAAAAACTATTTTGTTCTATAAAACTTCATCTAAAGTGAGAATAGCAGCAGAACTGGAAGAACGTAGTCGATGTCACTGAACTGTGCATGTAGAAATTTTTTAAATGGTGTATCTTTGGATATGTATATTTTCACCAAAAAAGAAACGTCGAGCAGGGAGAGTGTTGACATGTCGTGGGGTTGTTAACCAATGTCATAAAACAATACGTGTACTATTGTTCAATGAGAAACGATTTGTTCTGTAAACCTTCACCTGAAGTACAATTAAAAACAAAGACAGTACACTCCTGGATAACCAATGGTCAAGGAAGAAATCAAAATGAAAATTAAAAAAAATTTGAGAAGATTTAAAATGAAAATGCAATATAGCAAAACTTATGGGATGCAGCAAAACAGTGTTTAGAGGAAAATGTATACCTGTAAATATCTATGTGAATAAAAGAAGATCTCAGATTGATAACCTCATCTTCCACGTTAAGAAAATAGGGAGAAAAATTAGAACAAACTAAATCCACCGTAGGCAAAAGGAAAGCTATAATAAACATTAGAGGGGAAATAAATAAAATATAGAATAGAAAAAGAGAAGAGAATGGAAACCAAACCAAAAGTTGGTTACTGAAAAAAATCAACAACATTTACAAAGCTTGACTAGGCTGACCAAGATAAGAGGGGAGGAAGAAAGAAAGAGAGAGAAAGAAGACTCAAATTATTAATATCAGAAATGATAGAAGCGATGTTAAAGAACTAAGGTTTATAAGGGAATATTATGAATAAATGTGTTCCAACAAATTAGATAGTGTAGACGAAATGGAGAAATTTCTAGAAAAACCTAAACTACGGAAACTAAATAAAAGAAAATCTGAATATACTTATAGTAAGTAAAGACATTGATTAGTAATCATAAAACTTCGCACAAAAAAAGCCCAGAAACAGATGTATTCAGTGTTAATTCTATCAACAGATTTAAAGAAGAATGAACACCTATCCCTCATCAAATCTTCTAAAAAGTAGAAAAGGAAGGAACACATCACAACTCATTCTACAAGACCCTGATAGCAAAAACAGACCAAGACATTGCAATGAAAGGAAAACTACAGATCAATATCCCTTATGAATATAGATTAAACACAATCCTTACCAAAATCTCAGTTTATTTTCTTGGCTGAAATGAGAGGTTGATCCTAAAATCATGTGGAAATGCAAAAGATACAGAATAGGCAAAACAATCTTGAAGAAAAATAACAAAATTGGTGTACTCAAAGTTCTCAATTTGAAAATTTACTACACAGCAACAAGTAGATATATAAATCAATGGAATATAATTAAGAGTCCAGAAATAAGCCCATACATTTATGCACTATTAATTTTTATCAAGGTGTATCTTTGGCTATGTGTATTTTCACCAAAAAAAAAAAAAAGAGGTTGAGAAGTTAGAGGGTTGATATCTTGTGGGGTTGTTAACCAATGTCATAAAACAACATGTGTACTTCTGTTTCATGAGAAACTATTTGTTCTGTAAGCCTTCACCTGAAGTACAATAAAAAAAATAAATTAAATTTAAAAAAAAGAGTTCTAAAACAACTGGATGAAGGAGGAATTATCTTTTCAGAAAATGGTGCTGGGACATGGGACATCTGAATACTCAGATGCAAAAGAATGAAATGAGACCCCTAATCACACCATATAGATATATATACCAAAAAACCAAACCCGTTGCTGTCGAGTCGATTCTGACTCATAGTAACATTATAGGACAAAGTAGAACTGCCCCATAGAGTTTCCAAGGAGCGCCTGGTGGATTCTAACTGCCAACCTTTTGGTTAGCAGCCATAGCACTTAACCACTATGCCATCAGGTTTTCGATATATATATATAGTAGCTGGAAATGGATCAAAGACCTAAGTATAAGAGTCAAAACTATAAAACTTGGTAAACTTTTTGTCTGCTTTTGAAGTTTACACTCTAAAAAACCTTAAGGAGCCGTTCGGCTCTGCACACATGGGGTCACCGTAAATCTAATTGACTCAAAGGTAACTAACAACAAATACTGGTGGCCTTGAATTAGGCAATAGTTCCTCAGATATGACACCAAAACACAAGTGACAAAAGAAGAAACAGATGAATTGAACTATATTAAAATTAAAAGCTTGTGAGATTCAAAGGGCTCTATTAGAAAGTGAAAAGACACCCAAATAAGAAATGAAATGGAGGACATTACAATATATCCAGCTGAAATAAAAAGGATCATAGCAGAGTACTGTGAAAAACTATACTCCAACAAATTTCAAAATCTAGAGGAAATGGAAAATTTTCTAGAAACACACTACCAACCCAAACTAACACAAAATGATGTTGAAAATCTGAACAGACCCACAACAAGAGAAGAGATTGAAAAGGAAATTAAAAAAAAAAAACAAAAAAAAAACCTCCCAACAACAATAACAAAAATCCTTTCCCAGATAACGCCCCTGGAGATTTCTACCAAACACTCACAGAAGAGCTTACACCAGTACTACTCAAACTATTTTAGAACACAGAAAACTAAGCAATGCTTCCAAAACCATTCTATGAAGCCAGCATAACCCTGATACCAAAACAAGGCAAAGATGCCAAAAAAAAAAAATAGAGAAAATTACAGCCAATATCTCTCATGAATATAGCTGCAAAAATTCTCAACAAAATTCTGGCCAATAGAATTCAGCATCATATCAAAAAAATAATACACGACGACCAAGTGGGATTCATACTAGGTATGCAAGGATGTTTCAAGATTAGAAAAATCAATCAATGTAATCCACCACATAAATAAAAGAATCACAAGATCATCTCAATCAATGCAGAAAAGTCATCCGACAAATTCCAACACTATTTCCTGATAAAAACTCTCAATAAAATAGGTATAGAAGGGAAATTTCTTAATGTAATAAAGGGCATCTATAGAAAACCAATGGCCAACATCATTCTTAATGGAGAGAGGTTGAAAACATTCCCCTTGAGAACAGGAACAAGACAATGATGCCCTTTACCACCACTCCTATTTAACATTGTGCTGGAAGTCCTAGCTAGAGCAATAAAACAAAAAAAAAAAAAAAAAAAAAAAAAAAAAAAAAAAGGGAATTTAAATTGGTAATGAAGAAGTAAAACAGTCCCTATTCGTAGATGATATAATACTATATATAGAAAACCCGAAAGACTCCAAGACAAAACTACTGAAACTAATAGAAAGATTCAGCCGAGTATCAGGACATAAGCTAAACATACAAATCTCAGTTGGATTCCTATACACAATAAACAGAATGATGACAAGGAAAGCAGGAAAACAATACCATTTATAATAGCCCCTAAAAAAATAAAATACTTAGGAATAAATCTAACCAGGGATGTAAAAGACCTATACAAAGAAAATTACGGAACACTACTACCATAAACCTGAAGAGACATATATGAATGTAAAACATACCATGCTCATGGATAAGTAGACTCAACATTGTGAAAATGTCAGTTCCACCCAAAGCAATCTACAAATGTAATGGAATCTCGATCCAAATACCAACAGCATTATTTAAAGAGATGGAAAAAGTAATCATTAACTTTATATGGAAAGGGAACAGGCCCTGGATAAGTAAAGCACTATTGAAAAAGAAGAATAAAGTAGGAGGACTAGCACTACCTGACCTCAGAACCTCCAAATAGCCTGGTACTGGTACAACAACAGATACAATGACCAATGGAAGAGAATTGAGAATCGAGATGTAAATTCATCCACCTATGATCACCTGATCTTCAACAAGGGCCCAAAGTCCATCAAATGGGGAACAGAGAGTCTTGTTAACAAATGGTGCTGGCAACACTGGATGTCCATCTGCAAAAAAATGAAACAGGACTCATTCCTCACACCATACACAAAAACTAATTCAAAATGGATCAAAGACCTATATATAAAACCAAAAACTATAAAGATCATAGAAGAAAATATAGGATCAACGCAAGAGACCCTAATACACAGCATTAACAGGATACAAACCATAACTAACGTCACAAAAACTCCAGAAGATAAACTAGATAACCGGGATTTTCTAAAAATTAAACACTTATGGTCATCAGAAGACTTCACCAAAAGAGTAAAAAGAGAACCCACAGACTGGGAAAACAATCTTGGCTATGAGAAATCCGACAAGGTCTAATCTCTAAAATCTACAGGAAAACCCAACATCTCTACAACAAAAAAACAAACAAACAAACAAACAATCCAATTAAAAAATGGGCAAAGGAAACTAACAGACACTTCACCATAGAAGACATTCAAGCAGCTAACAAACACATGAAGAAATGCTCACGATCACTATCCATTAGAGAAATGCAAATCAAAACCGCAATGAGATACCATCTCACCTCAGCATTACTGGCACGAATCAAAAAACAGAAAATAACAAATTTTGGAGAGGCTGTGGGGAGATTGGAACTCTTATGCACTGTTAGTGGGAATGCAAGGTGGTACAACTATTTTGGAGAAAAATATTGCGCTCCCATAGAAAGGTAGAAATAGAAATACTATACGATCCAGCAATCCCAGTAGGAGCCATAAAAAGAACGGACATATGCACACCCATGTTCATTGCAGCATTTTTCACAGTAACAAAAAGATGGAAACAATCTAGATGCCCATCAACAAATGAATGGAAAAACCAACTATGGTACATACACACAATGGAGTACTACACAACGATAAAGAACAATTAGGAAACTGCAAAGCTTCTCACAACCTGGATGAATCTGTAGGACATTATGTTGAGTGAAATAAGTCAATCACAAAAGAACAAATAAGGTATGAGACCACTACTATGAAAATTCATGAAAAGGTTTACACACAAAAAGAAAATCTTTGATGGTTACGAGGGAGGGGAAGGATGGGGATGGAAAAACACTTAATAGCTAATAGACAAGTGGTAACTTTGGTGAAGGTTAAGACTGTACACAATACTGAGGAAGCCAGCACAACTTGTCCAAGTCAAGGTCATGGAAACTCCATAGACACATCCAAACTCCCTGAGGGACCGAGTTACTGGGCTGAGGGCTGTGGGGATCATGGTCTTGGGGAACATCTAGCACAATTGGCATAACATAGTTTATAGAGAAAATGTTCTACATTCTACTTTGATGAGTAGCATCTTGGGCCTTAAAAGCTTGTGAGTGACCACCTAAGACACTCCACTGGTCTCACCCTGTCAGGAGTAAGGGAAAATGAAGAAAACCAAAGACACAAGGGAAAGAGTATTTAATTCAAAGGACTAATGGACCACAACTACCACAGACTCCATCAGACTGAGTCCTGCACAACTAGATGGTGCCCAGCTATCACCACTGACTGCTCTTACAGGAATCACAATAGAATGTCTGAGGCAGAGCTGGAGAAAAATGTAGAACAAAGTTCTAGCTCCCCAAAAAAGACCAGACTTACTGGCCTGACAGAAACTGGAGAAACCCTGAGATTATGGCTGCTGGACACCTTTTTAGCTCAGCAGTGAAGTCAGTCCTGAGGTTCACCCTTCAGCCAAAGATCAGACAGGGTCATAAAACAAAATGAGACTAAAGGGGCACACCAGCCCAGAGACAAGGACTAGAGGGCAGGAGGAGACAGGAAAGCTGGTAACAAGGAGCCCAAGGTCGTGAAGGGAGAATGCTGACGTGTCGTGGGGTTGGTAACCAATGTCACAAAACAATATGTGTACTAATTATTTAATGAGATGCTAGTTTGATCTGTAAACCTTAATCAAAAAAAGAAATTGAAAAGACAATTTATGGGAGAAAATATTTGCAAACAATATATATGGTAATGGTATAGTAACCA
The DNA here is from genome assembly GCF_000243295.1 of Trichechus manatus latirostris. Classification (NCBI taxonomy): domain Eukaryota; kingdom Metazoa; phylum Chordata; class Mammalia; order Sirenia; family Trichechidae; genus Trichechus; species Trichechus manatus. The sequence goes on from NW_004443955.1 coordinate 6,600,634, forward strand.
GAATACATAAAAAACTCTTACAACTCAAAAACTGAAAGACAAACAGCTCAATTAAAAACAGGAAAAGGATTTCAATAGACATTTATAGAAAGAAAATATATAAATGGCCAATAAGCACATGACAAGATGTTCAGTATCATTAGTTATCGAGCAAATACAAATCAAAACCATGAAGAGATACCACTTCGCACTCACTAGGGTGGTTATAATAAAGATGGATGATAACAATTGAAGTGAGGACGTGGTGATGTTGGCGCCCTGATACACTGCTGGTGGGAACATAAAATGCCGCTGCTGCTTTGGAAAACCATTGGTCAGCAGTTTCTAAAAATATTAACCATAAAGTTATCCTATGGCCCATTAATTCAACTCCTAGATATATACACAAGAGAAATGAAAACATATGTTCACATTAAAAACTTGTACACAAATGTTCATAGCAGCATTATTCATAGTAGCCAAAATATAGAAACAACAAAAATATCCATCAAATGAGGAATGTACAAACAAAATGTTGTATGGTATATCCATACAATACCATATTTTTCAGTGAAAAGAAAGAGAACACAGTGCTAATACATGCTACAATATGAAAGAAACTTGAAAATGATACGGTACATGAAAGAAGGCAGACACAAAAAGGCCACATATTGTATAATCCAATTTAATGAAAGAGCCAGAATGGACAAATCAATAGAGACAGAACATAGATTAGAGGTCGCCAGGGTTCTTCAGAGTAGAAGGGAATGAGTGGTAACTTCTAGTGAGTACATGGTTTCTTTATAGAATAATGAAAATATTCTGGAATCACATAGTTTTGATGGGTGAATAGCTTCGTGAATACGCTAAAAACCACTGAGCTGTGTACTTTTAAGGGGGTGACTTTTATGGAATATGAATTATTTCTCAATGAAAAAGTGTGTGTTATACTGGCAGAGGGATAGATGCATTGATCACTGAAACAGATATGAACTTAAAAAGAGACCCACACAAGTATGACCATTTGATTTTTGACAAAGGTGCACAAGCGATTCAATAAAGAAAGGAGTCTTTTCAACAAATAATACTGAAGCAATTGAACATCCAGAGGGAGAAAAATAACTCAAAGTGGATCACGAGCTTAAATGTAAAATGTAAAACTATTAAACTTTTAGAAAAAAAATACATGGGAGAAAAATCTCAGGATGTACAGCCATAAAAAGAATTTCAATGGTACAATGCATAAAAGGAGATGATGAATGGAACTTCATTAAAATGTAAAAATTTTGATCTACAAAAGACCCTGTTAAGGGCATGAAAAGGCAAGCTATACACTTGTTGAAAATATGTGTAATCCACATATCCAACAAAGAACTCCTATCTAGAATATATTTTAAAAAACTCTCAAAACACAATATTAAAAAAAACAAAACTAAAAAAAAATGAGCACAAGACATGAAGAGACATTTCACTGAAGAGGCTATACAGACAATAAATAAACACAATAAAAATTGTTCAACATCATTAGACATTAGGGAAATGCAAGTTAAAACAACAATGAGATATCATTCCACACCGGCCAGAATGGCTTAAAGAAAAAAATGTAATAACACCAAATGCTGATTAGGAACAGAGAAACTGGATCACTCCTGCATTTGGTGGAAATGTAAAAGAGTACAGTTAAACTGGAAAAGAGGTAGTTTCTTTAAAAAGTAAACATGCAACTCTATGCTGGTCCAGGAAATGCACTCCTGAACATTCATCCCAGAGAAATAAAAAATTTATGTTTACACAAAAACCTGTCCATGAATATTTACAGCAGGCTTTATTCATAATAGCCACAAACTGGGAACAATTTAGATGTTTTTATTTAGCAATAAAAAGGGATAGACAATTTATATGCAATGACCTAGATAAATCTCCAGATAACTATGCTAAGTGAAAAAAGCCAAACCCCAGGAGGTTACGTGCTGTATGATTTTATTTATATAAAATTCTTAAAATGACAAAATTATAGAAATGGAGAAAAGATCAGTGGTTGCTAAGGGTTAAGGAATAGAGGGTCAGTGAAAAAGAGGATGACCCTCAATGAGACGGATTGACACAGTGGCTATAACAATGGGCTCAAACATAGCAATGATTGTGAGGATGGTGCAGGACTGGGCAGTGTTTCATTCTGTTATACATACGGTCACTATGAGTCGGAACTAACTCGATGGCACCTAACAAAAACAACAACAACAAGGGTTAAGGATGGCAGTGGGTGGGTAGGGAACTGGGGGTGGCTGTAAGAGAGCAAAATGATAGATTCTTTTGGTGATGGAAATGTTCTGTATCTTGATTGTATCAATGTAAATACCCCAATTGCCATGTTGTACTATAATTTCCTAAGATATTATCACTGGGGAAACTGACTTGCGTACACAGGATCTCTCTGTATTATTTCTTATAACTACTGGTGGATATACAATTATCTCAAAAAACTAATTAAGATGAATTGTATTTCTATATACTAGCAATGAAAAACTGGAAAATAATATTTAAAAAACATACCTTTTATAATCGTTGTTGTTGTTAGCTGCAGTGGAATTGGCCCCCAATTCATGGTGAACCCATAAACTGTTGTGATCTACAGGATTTTCATTAGCTGATTTACAGAAGTAGATGGCCAGGCCTTTCTTCTTAGTCTGTTTTAGACTGGAAGCTCCACTGAAATCTGTTCAGCATCATAGCAACACGCAAGCCTCCACTGACATACAGGTGGTGGCTGTGCATGATGTACACTGGCCACAATCAAACTCGGGTCTCCTACATGGAAGGTGCAAATTCTACCACTGAACCACCATTGACAAAATATGAAACACTTAGTGATAAATTTAACAAAACATATGAAGGCCAACATAAAGACAACAACAAAATGAAAAAAAAAAAAAAAAAAACTCTTCCTGGAGAAAACACACAGCAGTTTTTGACAGCATGTCAAGGTCTCTAAATACATGCCTATTTCTGGGTAGTAGAAGAAGGGAGCATAGCACGTATTTCTGAGATCAGGATAATGCTTTTGTAGGCCCTATTTTCATGAAGGAGTCCCTGAGTGGTGCAAACAGTTAATGTGCTCAGCTGTTATCCAAAAAGTTGGAGTTTGAGTCCACTAAGACGTGCCTCAGTAGAAAGCCTTGGCAATCTACTTCCAAAAGATTACAGCCATTGAAAACCCTATGGCACACAGTTACATTCTGACACACATGGGGTCTCCATGAGTTGGAGCCAACTCCACAGCAACTGGCTTTGGTTTTATCTTCATGAAGACTTTCTCTCTAGGTTATTCTCTCTCACCCCCTGTACATCTCCAGTCTCCTTTTCATTCAACAGTGTACTCTTCTCTCCCTAGTATCCCACTCCAAGGACCTCGGAGCATGTTCCAAGTTATACCACCCTGTCTTTCTTTGGAAATTCCATCCCCATTGTCACTTACCTTCTGAAATCACGTATCCCAGAGCATGATATTCTGTCCCTTTATTGAACATGAATTTTAGAGGTTCTTCTCTGTGCCACAAATGATAGAGAAACAAACATAAATAAGACACCCCCTCCATCCTCATGGTAAACACACTATTAAGGATGCACTAATTCATCAATGGAGACCCCAAATCACAATATGCTTGGAAAACCTGCTTCAGCAAACTTATGTGTAACTTGTGCAGGAAAGTGAAAATAAAACTAGAGGTTGATATCTATCGCCTGATGGAAGCTAGACCTAGCTTTGTGCATCGTCTTTCTTCGGGGAGTCCCAGAACAACCAGATTAGCACAGTGCAATTATTTTCACTTGCCATAGAAAGACACAGGGATTAGGTCTCTTCAAGGTCACCTCACTATGTGGAGGGTGCGGTTTCAATACAATGGAAGCATATCTAACACAGAACCCATGACTCTGCCCCTGTTCTCCTTTACTATTTTTTTGTAATGAGGAAACATTTTACAAGGAAAATTACCCAAGAATCTGATGGCAATAAATAGAACTAAAAGTTATAAGTGGGAAAAAAAATAAAGAATTACCACCACCACCACCAACAAAAACAAAAAAAGAGGAAACATAGCAAAAAAGAAAAAAAAAATTAGAGATGTTTTTCTCTCATTAATCAAGGGTTCATACTGACAACAACAAATACATAACGGATAATAAAAGGATATGAGTAGTTAAGCTCTCAATTAGATAAACACACACACACAGTGAAAATGTGGATAATTTGAACCTTGCTAAATATTAAAGTAAAGCAAAGATTCGACTAATAATCAACCTAAGAAAATATTCATTCTCTAACATGAAGCTCATTTAAAGGATAATTTGCAATAGTTATGTCTGGTAGCAAAACGAATGCAATTATGTACAACAAGGGTCAGTAGAGATTGGGCCATTACATTTGGAGAGCATCTTGCGTAATTAAATATCCCCTTTTCCTCACTTACACTAACCCATAGAATTTATCTTATTATGAAATCAGACAAAAATGAGAAATATACCATGCATACCCAGGTCTTCAATGTAACATAATTTAAAGCAACACTGCAGAATTGGAAGCAATCTGAATTTCTAGCAATAGAGAATAATAATTAATTGAATAATGTCCTATTTTTCCCCATGCATTAACATGTTCCCTAGAAAAATAATTAAATGAACTTCTAGCAGTCTGGAAAGTGCTTGTGAAATTGTTGCTATGCGAAAATCAGAATATTAATTATCTGTTGCTATCATTTAAGCTACTCAAGAAGCGTTTATTCATATACAAAAAGTGACCAGGAACACACACAATATTGTAACATGTACTATGGATGTGGCATTAAAATGCATTTGATAGTTAAATAGAAAGAGAAGAGAGAGAAACAGGAGGGGATGGAAATGGGGACAGGAAATCAGCACTTAGGCAGAGAGAAAAGTGGGCACTGTTGCCAGGGAGATGGCTGACTAAGCTCCAGAAATAATGTAAATGAAAGATGATGAAATTCTAACCAAGGCAGAGGCTGTGGGGATAAAGGAAAAGAGAACATTAAGGTTACTTTTTTTTTTTTGATTAAAGAAAGACCATATCATAAAGGAGGAAGGGATTCCCTTTCTTCAGAATAAAAAAGTAAATGTCCCATGGACCTTTTGGCTATTAGAATAATTTGAAATGAAAATATTAGGCACTGTTTACAATCACAGAAGGACAAATATTGTATGAGACCACTACTATAAAAACTCATGAAAAAGTTTACGCACAAAAAGAAACAATCTTTGATGATGATGAAGGAGGGGAGGGGTGGGGATGGAAAAACACTAGACAATAGGTAAGTGGTAACAGTGGTGAAGAGTAAGGCAGTACACAATACTGGGCAAGCCAGCACAACTTGTACAAGGCAAGGTCATGAAAGCTCCATAGACACACTGAAACTCCCTGAGGGACCGAGTTACTGGGCTGAGGGCTGTGGGGACCATGATCTCAGGGAATATCTAGCTCAACTGGCATAACATAGTTTATAAAGAAAACGTTCTACATTCTACTTTGGTAAGTAGCGTCTGGGGTCTTAAAAGCCTGTGAGTGGCCATCTAAGATACTCCACTGGTCTCACCCCTGCAGGAGAAAGGGAGAATGAAGAGAACTAAAGATACAAGGGAAAGATTAGTCCAAAGGACTAATGGACCACATCTACCATGGCTTCCACCAGACTGAGTCCAGTACCACTAGAAGGTGCCCAGCTACCACCACTGACTGCTCTGACAGGGATCACAGTAGAGGGTCCTGGACAGAGATGGAGAAAAATGTAGAACAAAATCCTAACTCACAGAAAAAGACCAGACTTACTGGCCTGGCAGAGACTGGAGAAACTCAACACCCTTTTAGCTCAGTAATGAAGTCATTCCCGAGGTTCACCTTCAGCCAAAGATTAGACAGGCCCATAAAACAAAACAAGACTAAATGGGCACAACAGCCCAGGGACAAGGACTGGAAGGTAGGAGGGGGCAGGAAAGCTGGTAACAGGGAACCCAAGGTCGAGAAGGGAGAGTTGACATGTAGTGGGGTTGTTAACTAATGTCATAAAACAATATGTGTAATAACTGTTTAATGAGAAACTAGTCTGGTAAACCTTCATCTAAAATACAATTAAAAAAAAGAAAATACTATGCACTGTTATTTCACTACTTAATCTGTACCAGACAATCATCTCTTGTCATTTTTTATGGTGTCTATCAGTATCGTCATTTTAAAGAGTAGATGACTGACAAAGAGAGAGTTAAGTACCTTGTCTCACATCTCATAACCAGTAGGTGGGAGCCCTAGAATTCATACCAGAGAATGTAGCCTAACTTAGACTCTGCATAACATGCCCAGTGCCTATACAAAAGAAGCGGATGTACAGATATGGACCAAGTCTGAAAGTAACCTCCCTCTCTTTTTATTTTTTATTTTTTTTTGTAATCATATTTCTACAAGACTTGATTCTCCCCAAGCTGATTACTTTAAAATTCTGGAGATTGGAGTTTGCAGCATTTGCCCTTCTGTGGAAGGAGAATAGTTAATAGGCATACAAAGATGAAGGCCTATGATTTGTCTTTCAAATTAATGAAGATCTGGGAAGCCAGGTACACCCCTAAAGTATTTTGGGGAAAAGAAGGAAGGGTTTTAGGAGTAAGAGGAGGTGGAGGTGGATGTAAATGAATATCCAAAGGTGGATCCAGAGCCCTTCTTCACAGAGAGGGAAGAAGCCCAAATCCCTAGGACTCTCATGGTACATCCCTGGTACAGGTTGTCAGGAGGGAGAGCAAAACAAGGGGAATGCACTGTAATATGGGCTCATAGAGGACACAAGACGCAAGAATACACTGCAGTAAGGAGCATGTGATGAGCAGTCAGTGAAAAAAGACAGACAGGGAAAATGCATCACACAAAACAGACATTTAAAAATGTCAATATGTGAATTCTACAAAATCCACTTGTTGGATTAAAGCTATGGGGTTATAATAATGTTGTTTTTTCTTTAGTTTTCTCTCTTTTCCAAATTTCTTGGTAAAATGTATACTAATTTTATTAAAATAAATCAAAATCCAATGAACTAGTTGGCTCTATTTAGTTGGCTGTCCTAGGACCCATTCAGTAGCACTGCCTTGGTCCTCACATGTGTCCAGGGACTTACCTGCTTCTCTTAATGACTGGAGCTAATGCTCTTGTACTTCTTCTCAGGCATTTTATGTTTTGGTTACATAGCCTCAAGAGGCACAGACCAGGATTCTTTCCCAAGACAGTGGCCCTTAACACCATGAATACTGATCAAGATAAGCATTACTGGCATAACTCTATATCTGATCTGATAGATACATAGGCCAACTCTATAAAAAACAGTATAATGAATCACAAGAGGCCTACTTCATTTCTAAATATTGCTCTGCACAAGAAATAGCAATAAGATTAACAGGAAAAAAGAAAATAAAAGGGGAAGAGAGGGAAGCTGTTTGCCACATACTTGGTCAAAAAACAGTTATTATCTGGACTTTATCAAAAGTAAAATAAATAAGAGGAACATTCCTTTTACTAAGTAATGTGGAGACACAATATAAGTTTTAAGATTATCAACCTCATTGGTAATCAAACACATTTAAATTTAAAAGATGAGTTATCGCTATACAGTGTTAACTTGTGCACGGAGAAATGGGCATCAGTGAGTGGCAGGGGGGCTTCAAACTTGTGAAAGTATGTGGGGAGGTAATTTGGCAGTATGTGACTGTTATGGATTTAATTGTGTCCACCAAAAACATATATTGAAGTCCCAAACCTATACCTCTGAAGGTGACCTTGTATGGAAATACGGTCTTTGGGATGTTATCAACTATGTTAACATGAGATCATATTGGAGATAGGGTGAATCATAATCCCATCTAAGTGGTGTTTTATAAATGCAGAGTAATGGATTGCTTTTCTGTGGCCTTTCTTGCCATAGTCTTGTAACTCCCACCTAGGTGATTGAGCAGGACTATGCAGATAGAGTAATTATAGGCCTCCAAGAAGATTAGTCAGCTTTGCCATGCCACTGGGCTTGAAATAAGCCACTCCGGAGGAGGGAAAGAGAGAATCCCATCACCACCAAGGAAGAACAACCAGGAGCCAGCACATGCTGAGTAGCTCCTGGACCCAGGAAACCAGAGATGGAGCTGTAACCCTGAAGATGCAGAGAAGTGGTGGCAGGAGAGATATGGCAGCAGGAGACAGCACAGTGGGCTTCTTGACCCATGGAAATTGAAAACTGAGTGCCTTTAGGCAGAGGTCTAGGGCCAGAGAGAAGTGTGCCTGTGAGCAGAGCTGAAAATAGGCTGTCTTGATGGAAAAACTGTATCTTGAGTGTTCCTGAGCCTGAATTGTAACCTGTTAAAAAAAAAATCTATCTTGGTAGAAGTACAGCAAGAATGCTCCTTAGAAGCAAGGATGTTGAGACTTCATCTCATCTACTTTGAACATGTTATCAGGAGGGACCAGTCCCTGGAAAAGGACATCATGCTTGATAAAGTAGAGGATCAGTGAAAAAGAGGAAGACTCTCAGTGATATGGATTGACACGGTGGCTGCATTATTTTTTTTACAATTTGATTAAAATTGTAAACCTACAGGTTCAAGAATCTTAATGAACTGCAAGTGCAAGAAACAAAGGAAACTACATTAATGTACCGCATACTCAAAGTGCCCAAAATAAGTTATAAAGAGAAAAATTAAGAGTATAAAGACAAAAAAAGCACATTATATTTACATACAGAGAAACAAAGATAAGAAAGAGAGCAGATTTCTCACTGAAAACAATGCAAATGAGAGTGGAGCAACATCTTTAAAGTAGTGACAGAAAATAAAAGTATAAATCTAGAATTTTATACAGAGTGAAACGATTTTTTTTAAAAAGTAGATGAAATAAACATATTTTAAGACATACAAAAGCTGAAAGAGGAAAGTGACATCACCAAAAGGGTGGAAAAGGGGACTCCGAGAATTGGTTCCTCCACTGAAGCAACCATAAAGCTTGCAAAAACTGACAGTATTAACTATTTTGTAACTCTAAAATCTAAAATAAACAAAAAACAAAGCAAACAAACAAAAAAACCTTACAACAACCAGAGGAATGCTTAACAAAGAAAGAAAATGCTAAATTTCAGTTACTAACAATGTAACATTTTTTCTTACCCACCTATCATTCTCCATTAGCCAGCTTGGCAGTAGTCATAAAAATAACAGTGCACATCCGTTGCATGGCTTGCTGGTGCCAGGTGGGCAATACAGATCTTTTCTTTAAAAAAAAAATTATGGTTGTGTATTTTGACCTGTCTGATGATTCCATAAAGGATTGGTGCAAGGCTGACCTTTGTTACACCCCTTTCAGGTTAGAGCAGCTTTCTGGGTGGCAGCTATTGAAAGCCTTTAAGGACAGATATGACATCTAGCTGCCTGGGGCCAGGAGTAGTAGATGAGAAAAGCAAAAGGCATACCCAAAGCCTGGGAAGGACAAAGATTCTTGGAAAATAAGGAGTTAAAAGGGCTACCAGATATACCAGAAAATCTGGAATGCAATGTGCGTGCCAAGGCCAGACATATAATCATAAAAGATCTGAGAGTAATCTAGGCTTGCACTCTGGATTATCTTTGGGTTTCACACAATCAAGAGATGAAGGCTAAAGGCACAGCTGTAGGTGGCCTGGTTTATCATCGAAGGAGCTCAGAAGTAATTTTAAAAAAAAGCAAACAAAAAAAAAGAAGAATATTTATTTTTTAAATTTTTGACTCCAAGTATTTGAGGAAATCTTAGATATGTTACTGAATAATCACAGAGATAAGAGACAAGGACTTCAGTGATGATGCATGACAAGAAATACACTCAATCCTCACTTATCGACATGGTTAGTTTCCAAAGACTGGGTCATTATGTGAAAATCGACAATATGGAAAATGGAGGATGACCACATCAGCTCACTAAATGGAGGATGACTACATCATTACATAACTTCCAAATTACATAATTACATAACCGCCAAATTAGATCATTACATAACTGCCAAACCACTCAGAATCATGGCCTAGCCAAGTTGACACATAACATTTATCACGACAGCCAATATTACTCTTGCCTTCACCTTAGCGTTCATTACTGCCATATGCATGTCATTAACGCACAAAATAGTCAGGTAGTAGATTTTTTACTATTGTCATAAATGCAAAATTTCAGATACTGAGATATTCAGTAAGTGAGGCGTATGTACACAGTCTTTGCAAAAATAGTTTGGAAAAGTCAAGGAGTTGAAAGATGCAGGGGTGTTGATTCCCACCACATCCGCATTCAACTCGCCTCTTTGGCCTGTGCAAAAAACAGATGGATCTTGGAGAATGTCAGTGGAATATTGAAAACTTAACTGGGTGGTGACTCCAGTTGCAGCTGCTGTTTCAGGCGTGGTTTCATTGCTTGAGCAAATTAATATATCTTCTGGTAGCTGGTATGCAGCTATTTATCTGGTGAATGCCTTTTTCTCCATACTTGTTTCAAAGGACCACGAGGAGCAGTTTGCCTTCAGCTGGCAAGCCATCATTACACCTTCAGTGTCCTACCTCTGCGCTATATCAGTCCTCCAGCTGTATGTCATAATTTCATCCACAGGGACCTTGATCGCCATTCCCTTCCACAAGAAGTGACACTGGTCCATTACATTGATGGCATTAGTAAGATGGTCTTACTGGACCTAGTAAGGAAGAAGTGTCAATGACGCTGGTCTTATTGGTAAAACATTTGTGTGCTAGAGTGTGGGAAATTAATCTAAGAAAAATGCAGGCGCCTTCCACCTCTGTGAAATTTCTAGGGGTTCAGTGGTGTGAGGCATGTTGAGATATTCCTTCTAAAGTGAAGGATAAGTTATTGCATCTGGCCCCTTCCACAATTAAAAAAGAAGCACAATGCCTAGTGGGCCTCTTTGGATTTTGGAGGCAACATATTCCTCATTTGGGTGCGTTACTCTGGCCTATTTATCAAGTGATTCAAAAGCTACTAGTTTTGAGTGGGGCCTAGAACAGGAGAAGGCTATGCAACAGGTTCAGGCTGCCATGCAAGCACTTGGGCGGTATGATCCATCTGATCCAATGGTGCTTGAAATGTCAGTGGCAGATAAAGATGCTGTTTGTAGTCTTTGGTAGGCCCCTATTGATGAATCACAGCTCAGACCTTAGGATTTTGGAGCAAATTCCTGCCATCCTCTGAAATAACTGCTCTCCTTTTGAGAAAGACCTTTTGGCTTGTTATTGGCCTTAGTAGAGACTGAATGGTTAACCACAGGCCACCAAGTCACCAAGTGGCTTGAACTGCCCATCATGAACTGGGTGTTGTCTGACCCATAGAGCCATAAAGTTGAACGTGCATAGCATAACAGCACTCCGTCATTAAATGGAAGTAGTATATCCAAGATCAGGCCTGAGCAGGACCTGAAGGCACAAGTGAGTTGCATGAGGAATTGGCTCAAATGTCCATGGTCTCCACTTTTGTCACATTACCTTCCATCTCCCAGTCTGCACCTATGGCCTCATGTGGAGTTCCTTATGATCAATTGACTGAAGAAAAGAAAACTTGTTCCTGGTTTACATACAGTTCTGCATGAAATGCAGGCACCACTTGAAAGTGGATAGTGGTAGCACTACAGCCCTTTTCTGGGACCTCCCTGAAGGACAATGGTGAAGGGAAATCCTCCCAATGGGTAGAACATCAAGCAGAGCACCGGGTTGTTCAGTTTGCTTGGAAGGAGAAATGGTCAGATGAGTGTTTGTATACTAATTCATGGGCTGTGTGGCCAATGGTTTGGCTGGAAGGTCAGGGACTTGAAAGAAACGTGAATGGAAAATTGGAGACAAGGAGGTATGTGGAAGAGGTATGTGGATAGACTTCTCTGAATGGGCAAAAGAAGTGAAGATATTTGTGTATCATGCAAATGCGCACCAAAGGGTGACTTCAGCAGAGGAGACTTTTAACAATCAGATGGGTAGGATGATGCATTCTGTGGAAACCAGTCATCCTCTTTCCTTAGCCACTGCCATCATTGTCCAATGGGCTCATGAACAAAGTCGTCATGGTGATAGAGATGGAGGTTATGCATGGGCTTAACAACATAAATTTCCACTCACCAAGGTCATCTTGGCTACAGCCACTGCTGAGTGCCCAATCTACCAGCAGCAGAGACCAACTCTGAGTCCCGGATATGGCACCATCCCTTGAGGTGATCAGCCAGCAACCTGGTGGCAAGTTGATTACATTGGATGGCTTGTATCATGGAAAGGGTAGTGTTTTGTTGTTACTGGAACAAACATTTACACTGAATATGGATTTGCCTTCCCTGCAATCAATGCTTCTGCCAAAACTACCATCCGTGGACTTACATAATGCCTTATCCACCAACATGGTATCCCACACAGCATTGCCTCGGATCAAGGAAATCACTTCTTAGCAAATGAAGTGTGGCATTGATCCCATGCTCATGGAATTCACTGGTCTTACCATATTCCCCAACATCCTGAAGCAGCTGTCTAGAAAGAATGATGACATGGCCTTCTAAAGACACAATATGGCACCAGTTAGGTAGCAATACCTTGCAGGATTGGGGCAATGTTCTCCCCCAGGCTGTATGTGCTCTAAACCAGCATCCAGTATATGGTGCTGTTTCTCCCATAGCCAGGATTCATGAGTTCATGAATCAAGGAAAGGAAATGGGATTGGCACCACTCACTATTAACCCTAGTGATCCCTCACAAAATTTTTGCTTTGTGTCCCCATGACCTTATGCTCTGCAGGTCTAGAGATCTTATTTCCAAAGGGAAGGATGCTCCCACCTGGATACACATCACTGATTCCAGTGAACTGAATGTTAAGAATGCCACCTAGCAACTTTGGGTTCCTTATGCCTCTGGACAAACAATCAAAGAAGAGAGTTACTACGTTGGCTGATGTGATTGATCCAGATTTCCAGGGGTAAATAGGATGGATATTACAAAATGGAGGTAAAGAAGAGTATGTCTGGAGTGCAGGAGATCCCTTAGGGTGTCTCTTAGTACTACCATGCCCTGTGATTAAAGTCAATGGAAAACTACAGCAACCCAATTCTGACATGACTACTAATGTCCCAGACCCTTCAGGAATGAAGGTTTGGGTACCTCACCAGGCAAAGAACCATGACCAGCTGAGGTGATTGCTGAGAGCGAAGGGAATACAGAATGGATGATGGAATAAGATAGACCTAAACACCAGTTATGTCCACGTGACCAGTTGCAGAAATGAGGACTGTAATTGTTATGAGTATTTCTGGCTCGTATGTGTGTATCAAATATTTTTTCTCCTCTTATAAAATATAAGATGTAAACAGTGCTAGTGCATATTTGGTTGTATGTGTGTTTTATTATGTTAGGAGCAAGTATGACTTTATAATTGTCTTTATTCAGAGATTATGTACGGTTTAAGATGTGTACAGGTGCCAAGTTGACAAGGTTTGGACTGTAATCCTTAAGGTTGTGTGTCAACTTGGATTGACCATGATTCTCAGTGATTTGGCAGTTATGATGTAGTTTGGCAGTCATATGATGTGATCACTTCCATGATGGAATCTGCTGTGAGTAAACAATCAGTTGAAAGGGAATTTCCTTGGGGGTGTGGCCTGCATCCAACATAGGTGGACTTTCTGGCAAGGCTCATGGGCTTTTGCTCACTCTAGATCCTGCAGCTGGCTCCTGTTCATCTGACCTTTGTTTCTTGGGACTTGAGCTAGCAGTTTACCTGCTGTCTTGCCTCCGGATCTTGGGATTCACAGGTCTTCACAGCCTGTGAGCAAGAACCCTGCTGTCTGACCTGCCAATCTTGGGTTCACCAGCCCCTGTGGCTAGGTGAATCAGGAGACGCCTCCAGCCTGACCCACGGACTTGGGACATTCCAGCCCCTATGACCGCGTGAGTCATTTCTTTGATGTAAAACTCTCTCTATATATGTTTATACGCTTTACTGGTTTTGCTCCTCTTGAGAACCCAGGTTATGACATGGACAAAAGCAAAAACATAGAAGTTTCCTAGACACATCTAAACACTTTGAGGGACCAAGTAGCTGGGCCTGGGGGCTGAGGACCATAATCTCGGGGGACATCTAGGTCAATTGGCATAACATAGTTCATAAATAAAATGTTCTACATCCCACTTTAGCGAGTAGCATCTGGGATCTTTAAAGCTTGCGAGTAACCATCTAAGATACATCTATTGGTCCTGTCCTGTCTGGAGGAAAGGAGAATGAAGAAAACCAAAGACACGAGGAAAACATTAGCCCAAAGGACTAAAGGACCACGAGAACCAGAGACTACACCAGCCTGAGAACAGAAGAAATAGATGGTGCCTGGCTACCACCAACGACTGCTCTGATGGGGATCACAACGGACAGTCCTGAACAGAATGGGAGAAAAATGTAAAACAGAATTCTATTTCACGAAAAAAGACTAGACTTACTGGTCTGACGTAGACTGGAGGAATCCCCGAGGCTATGGCTCCTGGATACTCTGCTAAGCCAGAAGTGAAAGCATTCCTGAAGCCCACTTTTCAGACAAAGATTGGACAGGTCTATAAAAGAAAAATGTGCAATAGGGTTGTATTCATTCTATATGCTGAGCAAATAATCTGAGAAGCTGCATTATATAGAGAAACACGGGGCATTAGGATTGGAGGAAGACTCATTAACAACCTGCTTTATGCAGATGACACAACCTTGCTTGTTGAAAGTGAAGAGGCCCCGAAGCACTTATTGATGAAGATCCAGGACCATGGCCTTCAGTATGGGTTACATCTCAATGTAAAGAAAAATGACATTCCTCACAACTGGACCAATAAGCAACATCATGATAAATGGAGAAAAGACTGAAGTTGTCAAGGATTTCATTTTGCTTTGATCCACAATCAATGTCCATGGAAGCAGCAGTCAAGAAATGAAATGACACATTGCATTGGGCAAATCTGATTCAAAAGATCTCTTTAAAGTGTTAAAAAGCAAAGATGTGACTTTAAGGACTAAGGTGTGCCTGACCCAAGCCATGGTGTTTTAATCACCTCATATGCATGTGAAAACTGGACAATGAATAAGGAAGACCAAAGAAGAATTGATGCCTTTGAATTACGGTGTTGGAGACGAATACTGAATACACCATGGACTTCCAGAAGAACAAACAAATCTATCTTGGTAGAAGTACAGCCAGAATCCTCCTTAGAAGCAAGGATGTTGAGACTTCATCTCATCTACTTTGAACATGTTATCAGGGGGTACCAGTCCCTGGAAAAGGACAGCACGCTTGATAAAGTAGAGGGTCAGTGAAAATGAGGAAGACCCTCAGTGATATGGATTGACATGGTAGCTGCAACAATGGGCTCAAGCATAACAACTACTGTGAGGATGATGTAGGACCGGGCAGAGTTTCGTACTGTTGCACATAGGGTCACTATAAGTTGGAACTGACGTGAGGGCACCTAACAACAACAATGACATAAAACAAATTAGCATAGTGACATACAAAAACACCTCACGGGGTGGGGGAGGTCACAGTTGGCAAACAAACCAAGAAGATGAACGTTATTTTCTGTAAAAATACAGTATATAAGCTACCAAAACTCAACAAGGAGAAACAGATAATCTGAATAAGATTATATATATATATGTAAATGAAATGAATCAGTAATTAAAAATCTTTCAAAAAGGAAGTCATCAGACCCAGATAATTTCACTGGTTTATCCTAACAAACATTTAAGGAAGAAATAACATCAATTTATCCACAATTTGTTCCAGAATGTAGAAGCAAAGGGAGCACTTTCTAACTTATTATAAGAGACCAGCATTAACCTAATGCCAAAAACAAGATAAAGATATCATGTGAAAGAAAAAGTAGAGACCAATATCTTTCATGAATATAGATGTACAAATCCTCAACAAAATATAAGCGAATTGAATCCAACAATGCATAAAAATAATTATACCTCATGACCAAATGGGATTTATTGCAAGCCTGCAAATGTGGTGCAACATTAAAAATCAATCATGTAATGAAGCACTTCAACAGATGAAAGAAGATAATATGATTATATGCATTAATGCAGAAAACATATTTGAGAAAATCCAACCCATTCATGATGAAACTGCTTATAAACTAGGTATAGACAGGACATCCTCAGTTTGATAAACAACACTTATAAAAAAAAAGCCTACAGTTAACATCATACTTACGGTGAGAAACTGACCCATTCCCCCTAAGACAGAGAACAAGGCAAGGATATCTTCTCTCACAACTTCTATTCACCATCATACTGGAAGTCCTACCTAGAAAAATAAGATGAGAAAAGTAAATGAAAGATGTACGGATTCGGAAGAAGAAACAAAATTATCTGTCTATAGATGACACGATTGTTTATGTAGAAAATCTTGAAGAGGAACATAAAATTCCAGAAATGAATAAGCAACTATAGCAAGGTTGCATAATATAAGAATACTGTACAAAAATCAATTGCTTTCCTATATACCAGCAATGAACAATTGTGCACAACAGAAAAGGATCTTTGTACTAAAGAATATGATATACATAATACAGCAACAACACCAACAATAATCAAAAAGTCAGTGTATGATCACATAGGTAGGTGTATAGGCATATGTGTGTAAGGATAGGTACACGTGAGTACATATGTGTGCAGAGATAGAAGTATCTATATATATGTATATGTACAGATGTCTGTGCATGCATATATTCATAGAGAACACAGTTACAGATACTTCTCAGACATAACCAAATATCTTATGAAAACGGTTTTCTGGGTTTGAAGGCTTAGGTCCTTAGTTTCATGGGACATCTCTGTCAACTGACACTACAAAGTTCACGTTCTGCATCCTAGTGAGATGAGTAGCATCTGGGGTCTTAAAAGCTTGCAAGTGGTCATTTAAGATACAACTATTGGTTGTATCTCATTAGTAGGAAAACAGAAAGAAGGAAACCAAAATCTCAGAGGAGAAATTAGTCTAAAGGTCTAATAGCCTACACAAGTCACAGCCTCATGTGCCCTGACACCAGAAGAACTAGACGGTGCTCATCTACCAACACTGACCATTCTGATCAGGGCCACAATAGATGGACCTGGATAGAATGATAGAAAAATATGGAACAGAACTCAAATTCTTAAAAAGTCAAGACTTCCTGGATAACTTGAGACTGGAGGACTCCCTGAGACTATTGCCCTGATATACGTTTTAAACCTTGAACCAAAACTATCCCCTGAAGTCACTATTTAGTGAAATAACATGTTGGCATACAAAATAAAGTATACTACACATGAGTACGGTACTCAATTAAAAAAAAATCTATATGAGACCTAAAGGTCAACAATTACACTAAAGCAAAAATGAGAAGGCAAAGGGGGCAGGGAAAGTAAAAAAAAAAAATCCATTACTGTTGAGTTGATTCTGACTCATAGCGACCCTAAAGGACAAAGTAGAACTGCCCCACAGGGTTTCCAAGGAGCAGCTGGTGGATTTGATCTGCTGACCTTTCAGTTAGCAGCTATAGCTCTTAACCCACCAGAGCTCCAGAAAATACGACAACCAGAATGCAATTAATGAGAATGTTGACACATTGTAAAAAATGTAACTAGTGTCATTTAACAACTTGTATAGATATTGTCAAAGCAGATTCGAATTCACTTTGTAAACTTTCACTGAAAGCACAATAAAATATTATTTAAAAATATTTTTTAAATTAAAATGAAAATACCAATATGATTTACAATAGCACCAAAAACAAAGTACTTAGTATAAATAAACAAAATACGTACAGGAAGTATATGAGGAAAACTACAAAATTCTGATGAAAAGAAATCAAAGAAAATCTAAATAAATGGAGAGATATCTCATGTCTATGGATCAGAAGACTCAATATTGTTAAGATGTCAGTTCTTCTCAACTTGATCTATAGATTCAATTAATTCCCAATGAAAATCTCAGCAAGTTATCTTGTAGATAGCAACAAACTGATTCTCACATTTATATGGAAAGCAGAAGACCTAGAATGTACAATCTAACAATGAAGAGGAAGAACAAAGTTAGAGGACTCACACTGTCCTATTTCAAGGCTTACAATAAAACTGCAGTAATTAAAACTGAAAAAATAGAGGACTTCTGGCAAAATGGCACTCGAGGCAGAAGCAGAAACCCTAAAACATCAAATGAAGAGATAAGGAATTCAGCCAAGCACCAAATGGAGTGAAAAAACTGACAGAGAATGGGGAGCAAGGAGAAATTCATGCAGAGGTCCCCTATCAGCTAACATAGTGCTGATCTGCCATCTTGGACTTCTATTGGAGACTAGCAAATAGGGGGTATGAGAAAGCAGCTTCACGGAGCTTCCAGTGGGAGACAAAACAACTGCTAATTTGCTATATATGCTTTCCCACCCCCACCCTTTTTCACCCCCACTCGGCCTCCTCTGCTTCCCGTGGCCAAAGTCTCTTGTCCGGGAAGCATTGGCTGCTTGGATTCCACCCTCCCGCACTGGTCGGCTCTCTGACTGCCATTTGTTGCATGTTGGTGTTGCTTTTATCCGCTTCTTTTGATTTCCTCCTTACCTCTCACCACCTTTCCCTAATGTCGCTCAAATACCTGGCTCTGTGTGCCATCTTTGCTTCTTCCTGAGGAGCTGCAGAGCTCCATTCGAGTGTGGAACTGCTTCCCATTCTGGGCTGCCATGCTGGTGGTATCCCAGGGCTTTTGTTTGTTTGTTCGTTTTTAACTGTTTGTTTTATTTTCCTTTTCTTTAGTTGGGAGCCCATTCTGGCCAGGCGGTGGGGCGCGGTTTGGGACCTAACCCCTCGGCTTGCACAGACACATAGAGGGATCCCTGAGGACATTTCTTTTTTCTTGTTTTTTTTTTCCTGTTTTTTGGGGGGCCTTTCTTGTTCTTTTTTTTATTTTAATTTGTTTTGTTTTCTTTTCCCTTTTTGTCTTTATTTATTACTTAGTTTCTCGTCACTCTATAACTTCCTTCTCTTCCTGTTCCCTGAATACCTGGTGCTGAATAACTCTATGCCTTCTAGACAGGCTGTACTACAACACCTGAGAACAACTTCCCCAGGCCTTGTAGCTGCACTTGTGGGATCCCTGGGAGATTTGATGTTCTTTTTCCTTTCTGATATTTATGTATTCATTCTTTTCTTCTTTTTTTCTTCTTCTTTCCCTTTTTGTTTTTCTCCATTTCATAGTCTCTCATCTCTCCACTCCAACGGCAAACTCCCCTAGCATTCCTTTTTGTTTGTTTGTATGTATTTGGCTCCTGTTCTTCTCTCTTCTCTCCCATATCCTTCTTAGATACACACATAACAATCTCCCCCCTCCATCCTGCCTACCTGCACCGTGCACTTAACATCACACCACAAAGCAGCACAAGCACGGCCTACTGGAACCTGCCCTTCACTGATTACCAACCTGCCCTCGTGGCTGTAGTAAGTGCCACAAACAACCCGTCCCAGTAATTCCTACTCAGATAGACCTGCCCTGCTGTACCATATCTGAGTGACTGACCCTGCCAATTAGAGAAGGAGGCAAAAAGTATTGTGCCCACAGACCAAAAAACAATAAACAACACACAGCCTGCCTGCTCAGACATAGCCAAATAAAAAAAGGACAAAACAAACAAATCTACACTCAATAAATGAGAAAAAGAACTACTGAATGTCCCGAAGACAGCAGACAATATCAAAACACTTAGAAAAACAGGACAGGATGGTTCCAGTAGGTGTCCAAAATAAAACACCAGATGACTTTCCAGTGGAAGAAGAGCACTAGAACAATCTGAGAGGAAATTCAAATCTCTAATACTCAGAATTATCCAAGAGTTGAAGCAAAAAGCAGACAAAAATGAGGAAAAAATAGACAAATTCATGGAAAAGACAGGCAAATTCATGGAAAATACAGACAAAAAAACGGAAGAATTCAGGAAACATAATGCAGAAACAAAATGGCAAAATAAATTCACAACTAGAAATTATACAAAAGCAACAATTAGAAATCCAAAAGAAAAAAAAAAAAAACAAGATTTCAGAAATGGACAGTGTCATAGAAGGGCTGAGGAGCAGACTTGGAATGGTGGAAGACAGGATCAGTGGAATTGAAGACAAACACTTGGATACAACTGTGTTTGAGGAAAACTCAGAAAAAAGAAGAAAGAAAAAAGAAGAGATCCTGAGAATTATGTGGGATACAATCAAAAGCAAAAATCTGCAAGTGATTGGAGTTCCACAACAGGGGGAGGAAACAGAAAACAGACAGGATCATTGAAGAACTGCTGACAGAAAACTTCCCCAATATCATGAAAGATGAAAAGCTGGCCATCCAAGACGCTCAAGGAACCCCATATAGAGGAGACCCCAAAAGAAAATCACCAAGACATATCATAATCACACTCGCCAAAACCAAAGACAAACAAAGAATCCTAAGAGCAGCTTGTGAAAAACAAGAAGTCACATACAGAGGAGAAACAATAAGACTAAGCTCAGATTATTCGGCAGAAACCATGCAGGCAAGAAGGCAATGGGAGATCATATATAAAACCTTGAAAGAAACAAATTGCCAGCAAAGAATAATATATCCTGTAAAACTCTCATTCAAATATGACGGTGAAATTAGGGCATTTCCAGATAAACAGAAATTAAGGGAATATGTAAAAAACAAACCAAACTTACAAGATTATTAAAGGGAGTTCTTCGATCTGAGAACAAACAACTTCAGCT
>NW_004443955.1:6621636-6622948 GCF_000243295.1 Trichechus manatus latirostris
TCATAAAAATAAAGAGGAAAAACTTAAAGTCTCAGCAAAAACAAAACCTACAAAAACAAAAGAAATAAAAAAAAATCCACAAACAAATATAATTCAGCACAGGAGAGTAAGAAGAACAAAGAAAATGTCAGCACCACAAAAGAAAGCACTACAAAATGACAGCAACAAACTCACATCTATCAATAATTACACTGAATGTAAATGAACTCAGTGTACCAACAAAGAGAAGGAGAGTGACAGAATGGATAAGAAAAAAAGGATGCATTAATATGCTGTCTACAAGAGACACACATTAGAAACAAAGATGTGAATGTATTACAAGTCAGAGGTTGGAAAGAAAATATATCAAGCTAACAACTACCAAAAAAGAGCAGGAGTGGCAATACTAGTCTCAGAAAAAATTGACCTTAAAACAAAATCCACCATAAAAAACAAAGAAGGACACTATATAATGATTAAGGGGATGAACCATCATGAAGACATAACCATAATAAACATCTACGCACCCAATGACAGGTCTGCAAAATACATAAAACAAACTCTAACAACTCTGAAAAGAGAAACTGACAGTTGCACAAAAATAGTAGCAGATTTCAACACACCACTCTCAGTAAAGGACTGAATAACTAAAAAGAAACTCAACAAAGAGAGAGAAGACCTAAAGGGCATAATCAGCCAACTTGACCTCATAGACATATATAGAAAACTCCGTTCAACAGCTACAAAGTACCCATTCTTTTCCAATGCACTTGACGTTCCCCAGAATAGAACACATTGTAGGGCACAGAGCAATCATCAACAAGATCCAAAACGTTGAGATAACTCAAAGTATCTTCTCTGACCACAATGCCATCAAGGTAGAAAGAGCAACAAAAATAAATCAACTACATGGAAAATGAATAATACCCTGCTTACACATCACTGGGCAATAGAAGCAATCAGAGATGGAATCAAAAAATTCCTAGAATCAAACGAGAATGAAAACACATCATACCAAACCTTTGGGACACAGCAAAGGCAGTTCTCAGAGGACAATTTATAGCAATAGATCCACACATCAAAAAAGAAGAAAGGGACAAAATCAAAAGATTAACTACAGAACTCAAACAAATAGAAAGAGAAGAGCAAAAAAGCCCACAGCCACCAGAAGAAAGGAAATGATAAAGATCAGAGCAGAAATAAATGAAATAGAGAACAGAAAAACAATAGAAAGAATCAATAAAACCAAAAGTTGGTTCTTTAAAAGAATCAACAAAATCTACAAACCACTGGCCAGACTGACAAAAGAAAAACAGGAGAGGACACAAATAAC
>NW_004443955.1:6623899-6668018 GCF_000243295.1 Trichechus manatus latirostris
ATAGAAAACCCTAAAGACTCCACGAGAAATCTACTGGAACTAATAGAAAGATTCAGCAGAGTTGCAGGATACAAGATAAACATACAAAAATCAGTTGGATTCCTATACGCCAATGAAAAGAACGATGAAAAGGAAACCAGGAAAACAATACCATTTATAATAGCCCCTAAAAAAATAAAATACTTAGGAATAAATCTAATGAGGGTTGTAAAAGTCCTATACAAAGAAAACTACAAAACAGTACTGCAAGAAACCCAAAGGGATCTACATATATGGAAAAATATACCACGCTCATGGATAGGTAGACTCAACATTGTGAAAATGACAATTCTACCCAAAGCATTTTACAAATACAACGCAATCCTGATCCAAATACCAACAACATTCTTCAAAGAAGTGTAAAAACTAATCATTAACTTTATATGGAAAGGAAAGAGGCCCCGGAAAAGTAAAGCACCACTGAAGAAGAAGAATAAAGTTGGGGGACTCACACTAGCTCATCTCAGAGCCTACTATACAGCTACGGTAGTTAAAACAGCCTTGTACTGGTACGACAGATACATTGACCAATGGAACAGAGTTGAAAACCCAGATGTAAATCCATCCACCTACGGTCACCTGATCTTCAACAAGGGCCCAAAGTCCATCAAATGGGGAAAAGACAGTCTTTTTAACAAATGGTGCTGGCAAAACTGTACATCCAGCTGCAAAAAAATGAAACAGGACCCATACCTCACATCATATACAAAAACTAATTCAAAATGGATCAAAGACCTATATATAAAGCCTAAAACTATAAAGTTCATAGAAGAAAAAATAGGACCAACACTACAGGCCCTAATACACGGCATTAACAGGATACAAACCATAATCATCAACATACATAGTCCAGAAGATAAGCTAGATAACTTGGATCTCCTAAAAATCAAACACCTATGCTCTTCAAAAGACTTCACCGAAAGAGTTAAAAGAGAACTCCGGACTGGGAAAAAAATTTTGGACAGTACAAATCAGACAAAGTTCTAATCTCCATAATCTACAAGAAAATCCAACACCTCTACAACAAAAAGACAAATAATCCTATTAAAAAGTGTGCAAAGGAAATGAACAGACACTTCACCAAAGACGGCCTTCAAGCGGCTAACAGACACATGAGGAAATGCTCGTGATCACTAGCCATTAGAGAAATGCAAATTGAAACCACAGTGAGATACCATCTCACCCCGGCATTACTGGCACGAATCAGAAACACGGGAAATAACAAATGTTGGAGGGGCTGTGGGGAGATCGGAACTCTTATGCACTGCTGGTGGGAATGCAAAATGATACAACCATTTTGGAAAATGATATGGCGCTTCCTTAGAAAGCTAGAAATAGACATACTATACGATCCAGCAATCCCACTCCTAGGTATATATCTCGGAGAAATAAGAGTCGTCACTCGAATAGACATATGCACACCTATGTTCTTGGCAGCATTGTTCACAATAGCAAGACGATGGAAACAACCTAGGTGCCCATCAACATATGAATGGATAAACAAACTATGGTACATACACACAATGGAGTACTATGCAATGAGAAAGAACAATGATGAATCTTTGAAGCATCTCATAACATGGATGAAACTGGAGGACATTATGCTGAGTGAAATAAGTCAATCACAAAAGGACAAATATTGTAGAGACCTCTATTGTAAAAACCCATAAAAAAGTTCACACACAAAAAGTAACAATCTTTGTTGGTTACCAGGGATGGGAGGGGTGGGACAGGGAATACTAAATAGGCAATAGATAAGTGGTATTTTTGGTTAAGGGTAAGACAGTACACAATACTGGGGAAACCAGCACAACTTGTACAAGGAAAGGTCATGGAAGCTCCCTAGACACATCCAAACTCCCTGAGGGACTGAATTGCTGGGCAGAGGGCTGTGGAGACCATGGTCTCAGGGAACATCTAGCTCAATTGGCATAACACAGTTTATAAAGACAATGTTCTATATTCTACCTTGATGAGTAGCATCTGGGGTCTTAATAGCCTGTGAGCAGCTGTCTAAGATACTCCACTGTTCTCATCCCTTTGGGAGCAAAGGAGAATGAAGAGAACAGGATACAAGGACAAGATTAGTCCGAAGAGCTAATGGACCACAGCTTCCAAAGCCTTCACCAGACTGAGTCCTGTACAGCTAGGTGGTGTCCGGCTACCACCACTGACAGCTTTGACCGGGATCACAACAGAGGTTTCTGGGCAGAGTTGGAGAAGGATGTAGAACAAAATTCTAACACACACGAAAAAAGACCAGATTTACTGCCCTAAAGAGACTGGAGAAACTCCAGGAGTATGGCCCCCGACACCCTTTTAGCTCAGTGGTTAAGTCACTTCTGAGGTTCACCGTTCAGCCGGGGATGGGACAGCCTCATAAAACCAAATGGGACTATGAGGCACAGCCGTCCAGTGACAAGGGCTACAAGGCAGAAGCGCATAGGAAAACTGGTGATAGGGAACCCAAGGTTGAGTAAGGACAGTGTTGATGTGTTGTGAGGTTGTTAACCATTGTCATAGGGCAACATGTGTACTAACTTTAATGAGAAACTATTTTGATCTGTAAACCTTCATCTAAAGTGAGAATAGCAAAACAATCGGAAGAGCATAGTCGATGTCACTGAACTGTGCATGTAGAAATTTTTGAAATGGTGTATCTTTGGCTATGTATATTGTCACAAAATAAATAAATAAATAAATAAAAGATGGAGAAGGGAGAGGGTTGACATGTTGTGGGGTTGTTAACCAATGTCATAAAACAGTATGTGTACTACTGTTTAATGAGAAACTGTTTTTCTGTAAACCTTCACCTGAATTACAATTAAAAAAAAAAACCAAACTGAAAAAATAGACACACACATCAGTGGAAAAGAACAGAGAGGGCAGAAATAAATCACAGGAATATAATCAACTAATCTTTGACTATATTAAAAATAACAAAGAAGATTCAATAGAAAAAGCTCAGTCTTTTCATCAAATGATGTTGGAACACTTGGATATCTTTATGCAAAAAAAAGAATATATACTCATACCTTGTACCTTTCAGAAAAATGAACTCAAAATGGACAACAGACCTAAATATAAAATGCAAAATTATAAAACGTCCAGAAAAACCCATAGAAAATACAGGTGACCTGGGTTTGACTATGAGATTTTGGCTACATCGCAAAAAGCATAATCCCAAAGAAAAATTTGATAAGTGAGACTTTATTAAAATTAAAACCTTCTACTCTGCAAACTCTTAGCGACGCTCTAGGACAGAGTAGAACTGCCCAAATAGGCTGTACAAAGAGCTGCTGGCGGATGCAAACTGCCGACCTTTTGGTTAGCAGCCGTTGCTCTTAACCACTGCACCACCACACCACCAAGGCTATGAGTTGAAATAGACTGACGGCAATGGTTTTTTCTTTCTTTTCTTTTACTCTGTAAAAGACACAGGAGGATGAAAAGATACGCCACAGAATGGCATAAAATATTTGAAGGACACATGTCAAATAACGACTTATGTCAAAAATAAACAAAGAATTCTTAGAATTCAACAGTTAAAAAAAAAAAAAGAACATGGACAAAAGATCTGAGAAAACACTTTGCCAAAGAAGATACACAGATGAAAGTAAGCATATGACAAGATGCTCATTGTTATTAGTCATTTTGTAAATGTAAAATATAACCATAATTTTAAAAAAAACCCGTTGCCATTGAATCCATTCCTACTAATGCTGACCCTATAGGATAGAGTAGAACTTCCCCATAGTGTTTCCAAGGCTGAATTTCTTTATGGAATCAGACTGCCACATCTTTCTCCCATCAAGAAGCTTGTGGATTTAAACTCCAGACCTTTTGGTTAGCAGTCAAGTGCTTAACTGCTGTGTCACCAGGGCTCCTTTAACCATAATTAGATACCACTAAACACTTTAGTCAAATTGCTAAAATCAGTTACACTGACAATAACAAATTCTGGAAATAATATATAGAAATAGGAACATTCACTTATTGCTGGTGAAACTGAAAACTGTTACAGCCACTTTGGAAAACAGTCTGGTAGTTTCTCATAAAGTGAAACATACACTTAGTATACAACCCAGTATCACATCCCTTTTTTACTCAAGTGACTTGAATACTTATATTCACACAAAAAGCTACACATGAAGTTTATAGTAGCTTTATTAATGTTTGCCAATAACTTGGAAAAAAATGTGGGTGGATGGAAAAATTGTAGCATATCTATACAATGGAATACTACTCAGCAATAAAAAGAGCAAGAAAGAGTTTTAAATGCCCGGAACAATAAATTACATACTATACTTATATTACATTTAGAGGGCAGTTACAGTGCCATACAACAGGCCAAATGTTCCTAGTGTTAAGGGAAAGTGAAGGAGTTGTCTACATTTCCGCCACATGGACATTTTTAGGATGATAGAACTATTCTGTATGGCATCGCGATGGTAGATATGTGGCACTATTGATTTAATACAACTCTTAGAACTGTACAACACACAGATTGAATTTTATCTTACTCAAATCTAAAAAAATCCACCAAATAGAAAATCTAAAGTAATCCCCTAAAAATATTAAAACTCATAAACAAGTTCTGCAAGGTTGCAAGATACAAGATTAATATAAAAATCAATTGTATTTCTGTACAGCAGTAATGAGTAAACTAAACCGAACAAAACAATTCCATTCACAATAGCATCAAGAAGAATAAATCACTTAGGAATAAATTTAACAAAAGATGTGCAAACCTTATACTGTGAAGACTACAAAATATTGTTGAAAAATTAAATAGAACCTAATAAATGGATAGACATCTCATATTCACAGATCTGAAGACTTAATATTGTTAAGATGAAAATAATCCCCAAATTGACCTATACATTCAACTGAATTCCTGTCAAAATCCAAGCTGATTTTAGAAACTGACAAAGGAATCCAGAATAGCCACACACACAAAAAAAAAACATGAGAAAAAGGAATAAAGTTGAAGTCCTTGCACTTTACAGTTTCAAAATTTAGTACAAAGCTATAGTAGTCAAGACAGTGTGGTACTGGCACACATACAGACATACAGATGAATGAAATCTAGAATTCTAGATTGCATCATTGACATTTTAGAAATAAACCCTCATATTTACAGTCATTTGATTTTTGGCAAGGAAGCCGAGACAATTAAATGGGGAAAGAATGGTGTTTTCAAAGAAATGTTTCTTGGAAAACTGAATATCCACATGCAAAGAATGGAGTTGGAGTCTTCATACTGTATAGAAACATTAACTCAAAATGGATAGGATACCTAAATGTAAGAACTAAAACTATAAAAATCTTAGAAGTAAAAATTTAAGTATAAAACTTTGTGACCTTGGATTAGGTAAAACAAAAAATAAAAAAAAAAGATATGACACCAAAAGCACAAGCAACAAAAGTAAGTAGATAAGTTGGACATGACCAAAATTTAAAACTTTTGTGCTGTAAATTACACCATTAGGATAGTGAAAATACAACCCACAGAATGGGAAAACCACTGCTGGCGTAGTGGCTAAAGCGATCAACTGCTAACTGAAAGGTAAGTGATTGGAAACCATTAGGGGCTCCGTGGGAGAAATATGTTGCAGTCTGCTTCTGTAAAGATTTACAGCCTTGGAAACACTATGGGGTCATTATGAGTTAGAATGGACTTGACGGCAGTGGGTTAGGGTATTTTTTTTTATTTTATATCTGATAAGGGTTTAATATCCAATATGTACGAAGAACTACACCTCAACAACAAAAAGACAAACAACCCAATTCAAAAATGGACAAAATATTTTAGTAAATTTTTCTCCAAAGACTATACAAATGGCTATAACAACAATAATAAAAAACCAATATGACCAATATGCACATAAAAGATGCCCAGCATCAAAAGTCAAAATCACAATGAGATATTTCTATAAGAATGGATATAATTAAAGTGAATATGTGAGGAAATTGGAAGCCTCATACACTGTTTGTGGAATTATAAAATATTGCATCCATTTCCTTTATGGGTAATATTCCATTTCACGAATATACCACATGTTATTTATCCATTCATTAGTTGATGTTTATTTGAGTTGTTTCCACCTTTGTGTATTATGAATAATACTTGATGAACATTCTTGTGCAAGGTTTTTGTAGACCTTTTTTTCCCATTTATTGTAGGTGGAGAGAAAATTCTAGATTATATTAATAAAATGAAGAAAAAACTCAAATAAACATCAAGTAATGAATGGATAAATAAAATGCAGTACATTAATAAAATGGAATATTATTCTGCCATAAAAGGAATGAAGTACTGATACATATCACCACATGGATGAACATTGAAAACATTATGCTAAGTGAAAGAAGCCAGACACAAAGGCCATAGATTGCATGTTGTTGTTATTAGGTGCCATCGAGTTGGTTCTTACCCATAGCGACCCTATGTACAACAGAACGAAAAACTGATCTGTCCTGTGCCATACTCACATCTTTCCTATGCTTGAGTCCATTGTTGCAGTCACAGTGCCAATACATCTCATTAAGTGTCTTCCTCATTTTCGATGACCATCCACTTACCAAGTATAATGTCCTTCTGCAGGGACTGGTCCCTTCTGAAAACATTTCCAAAGTTTTTGAGATGAAGTCTCGTCATCCCTGCTTCTAAGGAGCATTCTGGCTGTACTTCTTCCAAGACAGATTTTTTCATTCTTCTGGCAGTCCATGGAATGTTCAATATTCTTTGCCAACACCATGATTCAAAGGCGTCAATTTTTCTTCAGTCTTCCTTATTCATTGTCCAGCTTTCACATGCATATCAGGAGATTGAAAATACCATGGCTTGGGTCAGGCACATCTTAGTCCTCAAAGTGACATCCTTGCCTTTCAACACTTTAAAGAAGTCTTTCCCACAGATTTGCCCAACGCTATACATCTGATTGCTTAACTGCTGCTTCCATGGGCGTTGATTGTGGATTCAAGTAAAATGAAATCCTTGACAACTTCAATATTTTCTCCGTTCATCATGACGTTGCTTATTGGTTCAGTTGTGAGAATTTTTGTTTTATTTATGTTGAGGTGTAATCCATACTGAAGGCTGTAGTCTTTGACCTTCATCAGTAAGTGCTTCAAGTACTTTTCATTTTCAGCAAGCAAGGTTGTGTCATCTGCGTATCGCAGGTTGTTAATGAACCTTCCTCCAAACTTGATGCCGCATTCTTCTTCATATAGTCCAGTTTCTCAGATTAGTTGCTCAGCATACAGATTGAATAAGTATGGTGAAAAGATACAACCCTGACACACACCTTTCCTGAGTTTAAACCACTTAGTATCCCCTTGTTCTGTTCAAACGACTGCCTCTTGGTCTAGGTACAGGTTCTACATGAACACAGTTAAGTGTTCTGGAATTCATTTTTTTTTTCAATGTTAACCATAATTTGTTATGATCCACGCAATTGAGTGCCTTTGCATAGTTAATAAAACACAGGTAAACATCTTTCTGGTATTCTCTGCTTTCAGCCAAAATCCATCTGGTATCAGCAATGATATTCCTGGTTCCACATCCTTTTCTGAATCCAGCTTGAACTTCTGGCAGTTCCCTGTTGATGTACTGCTGCAACCGCGTTTGAATGGTCTTCAGCAAAATTTTTCTTGTGTGCCATATTAATGATACTGTTCGATAACGTCTGCATTCTGTTGGGTCACCTTTCTTTGGCATGGGCACAAATATGGATCTCTTCTAGCTGGTTGGTCAGGAAGCTGTCTTCCAAATTTCTTCATATAGATGAGTAAGCACTCCAGCTCTGCATCCGTTTGTTAAAACATCTCAATTGGTATTTCGTCAATTCCTGGAGACTTTTTTTTTTTTTTTTTTAACAATACTGTCAGTGCACCTTGGACTTCTCCCTTCAGTAACATTGATTCTTGATAATATGCAATCTCCTGAAATGGCTGAACATCAACAAATTCTTTTTGTGTATTCTTTATATGTTGTATAATTCCATTTATATAAAATGTCTAGAATAGGCAAAACTACAGAAATAGAATGTAGATTAATAGTTGCCTATCACCAGTGTTGATGGAGCTTTTGGGGGTGACTACTAAGTGGAGCAGGGATACAGGTGGTTTATTTTTGGATAAATGAAACTGTTCTAAAATTGATTGTAGTTTTGGATGCATAACTCTGTGAATAGACTAAAAGTCATTGAATTGTACACTTCAAAAGAGGGAATTTTATGCTATGTGAATTATATTCATATAAATCTGTTTTTAAAAATTCACCACGATAAGGGAAGCTCTCTGCTTTGCACTAACAAAGAGGTGACATCCCACTCCCACCCAACTAGAGAGTTAGGGCCAGATAATGGAGACAAGAAATTTGGAGAAAAGATTCTATAAATTTGTGTCTGATTTCCTTGACATAACCCTAAATTGTCTATGTATGAAAGCAACCACAGTAATCACAACAAAGTATTTAAGAACTGAAATATGTTATGGAATGTCACCCAAGTTTAAAATGTGCTTATGTGTAGTACATAGGGCACACCAGGATATCGTTGCAAAAGCTTTGAAAAACAAATTGTCATTTCAACCACAGTCTGCAAAACTGAGCCAGTAAAGGTACTCTGAAACTAAGAATGTTGACTGTTTGCTGAAGTAGAACATTTAAACAAGATCAATATGGATGACAAAGTGAAAAATGTCAAGGATACAATCCAACATTACTAATTTTTCTAAGAACAAGGAAAATATTGAACCAAATTAGAAAAAACAATTGATGAATACCAAAACCAAAATTATACAGATGTTAAAATTATCTGACACAGATTTTAAAGCAGCTATCATAAAAGTACTCCAAAAGCAGTTAATAACATTCTGAAAACGCATGAAAAAATAAAAAGTCTCAGAAAATAAGTCAAAGATATAAAGGAGAACTCAATGGATATATTAGGGTATTCCAAAGAGTTTTAATTGGCTAATTTTCAGAAGTAGATTGCCAGACCTCTCTTCCTAGTCTCTCTCAGTCTCAAAGCTCTGCTGCAACCTGTCCACCATTGCTGATCCTGCTGATATTTGATATATTGGTGGCATATCTTCTAGCATCATAACAACACACAAGGCACCACAGTACAAAAAACTGACAGGTGGTTGTGGAGATGAGCTGTGGAAAGACATCAAGGGCATCATACATAAAGAAAGTGAAAGGTCATTAAAAAAAAGGAAAGAAAGAAAAGACCAATATGGATGTCAGAAGATACTCTAAAACTTGCTTGCTCTTTAGTACAGAGTAGTTAAATAGAAAAAAATGAAAAAGTAAAAAGAACTGAATAGAACGTTTCAAAAAGCAGCTTAAGAAAATAAGGTAAAGTATTATGATGAAATGTGCAAATGCTAGTGTTAGAATACTGAAAGAGAGGAAAACGATCTGCATTACTCAGTCTGAAAGAACTGAAAAGAAAATTCAAGCCTCAAGTTGCATTATGTAGCAGAGTCACTGTACCAAAAATAATTGGTCAATGTTCAACCATTTAAGA
This sequence comes from Trichechus manatus latirostris, assembly GCF_000243295.1. Taxonomy (NCBI): domain Eukaryota; kingdom Metazoa; phylum Chordata; class Mammalia; order Sirenia; family Trichechidae; genus Trichechus; species Trichechus manatus. Next base: position 6,633,478 of record NW_004443955.1, read on the forward strand.
AGGTAGAGTATATCAAGAACACTGTCGCTGAAGGAAGAAGTTCAAGGTGCACTGAAGTTACCTGCAAAAAACAAGCCAGTTGCCACTGAGTCAGTTGTGACTCATTGAGACCCGCACGTGTGTCAGAGTAGAACTATGCTCCATAGGGTTTTCACTGGCTGATTTTTAGGAAGTAGATCACTGGGGCTTTCTTCCAAGGTAACCACTGGGCAGACTTGAACCTTCAACCTTTCTGTTAGCAGCCCAGGATAGTTAACTCTTTGTACCACCCAAGGACTCCAGCAGAAAACAAGGCTCCAGGAATTCACAGAATATGAACTTAGATGCTTCCATAAATAGATGCAATGCTGGAAGCATTTACTTATGTCAAAAAATTTGGAAGACAGCTACCTGACCAACTGACTTGCAGAGATCCATATCTGTGCCCATTCCAAAGAAGGGCAATCAAATAGAATGCAGAAATTATAAAACAATATCATTAATATCACTTGCTAGCAAAATTCTTCTGAAGATAATTAAAAAATGATTGCAGCTGTACATTGACAGAGAACTTCCAGAAGAGGGCATGGAATGAGGGGTATTATTGCTGTTTCCAGATAGATCTTGGCTGAAAGGAGAGAATACCAGAAAGATGTTTACCTGTGTTTTATCACATATGTAAAGGCATTCAATTTTGTGGATCATAACAAATTATGGATAATATTGCGAAGAATGAGAATTTCAGGACATTTCTCTGTGCTCATGGTGAACTTGTACATGGATCAAGAGGCAGTCATTCAAACAGAACAAAGGAATATTGTGTAGTTCAAAATTGGAAAAAGATGTGTGGCAAGATTTTATCCATTCACCTTACTTACCTTACCATGGTTTGCCAAAAGAATGACTGAATCAGTCTTAGAAGAAATACAACCTGAGTGTTCCTTAAAGGCAACTGGCTTACTTTGGACACATCATCAGGAAAGACCAATTGCTAGAAAAGGACATCATGTTTGGTAAAGTAGAGTATCAGTAAAAATGAGGGAAACTCTCAATAATATGGATTGATATTATACCCTCAACAATGCACTCAAACATACTAATAAGCATGAAGATGGTGCAGGATCAGACAATGTTTTGCTCTATTATATACAAGGTCTCCTTGAGTTGGAGCCAATTTGATGGCAGTTAATAACAAATGAAAATTTTAGAACTGAAAATGTAATAATTGTAATTTTAAACACACCAGATGATCTCATGAATAGAACGGGGTGAACTTGAACATAGATCAATAGAAAGTATCCAGTCTAAACAATAGAGACAGAATAGATAAAACGAAATGAACAGTACTTCAGGGGCCCATGGAAAATAACAAAGCTCTAACACATTTGTTATTGGAGTCCCAGAAACAGAGAAGAATGAGTAGAAAGCTGGAATGTATTTGAATAAATAATTCCTGAATAATTTCTAAATTCAGCAAAAGGTATAAACATACAGATTTAAGAAGCCAAGCAAAACCTAAAAAGGATGCATTCAAATAAATACATTCCCAGTCACATTGCAATTAGTTTTTTGAAAACTAAAGACAAAGAAGAAATCTTGAAAGCACTCATCTGAAACCATAAGAAGGAAGGGACACATTTTTCAAGTGCTGAAAGAAAATAACTGTCAACCCCAAAATTCTATATCAAATGAAAATATCTTTCAGGAATGAAAATGAAATAAAGATATTTTAATGTAAAGGAAAACTAAGAGACTGAGGCAGATCTGTTTTAAAATAAGTGGTAAAGGAAGTTCCTCAGACATAAGAAAATAAACAGGAAGAAACTTGAAACATCATGAATTAAGAACGAGCTATGTAAAAGCTTTAAAAATAAACACACACACATACACACCACATTGATGCCAACCTGAAAGAGCTGCCAAGGCCCAAAGCTGAAGTAATTTGAACAAGAAAATAAATTACACTAATATTAGTTTGTAACACAAAAGACAAAATAAATATTTATGAGTCCATATGGATATAAATAAGTGATTGAATAAATAAATGTGGAGAAAGGACAAATCTTATTTGCAAATGAATGTGATGGATAAATGTTGGATAATTGAGGGCAACAGAAAATCACCATTAAAACACCACACTAAAAAAGGCAGAGTCAACATGGTGTTAAAGACAGAAGCACCATGCACCATGCAGCAAAGATTCAAAAAACTAAGTAAAACAGACACAAATGTCAATCCTGGAACACTAAGCATCAAATGTGGCCACACTCCTCCCCCCTAAGCTTGACCTGCCCTGCTGCACCACACTTGAGCGACCAGCCCTGTTGACCTGGACAAAGTGGTGAGAACTATCATGCCCACAGAGGAGCAACAAGGACACCAGACAGGGAGTACTGAAGGGCAAATTCACGGATCTCCCAACAGAAGACAGAGAATCCAGTAACCAGGGATACATGCTTTTCCATCCTTTGCCCTTCTGCCCTGTACGTGGCCTCCCATGCTTTCCAACAGACCATGGTCGCTTGGCTGGAGAGACACTGGCTCACTGCTCCCCAGGTCTGCCCCATCCCCAACAGATGGTTCCCCCAGCGTCATATTTTTTTGTTATTTTTGTTTGTTTTGTTTTTGTTTCTGTTTCTTCTCTCTCTCCTTTCCTTCTTTTCCTTTCTCTCACCCACCTAGCCCCATGTGACATCCTGTCCCCTTCTCAACGGGCCACACTGCACTGCTCGGCTAGAGAGCCACCAGCATGTGGTCTCCCTAGGTCATGTTGCCACCACTGGCCAACTCCTTCAGTGCCATTTTTTTTTTTTTGTTCTATTTCTTCTCTCTCTCTCTCGTCCTTTCTTAGCTTTCTCCCTTAGTGCCATATTTTTTATTTTTCTTTATCTTTCCCTTTCTCCGTTTTCCTTCTCCCTCCCACCTAGGCCCTGCACTGCCTTCGCCACTTTCTGATGAGCTGTGCTGCCTGGTGAGAGAGACACCAGCTCATCATTGTTTTTTTGTTTCTTCTCTCTCTCCATTCCTTTCTCCTGTTCACCTAACCCCATGTGTCGCCCCCGTCCCTTCTCAATAGATGATGCAGCACTGCTCAGCTAGAGATCCACTGGAACATGGCCCCTCCGGGTCTGCCCCACCCACACCCATTGGCTGTCTCAGTGTCATATTTTTTCTCTATCTTTCCCTTTCTCCTTTTTCCTTCTCCTGCCCATCTAGGCCCTGTGATGCCTCTGCCCCTTTCAGACAGGTGGTGCTGCATCGCCTCTTGAGAAAGACAAGGTCTCCCTGGGTCTGCTCTGCCCCCACCTACTGACTTCCACTGCACTGCCATTTTATTTACTTATTTCTTTTTCTTCATTTTTTTGCTTCTGTTTATCTTCTTTCTCTCTCCCATTTAGCTCCACAAATCACTTCCTCTCCCTTCCGTTCTGTCTCTGCACCACATGCTGAGTTCCGTGCCCCTGAACAGCACTTGCATGGACCTCCGGACCTCCAGACCCTTCCCTGTGCCAACCCCCAGCTCCAGCTCCCTGGTCTTGTTCATGCTGCAAACAACCCATCTGCGCTTATCCCCCCCAAGCTTGACCTGCCGTGCTGCACCATAGTTGAGCAACCAGCCCTGTTCACCTGGACAAAGTGTGAGAACTATCGTGCCCACAGACAAGCAAGCAACAAAAGACACCCAACCCATCCACCCAGAAATAACCAAATAAAACAAAAAAGTAGGGACCATGTGGGACCAGTGAGGATCCCCGAACACGTGGACCCTGCCCCTTGCTGCTCCCAGACCTGCCTGTCAAATGCTATGCACCAGAGTGGGAGCAGCACAGACCTCTGAACACCTAGACTCTGCCTTTGCCATCCCCCAGCTCTACCCCACCGAGTACTGCACCCCTGTGCAGGACTGGTGTGGACCTATAGCTTCCCTGACCCACACTGCTGCACCAACTCTAGACCCACCCAATTGGCCCTGGTTCATGCCACAGATAAATGACCCTTCCCAGCCACCTCCTCCAACTGGAAGTTCCCTGCTCCAACATAGCTGAGCAACCAGCGTGCTCACCTGGACAAGGTGTTGAGAATTATGTTCACAGATGAGCAAGCAGCAAAACATGCCCAGCCTGCCCACCCTAACATAACCATATAAAACCAAAAAAGCAGGATGAAAGACACAAACCTACACTCAATAAACAAAGAAAACAATTCCTGAATGTCTTGGAGACAGCAGACAATAGCAAAGTATATAAAAAAATAGGAAAGAATGGCTCCGGTAAGCCACCAAAATAAAACAACAGATGACCTTCTGGTGGACGAAAAGGCACTAGAACCATCTAATAGGGAATTCAAAACTCTAGTATTCAGGACTCTCCAAGAGAATAGGAAAAAGAGCAAGGAAGACACAAACAAAACTAAGAAAAAAAATTGACAAAATCATGGAAAATATAGACAAAATCAGAAAAACACAGACAAAGCAATGGAAAAATTCAGGAAAATAATATAAGAACAAAATGTCACAATAAGTAAGCAATTAGAAACCATACAAAAACAGCAATTAGAAATCCAGAAAATAAATAACAAAATTTCAGATATGGACATCACACTAGAAGGTTTTAGTGGCAAATTTGAAACAATGGAGGACAGGATCAGTGAAATTGAACAGAAATCCATGGATATCAATTTGTTTGGGGAAAAATTAGAGAAAAGAATGAAGAAAACCTGAGAAATATGTGGGATAAAAGTAAGAGAAAAAATTTGCATGTGATTGTAGTTCCAGAACAGTGGGAGAAAATGGAAAATACAGAGAAGATCATTGAGGATTTGCTGACAGAAAACTTACCTAAAATCACGAAGGATGAAAAGCTGACCATCCAAGAAGCTCAATAAACCCCATATAAGACAGACTCCAAAAGAAAGCCACCAAGATATATCATAATCATGCTTGCTAAAACCAAAGACCAAGGAAGAATCCTGAGAGCAGCTCAAGAAAAATGAAAAGTTACATACAAAGGAAAAACAATAAAACTGAGCTCTGATTACTCGGCAGAAACAATGAAAACAAGAAAACAATTGGATGACATATATAAAACCTTAAAAGAAAAAATTGTCAACCAAGAATAACACATCTTGCCAAACTCTCACTCAAATATGGTGGTGAAATTAGCACATTTCCAGATAAACAGAAATTAACGGAATATGTAAAAATTAAACCAATTTACAAGAATTATTAAAAGGAGATTTTGATTACAGAACCAACAACATCAGACAACAACCTGAATCTAGGACACAGGACAGCATCAGCCAGATATCAACCTAGTTAATGAACTCTCAGGATAAAACAAAAATAAAAGAGTTATAACAGGGAACCAGAGATGTCAGAACAATAAAAGACGGAATACCCGGTGTAGGTATAGAACTTTCAAATGAAGAGGAAGTCAAGGGGTATCAAGTAATAAAAGACTAGTTTAAACTTGGGAAGATCATGGTAAATTTCAAGGTAACCACAAAGAAAATTTACAAACTTACTCATCAAACTAAAGAAGAAAACAGTCTCAGTAAACACAAAAACTACAAAAAATGAAATAAACAGAAAGAAAATCTCCAAACAAAAGGAATTCAGTGCAGGAGAGTAAGAGGAACAACGAAAACGTCAGCACCACAAAAAAAAGCACTACATAATTGCAGCAATTAATTCACAACTATCAATAATCTCACTGAACGTAAAAGGCTTAAATGCACACATAGATACAGAATGACAGAATGGATAAAAAACAGGACCCATCAATATGATGTCTACCAGAGACATACCATTGATCCAAAGGCATAAATATATTAAAATCAAAGGATGGGAAAAATATATACCAAGTACACTGCATCCAAAAAAGAACAGGTGTGGCAATGCTAACCTCAGCTAAATTAGACTTTAAGACAAAATCCACCATAAAAGACAAAGAAGGACATTATATAATGATTAAAGGGACAATCCACCATGAGGACATAACCATAATAAATATTTATGCACCCAATGACAGGACTCCAAAATACATAAAACAAACTCTAACAGCTTTGAAAAGAGAAACTGAAATTTCCACAGTAACAGTAGGAAACTTCAACACACCATCTTGGTAAGGGACAGAACATCTGCAAAGAAACTCAACAAAGATACAGAAGTTCTAAAGGCCACAATCGACCAACTTGACCTCATAGACATATATAGAACACTCCACCCAACAGATCAAAGCACACATTCTTTTCCAAAGCATGTGGAACTTTCTCCAGACTAGATCACATCTTAGACCTAAAAGCACCCTTAGCAAAATCCCAAACATTGAGATAATAAGAAATGTATTCTCTCATCACTAGGCCATAAAAGTAGAAATTAATAACAGGAAGACAAAGGAAAAAAATCAAATGCATGGAAACTGAATAACACTTTACTTAAAAAAAAACTCGGTAATAGAAGAAATCAAAAGTGAAATAAAAAAATTCCTAGAATCAAAAAAGAATGAAAACACATCATACCAAAACTTTTGGGACACAGCAAAGGCAATTTATAGCAATAGGTGCACACGTCAAGAAGAAAGGGACAAAAACAAAACGTTAGCCCTGCAACTTGAACAAATAAAAAGAAAACAGTAAAAGAAGCCCACAATCACCAGAAGAAAGGAAATAATAAAGATCAGTGCAGAAATTAATGAAGTAGAGAATAGAAAAACAATAGAAAGAAGTAGAAAACTGAAAGTCGGTTCTTTGAAAGGATCAACAAAATCGACAAACCACTGGTGAAACTGATAAAAGAAAAACAGGAGAGGAAGCAAATAACCCAAATAAAAAATGAATAGGGGACATTACAACAGACCCAACTGAAATAAAAAGGATCATAACAGAGTACCATGAAAAACTATACTGCAACAAATTTGAAAACCTAAAGAAAATGGACAAATTTCTAGAAATATACTACCTATCTGAACTAACACAAACTGAGGTAGAAAATCTGAACAGACCTATAAAAAAATGAGAGACTGAAAAAGTAATAAAAAAAATATCCCAGCAACACCAAAAAAAAAAATCCTGGCCCAGGTGGCTTCACTGGAGAATTCTACCAAACATTCAGAGACGAGCTCACATCAGTACTACTCAAGCTACTTCACAACATAGAAAAGGAAGGGATACTTCCAAATCCATTCTATGAAGCCAGCATAACCCTGATACCAAAACCAGGCAAAGGCACCACAAAATGGAAAGTTACAGACCAATATCTCTCATGAATATAGATGCAAAAATTCTCAGCGAAATTCTAGACAATAGAATTTAGTATCATATAAAAAATACACCACCATCTAGTTGGATTCATACCAGGTATGCAGGGATGGTTCAACACCAGAAAATCAATCAACTTAATCCACTACATAAATAAAAGAACCACATGATCTTACCAATGGACACAGAAAAGGCATTTGACAAAGTCCAACACCCAATCCTGATAAAAGCTCCCAGAAAAACAGGAATAGAAGGGAAATGCCTCAACATAATAAAGGGCATTTATACAAAACCAACAGTCAACATCATTATAAACGGAGAGACTGAAAGTATTCCCCTTGAGAACGGGAAACAGACAAGGGTGCCTGTCATGGATTGAATTGTGTCCCCCAAAAATATCTGTCAACTTGGCTGGGTCATGCATCCCAGTATTGTATGATTGTCTACTTTTTTATCATCTGATGTGATTTCCTTATGTGTTGTAAACTCTATCATTACGATGTAATAAGATGGATTAACAGCAGTTATATTGTTGAGGTCTACAAAATTAGGTAGCACCTTAAGCCAATCCCTATTGAGATATAAAAGAGAGAACCGTGCAGAGAGACATGGGAACCACATACCACCAGGAAAGAAGTGCCGGGAGCAGAGCACATTATTTGGACCTTGAGGTTTCTGTGCTGAGATACTCCCAGACCAAGGGAAGACTGATGACAAGGACCTTCCTCCGGAGCCAACAAAGAAGAGAAAGCCTTCCCCTGGGGCTGAAACAATTTGGACTTGCAGCCTATTGGACTGTGAGGGAATAAATTTCTCCCTGTTAAAGTCATTCACTTGGTATTTCTGTTACAGCAGCACTAGATGACTAAGACAGTACCCTTTATCACCACTCTTATTTAATATTGTGCTGGAAGTCCTAGCTACAGCAGTAATGCAAGAAAAAGAAATAAGGACATCCAAATTGGTAAGGAAGAAGTAAAACTATCCCTATTTGCAGATGATAGGATACTATCCATAGGTAACCCGAAAGACTGCACAAGAACACTACTGGTGCTAATAGATTCACAAGAGTAGCATATATAAGATAAACATTAAATAAATCAGTTGGATTCCTAATACATAAATAAAGAGAAATAAAGGAAATCAGGGAAGCAACACCATTTATAATAGCCCCTAAGAAGTGAGGGGAGGGAGAAACTTAGGAACAAATCTAACCAGGACATAAAAGACCTATGCAAAGAAAACTACAAAACACTACTGCAAGAAACCAGAAGAGACCTACATAAGTGGAAAAACATACAATACTAAAGGATAGGTAGACAAAACATTGTGAAAATGTCAATTCTAACCAAAGTAATCTACAAATACAATGCAATCCTGATCCAAATAACAACAGCATTCTTTAACTAGATGGAAAATCTAATAATTCAATTTATATGGAAAGGAAGAGGCCACACATAAGTAAAGCTTTACAGAAGAATAACAAAGTAGAAGACCTTGCATTACCTGACCTCAGAACCTACTAAACAGCCTTGCAGTGGTACAACTACAGACAAATTGACCAATGAAGTAAAATTGAGAACCCAGATGTAAATCCATCCCCTATGGTCACTTGATCTTCGACAAAAGCCCGAAGTCCATTACATGGGGAAAAGACAGTCTTCTCAACAAATGATTCTGGCAAAACTGGATGTCCATCTGCAAAAATAAAATGAAACAGGAGCCATACATCACACCATACAAAAAACTAATTCAAAATTGATCAAAGACCTAAATATAAAACCAAAATCTATAAAGGTCATAGAAGGAAAAATAGATTCAACGCTATAGGCCCTAATACATGGCATAATAGGATACAAAACCATAACCAACAATACACAAACACTAGGAGATAAACTAGATAACTGGGATCTTCTAAAAATTAAATACTTATGCTCATCAAAAGACTTCACAAAAAGGGTACAAAGAGAACCTACAGACTGGGAAAACTTTTGTGGCTATGACGTACCCAACCAAGGTCTAATCTCTAAGAGCTATAGGCATATCCAACACCTCTACAACAAAAAGACAAATAAGCCAATAAAAAAATGGGGAAAGGATATGAACAGACAATTCACCAAAGAAGACATTCAGGCGGCTAACAGACACATGAGGAAATGCTCGTGATCACTAGCCATTAGAGAAAAGCAAATCAAAACTACAATGAGATACCATCTCACCCGACATTACTGACACAAATGAAAAAAGAAAGAAAATAACAAATGTTGGAGAAGTTGTAGGGAGATTGGAACTCATGCACTGCTGGTAGGAATGCAAAGTGGTACAACTTTTTGGAAAATGATACGGCGCCTCCTTAAAAAGCTAGAAATAGAAATACCGTATGATCCAGCAATCCCACTCCTAGAAATACATCCCAGAGAAATAAGAGCCACACAGGAATAGACATATGCACACCCATGTTCATTGCAGCATTATTCACAATAGTAAAAATATGGAAACAACCTAAGTGCCCATCAACAGATGAATGGATAAACCAACTATGGCACACACACACACAATGGAATACTATGCAGTGATAAAGAACAATGATGAATCTGCGAAACATCTCACAACATGGATAAATTTGGAGGGCATTATGTTGAGTGAAATATGTCAAAAAGAAAAGGATAAATATTGTATGAGACTACTATTATAAAAACTCATGAAAAGGTTTACACACAGAAAGAAACAGTCTTTGATGGTGACGAGGGAGGGGAAGGGAGAGAAAAACATAACTAGACAACAGATAAGTGGTAATTTTGATGAAGAGTAAGACAGTAAAAAATACTGGGGAAGCCAGAACAACTTGACCAAGTCAAAGAGGTAGAAGCTTCATAGATACATACAAACTCCTATAGGGACTGAGTTACTGGGCTGAGGGCTGGGGACCATGGTCTCAGGGAACATCTAGCTCAACTGGCATAACATAGTTTACAAGGAAAATATTCTGCATTCTACTTTGGTGAGTACCATGTGGAGCCTTAAAGTCTTAAAAGCTTGTGAATGGCCATCTAAGATGTGTCTGCTTGTCTCCCCCCACCCCAATCTGGAGCAAGTGAGAATGAAGAAAACAAAAGACACAAAGTAAAGATTAGATCAAAGGACTAATAGACCACAACTACCACTGCCTCCACCAGACTGAGTCCAGCACTAGATGGTGCTCGGCTTCCACCACTGACTGCTTTGACAGGGATCACAATAGAGGGTCCCAGTAGGGCTGGAAAAAAATGTAGAAAAAAATTCAAACTCACAAAAAATGACCAAACTTACTGTTCTGACGGGGATCGCAGAAACCCTGAGAGTAGGGTCCCTGGACACTCTTTTAACTCAGTGTTGAAGGTTCACCCTTCAGTCAAAGATTAGACAGACTAGATTAAATGGGCACACCAGCCCAGTGACAAGGATGAGAAGGTAGGGAGTGACAGGAATGCTGGACGAGTGGAAATGGGGAACCAAAGGTTGAGAAAGTAAGAGTATTGACACGTTGTGGGGTTGGCAATCAATGTCACAAAAGAATATGTATTATCAATTGTTTAATTAGAAACTAATTTGCTCTGTAAATCTTCATCTAAAGCACAATTAAAAAGAAAATAAAATAAAAGAAAAAAAAACAGTAAAAATGGTTGCAGGCTAGATTAATGATAAATAATAAAATTAAGGATTAAAACTTTAAGAAACAGGATATTCACATGATCTCAAATAATCTCTCCCGAAATATTTATTAAATACTCTGTTTATGTTTTAAAATTATTCATCCAAAAATTATTTGATATTACTCTTTTGAGGAAGTGGCGTTTAATTCCCTCTCTCTTTGAGAGTGGTCTAGAATTAGTAACTTTATTCTAACAAATGAAAAGGGAAAACTGTAAATTTACAGTGAAGAAACCTGTTTCAGACATCACCCTAATTAACTGATCCAGGTTAACATCACCAGCAATAAATAATCTTGATATCATTCAGTACACTTGATATCAGTACACACTAAAATGAAGCAACGGGAGAGACACTTCCCTTTGTGCTATTTTTCTCTAAAATCCATAACCCAAGTATAATCATGATAAAATATTAAGTGACATCCAAATGGAATAAATATTTTTCAAAATGACTCATCGATCCTTTTCAAAATGTCAAGGTCATGGATAAACTATCACAGATTGGAGGAGACTAAGGAGATATGACTATTAATTCAATGTGGTATCCTGGATTGGATTTTGGAATATAAAAAGGATATTAGCAAAATAAACAAGTGAAGTCCAAATAAAGTTTGTAGTTTCATTAATAATCTTGTACCAATGTTAATTTCTTACTTTTGAACAATTTACCATGATTATATAAGATGCCAACCTTAGGAAAATCAGCATATATCTGTAAATATAAAATTTCAAAATAAAAAGATTAAAAGCAAAACTCCCTGAAATTGTCAGGTGAGATATAAAAGCAAGATTGACCTATATGTTGCCTACAAAAAAAATTCACTTTAAATAAAAAGACACAAATAAATTAAAAGTAAAAGAATGGAAAAATATATACCATAAAAATACCAATCAAATACACATGCACACACAGACACACAAACTGGAGTGGCTGTCTAAATACTGGACAAAGTAGATTTCAGAGTAGAGAACACTTCCAGAAAGTCACTTCATAAATATAAAGGGAAACATTCATCAAGAAGATATAGCAGCACTAAACATATATGTACTGAATAACAGAGTTTCAAAATAAATGAGGCAAAAACTGATAGACCTGCAAGGAGAAATTGACAAATCCACAATTATAGTTGTTAATTTCAATATTCCTCACTTAGTAACTGGTACAACTAGTATAAAATTGCAAGGATATAAAAGAGTTGAACAACATTATAAACCTAATTAGAGTGGAACCCCCATAGGGTTTCCCAGGCTGTAAATTTTTATGGGGTCTGATTGCCAAGGCTTTCTCCCATGAAGTTGCTGTGTGGATTTGAAGTGCTAACTTTTCAGCTAGTCACTAAGTGCTTACCCATTGTGTCACCAGGGCTCCTGGAGAAGGACATCGTGCTTGGTTAAGTAGAAGGTTAGCAAAAAAGAGGAAGACCCTCAATGACATGTATTCACACAGTGGCTGCAACAATGGACTCAAATGTAGCAATGACTGCGAGGATGGTGCAGAATCAAGCAACATTTTATTATACATAAGGTCGCTATGAGTTGGAACTGACTTGACAGCACCTAACAACAGTAACATAAACCTAATTGATCTAATTGACACTTATATAACACTTCACCTAATAACAGCAGAATACACCTTTTTTTGTTTTTACAAATGCACGTGTAACCTTTGCAAAGGCAGACTATGTTATGAGCCACAAAAAAGTATCAATACATTTAAGAGGATTCAAGAGGCACAAAATATATTCTCTGCGCACAATGGATTTAAATTAGTAATCAATTACTGAAAGATCTCAGTTATCTTAGTGATAACTAAGGGTCACTCATGATGGACAGGTGGCAGGGGAGCTTCTAGATTGAGATAAACTATGAAGAAATGCCTAATAATATACTTCTGAAAATTAACCAATGACCAAACCTAGACGAACACTTTGCTTCCACTATGGGAACTTGCAGCTCTTTCCAAAGTTGTGGTGATTGTAAATATTAGTCACAAATTTGTTGACACTACTCTCATCAAGAGATAGTCTATGAAACCTCCCCTCTTTTTTAGAGGCTGCCTGGGATGCTACGTGACTTCTGAGCCTAGGTCACAAAAGGTATGCTGCTTCTGCCTTGATCGATAGAACACTTGATCTTTAAATCTTAGCCACTATGTAAGACTGACTAGTCTGTGTTTCCATGTTGTGAACAATTCCAAGCCACACAGAGAACTCAACTTGATAGTCTTAGCTGAGCTCAGCCTTGGAATCCTTCCTGCTGAGGCACCAGACCTGTGAGTGAAGAAGCCTCTAGAGTATTCCAACCTGCAACTGTCTGAATCACTCCCAGCCATTTGTGTCTTCTCAGCTGAGGACCAAGACATTATGAAGCAGATAAATCTTCCCCTATCATGCCATCAATAAAAAAGTATTGACTATGCAAAGGCATTTGACTGTGTGGATCGTAACACATTATGGATAACATTGTGAAGAACGAGAATTCCAGAACACTTAATTGTGCTCATGAGGAACCTGTACATAGATCAAGAGTCAGTCGTTCAAACAGAACAAGGGGATACTGTGTGGTTTAAAGTCAGAAAATGTGTGCATCAGATTTGTATCCTTTCACCATACTTATTTAATCTGTATGCTGAGCAAATAATCCTAGAAGCTAGACTATATGTAGAAGAACAGGGCATCAGGATTGGAGGAAGACTCATTAACAACCTGCGTTACACAGATGACACAAACTTGCTTGCTGAAAGTGAAGAGGACTTGAAGCACTGATAAAGATCAAAGACTAGAGCCTTCAGTATGGATTACACCTCAACATAAAGAAAACAAAAATCCTCACAGCTGGACCAGTAAGCAACATCATGATAAATGGAGAAAATATTGAAGCTGTCAAGGATTTCATTTTACTTGGATCCATAATTAACACCCATGGAAGCAGCAGTCAAGAAATCAAAGGACGCATTGCATTGGGCAAATCTGCTGCAAAAGACTTCTTTCAGGTCTTCAAAGATGGCACCTTGAAGACTAAGGTGTGCCTGATCCAAGCCATGGTGTTTTCAGTCACCTCATATGCTTGTGAAAGCCAGACAATGAATAAGGAAGACCAAATAATTGACACCTTTAAATTATGGTGTTGATGAAGAATATTGAACGTACCATGGACTGCCAAAAGAACGAACAAATCTGTCTTGGAAGAAGTACAGCCAGAATGCTCCTAAGAAGCAAGAATGGCGAGACTTCGTCTCACATACTTTGGACATGTTATCGGGAGAGACCAGTCCCTAGAGAGGGACATCATGTGTGGTAAAGTAGAGGGTCAGCGAAAAAGAGGAATACTCTCAGTAAGGTGGATTGACACAGTGGCTACTACAATGGGCTCAAGCATAGCAACAATTGTGAGGATGACACAGGACTGGGCAGTGTTTCATTCTGTTGTACATAGGGTTGCTATGAGTCAGAACTGACTTGAAGGCACCTAGTAACAACTTTATGAACTGAAGAGTCTTCTCTATTCCAGAAGCTGATACCTGAATGTAAGATCTTAATTTACCCATGAATAAGTGGTATTTCAGGCTATTTTCCATGGAAATCCAGAAAAGATTCAATGGGACCCAATAATATTAAGATAGCTGACTCTCTCCCTAATGAGATCATCTTATTGTGGGTCAATATTACTGTGCTATACCATCTCCAAGGCAATTATGGAAAATGCTGGAGTTGGACCTTATCCAGCAGCCCTTTTCAGCTTCATTACCTCTGAACGTGAAAGACTCCATATTGTTCCTTGTAAATCCCAGGGTACTATATGTCAATTTGAAATCAACTCTATTCATTCTCCTAAAGGAATGACCTTCTGGAGTGTAAGGGTTTTTCTAGACTGGTTTCTCCCATGGATTTTATCAAGCACCCAGGTTAATTTTCTATTCCTTAAACTAACGAAATGCCTGAAATTTCAATTTGCTTAACACTTTATTGGCCCCTGTGATAGGCTGAAGAAAGAACATCTTCCTGGAAAAAAAAAAAAGAAGGATATCTATGTCCTATTCCTCGAAATCTGGTGATTTGAATCCGACAATCACATGGTCTACTATTCCTGGAATTACAAATTTAAGAGGAATGGTGTTGCTTTCATAATCAAAAACAGCATTTCATGATCTATCCTGAAGTACAACACTGTGATAGGTTAATGTCATTTCTTACAAGGAAAAGCAGTTAATCTATTATTCGAATTTACTCACCAACCACTAATCCCAAGAAATTGAAGGTTTTCATGAACTGCTGTAGTCTGGAATTGATCAAACATGCAATCAAGAGACATTGATAATTACTGGTGATTGGAATGCAAAATTTGAAAACAAAGAAGTTAAGTAGTTCCAAAATGTGGCCTTAGTGATAGAAATTATGCTAGAGATAGCATGATAGAATTTTGCAAGACCAATGAATTATTCATCATAAATACTTTTTTTTTTCAACAAGAGAAATGATGATTATACACATGAACCTCACCAGATGGATTACACAAGAATCAGATAGACTACATCTGTGGAAAGAGGCTATGGAGAAGCTCAAAATTATCAGACAAGACAAAGCCAAAGGCCAGATGCAGAACAGACCATCAATTGCTCATATTCAAGTTCAAGCTGAGCTGAAGAAAATTAAACCAATTCTACAAAAGCCAAGTATGACCTTCAAAATATGTTGCCTGAATTTAGAGACCATCTCAAGAATAGATTTGACACACTGAACACTAAAGAACAAGAACCAGAAGAGTTGTGGGAAGACATCAAGGACATCATACCCAAAGAAAGAAAACTTTTATTAAAGAGAAAGAAGGAAAAAGTTAAAATGGATGTTGGAACAGACTCTGAAACTTGCTCTTCAGAACAGACTAGCTAAAGTTAATGGAAGAAATGATGAAGTAAAAGAGCTGAATGGAAGATTCAAAAGGGTGGCTCAAAAAGACAAGATAAAGTATTATAATGAAATGTGCAAAGACCTGGAGTTAAAAAAAAAAAACAAGGAAGAACACGATCAGCATTTCTCAACCTGAAAGAACTGAAGAGAAAATTCAAGCCTCGAGTTGCAAAACTGAAGGAAGCTTTGGACAAGAAAAAAAATTGAATGATGCAGGAAGCATCAGAAGAAGATGGAATGAATATACAGAGTCATTGTACCAAAAAGAATTGTCTGAAGTGCAACCATTTCAGGAAGTATCATATGATCAAGAACCACTGGTGTTGAAGCTGCATTAGTGATAAACAAGGATCCAGGAATTGACAGAATACCAGTTGAAATGTTTGAACATATGGATGCAATGCTGTAAGTGAATACTTGTCATTGTCAAGAAATTTAGAAGACAGCTACTTGACCAGCAGACTAGAAGAGAGCCATATGCATGCTTGTTCCAAAGAAAGGTGATCAAGTGAAAAGCGAAAAATTTAGAAAAATATCAATATCACATGCTAGCAAAATTTTTGCTGAAGATAATTCAACAAAAGCTGTAGCCTTGTATTGACAAGGAATTTCCAGAAGTTCATGTGGGATTCAGAAGAGGATGTGGAAAAATGGATATCATTGCAGATGTCAGATGGATCTTTGCCAAAAACAGAGAATACCAAAAAGATTTTACCTGTGTTTTATTGACTATGCAATGGCATTCAACTATGTGGATAATAACAAATTATGGATAACATTGCAAAGAATGAGAATTCCAGAACATTTAATTGTGCACATATGAAACATGTGCATAGATCAAGAGGAAGTCATTTGAACAGAACAAGGGGATACTTTATGGTTTAAAATTAGAAACGATGCATGGTAGGGTTGTATTATTTCACCTCATTTATTCAATATGTATGTTGAATGTGTAAGGCACCTTAAAACTGAGGCATCTGGCATGACTAAGTGACACAGGTTTGAATCAAACTCTCCTTTTTGCCCTGAAACCCTGCTTCTGCTTTCAAAATATGTGTGCCCCCTTTTGAATGAGCGAATATGTGGTTTTGCTTACTTATGATTCATGAAGATATTCTGTTCTCATAAATAATGCTTATAACTAATGTATGACAAAGTTATGGTTTATGGTTAAACAGTGATAAGAATGTTATAGGAAGAAAATGTCCCACAAAAATATGTGTATGTAAAATTATTCTCAAGAAATTGCTTATGCAAAGTCTGTGTAACAAATATTGTAAAAGATTTACTTGTCATTCTTGTGTAACCTCTAGCCCTCCCTATAAAAATCCCTCTCCCCTTTCAGACATCGCAGCACATGACATTTTATCAAGAGTTTACCCAGCTTCAGCTATAACAAAGTCACAATAAAATTCTATCATATCTCTCTTTAGAGCGTTGTTGTTATTTTTATACTTTGACATTTCTGGTGTCAGAAGTGGGAATTCTGCAGGTGCCAAGAATCTGGGATACCATCTGAATTAACTGAGCTCTCCATCTCCAGGAGTCACTTTAAGATAAATAAGCTTCCAAATCTGCGTTCTGCTTTCTTGTGCTTATAGCTTGCAAATTTTATTGTGAATTTGTTTTGGTTCTTGAAAGTAAAACTTTGGTGGTTATGACTATCTCAATATGGGGTATGCTAAATCCAAGAAAGCATATGATTTTCCAAATGAAATTCTGCCTTGCTACATGGCCAAGAACTATGGGCCTAGGTCTCGTTTGTATTTGGATTTTTGTTTGAGCTCCCTAATGACAGTTTAGAAAATCAATGGCCACTTTGAAGTTCTTTTGGTTAACTTTTCTACACAGTAAGTTAGAGAACCGAGACTCCCAGGTTAATAGTTCTTGCAAGTATGCCTATTTTGATTGTTCTTTTTTTTGTTTGTTTGTGAGCAATTTAAACCTGCTTGTTGTTAGGTGCCCTTGAGTTGGTTCTGACCCATAGTAACCCTATAGTACAGAGTAGAACTGCCCCCTAGGGTTCCCAAGGAGCGTCTGGTGGATTTGAACTGCCAACCTTTTGGTTAGCAGCCGAGATTTTAGCCATTATGATACCAGCGCTGTTTAAAGCTAGTTAAACAGAAAAGTCAGCTATCATGAAGAATTATGTATCCTTGTTGAAGCTTACCAACTTGGACTCCCTGGTTTATACCAACTAGTCCATATGATAATCAGGCAGAGGGAAGTCCTTCTAATTTGAAAATTAAAGATCTGATTTGAGCCATAAAGGGACAAGAAATAGAAGGCTCATTGACTTGGAAAATTTAGACTCCCTTACTTTCTGAGTCCCCAACACTAAGAACACCCAGTGCAAAGCAAAAGAAAGGTAAAAAAGCTCTTCAAGATAAGTTAAAGTGGCCTTGAAGAAGACCTTAGAGGTCCTCTCTGGAATTCTATGATAACTGTCCCTGCCAAGATAATTGACTAGCTGCCGTAGTAAGGGGAAAATTAAAATAGGAGGTGCTGCCTCTATATTACCAGGCTGGACCCAGCTTGATTACAAAATTAAGAGAAAAACCTTGCAGACAAAGCAGCTGAACAAACTACTTCTCAAATTATTCTTGCCTTTATGATAAGGAAAGAAATTTCCTTAAGTTGTTTTTTGATGACTCTAATTTCTTGTAATTAACTTTAGAAAGACTTCACACATGCTTGAAAAGTGAGCCTAGATTTCCCCCCTGCTGAGCTGCTAACTTAGAAAGTTTATGTTATAAAAGAAGAAAAAAAAACTAGTATAAGCTGAATATATTTAATTTGGAATTTCACTGATCAATTTAAGAAAATAAATTTCCATCTGCTCTGTCTTTTTCCTTCCATTTTAGGAAAACGAGTTCCCATTTGTGTTGCTTTTTTCTTTCCTCTGAGGAACTTTTACTTAATGTGCCATTTTAATAAAAAAAAAACTAAATGAAATCCTTCCATCTGAGACTGACAAATTAATAAATTTTATCTAGAACCTGCTTTTCTGTTAAATTGGGTCATTCGTACAAAAGAATTGCTGTTTACATTTTAAGAAACTGGGTTCCCCATATGTTTATATTATATGGTATTGCATAAGCTTGGTTTTTATGCTGACCTCACAGATCAATGAGTTTGTAAGATTCTCCTGTTTCACTTTGTTCTGAGAGTTCACTGTGTCTAAGCTTCTGTTTTTGTACCAAGTTGGAGAGTACGACTGTTTTTTTTTTTTCTTTTTCTGAAAGGATCTGTTTAAAAATCTCAGCTATTTTCTCTTCCAAGAAAAACTGCCTCTTGCTCTTATTTTGTAATCTGGGTTTTTAATAGTTATTCTAAAAAACTTTGATAAGATTAATACACTTCAAAAATGCACTGAAAAAGAATGAATTATTTATTTTAATTGGCATAAAAAGACCTTAAAATGAGATAATTTTTTCATAAATTGTTTCTCTAAAAGATTCTATAAAGCATGCAAAAGACAAAATTATGCAAATATAAAAATTTCAAACCTCTGCTTGATATTACTATATTAGATTACAATATTTCTTCAAAGATTTTACTCTGATTAGTTTAATGATAAATAAGAACTTATATAAATTCAATAGTCATAATGTTCCTACTATTTGACAGGGAACTGGAGAAATTCCAACCGAATTCAGAAAAGTATGTGGAATGAGAGCTATCATTGCTGATGTCAGATGGATCTTGGCTCAAAACAGAGAATACCAGAAAGATGCTTACTTGTTTTTACTGACTATGCAAAGGGACTCAACTGTGTATCATAACAAGTTATGGATAACATTGTGAAGAATGAGAATTCCCAAACACTTAATTGTGCTCATGTGGAATCTGAACATACCAAGGGGCAGCCATTTGAGCACACCAAGGTTATACTGCGTGGTTTAAAGCCAGGAAGGCGTGCGTCAGGTTTGTATCCTTTCACTATATTTATTCAATCTGTATGCTGAACAAAAATCTGAGAAGCTGGACTATATGAAGAAGAATGTAGCATCAGGATTGGTGGAAGGCTCATTAACAACCTGTGATATGCAGATGATACAACCTTGCTTTCTGAAAGTGAAGAGAACTTGAAGCACTTACTGATGAAAATCAAAGATTACAGCCTTTAGTATGGATTACATCTCAACATAAAGAAAACAAAAATCCTCACGACTGGACCAATAAACAACATCATGATAAAAGGAGAAAAAATTGAAGTTGTCGAGGATTTCATTTTACTTTGATCCACAATCAGTGTCCATGGAAGTAACAGTTGAGCAAATGACATATTACATTGGACAAATCTACTGCAAAATATCTCTTTAAAATGTTAAAAAAAAAACCAAAGATGTCACTCTGAGGACTAAGGTATGCCTGACTCAAGCAATGGCATTTTCAATTACCTCATATGCATGTGAAAGCTGGACGATGAATAAGGAAGACTGAAGAAGAGTTGACGTCTTTGAATTACGCTGTTGGCAAAGAATACTGAATACACCCAGTAGTGCCAGAAGATCAAATAAATCTGTCTTGGAAGAAGTGTAGCCAGAATGCTCCTCAGAAATGAGGATGACGAGATTTCCTCTCATGTATTTTGTACATGTTGTCAGGAGGGACCAATCCCTGGAGAAGGACATCATGACCAGTCCCTGGATAAGTAGAGGGTGAGTGAAAAAGAAGCACTTCAAAGAGATGGATTGACATAGTGGCTGCAACAATGGGCTCAAACATAGCAAGGATTGTGAGGATGGCATGGGACCAGGCAGTGTTTTGTTCTGTTGTACATAGTGTCACTATAAGTCAGAACCGATTAAAGAATTAAAGAATATCAATTCGTCATGGTAAAGTTTTTATGTTTTGTAATATATCAACTTAAAAGCCATTTCCAAGATCTTTTTTCTTTTGGTTGTTGTACTTTAGATGAAGGTTTACAGAATAAATTAGCTTCTCATTAAACAATTAGTACACATATTGTTTTGTGACATTGGTTACCAATCCCACGACATGTCAACACTCTCCCCTTCTTTTATTTTTATCGTTGTGCTTTAAGTGAAAGTTTACAATTCAAGTTAGTCTCTCATACAAAAATGTATACATACATTGTTATGTGACACTAGTTGCTTTCCCTATACTGTGACAGCACACTCCTTCTTTCCACCCTGGATTTCCCGTGTCCATTCAACCAGCTCTTGACCCTCTCTGCCTTATCTCGCCTCCAAACAGAAGCTGCCCATTTAGTCTCATGTATCTACTTGAGCTAAGAAGTACACTCTTCACAACTATCAGTTTATGTCTTATGCCCCAGTCTAAACTTTGTCTGACGAGTTGGCCTCGGGAATGCATTTAGTTTTGGGCTGAGAGTCCAGGAGCCACGTCTTCCGGGGTCCCTCCAGTCTCAGTCAAACCATTAAGTCTGGTCTTTTTTTTACTAGAATTTGAGTTCTGCACCCCCCTTTTCTCCTGCTCCCTCATGGACTCCGTTGTGTTCCCTGTCAGGGCGGTCATTGGTGGTAGCTGGGCACCATCTAGTTCTTCTGATCTCGGGCTGATGGAGTCTCTGGTTTATGTGGTCCTTTCTGTCTCTTGGGCTAATATTTTCCTTGTGTCTTTGGTGTTATTCATTCTCTTTGCTCCAGGTGAGTTGGGACCAACCGATGCATCTAAGATGGCTTCTCGTTAGCTTTTAAGACCCCAAATGCCACTCACCAGAGTGGGATGCAGAACAATTTCTTAATAAAATTTGTTATGCCAATTGACCTAGATGTCCCCTGAAACCATGGTCCCCAGACCCCCGCCCCTGCTACTCTGTCCCTCAAAGTGTTTGGTTGTATTCAGGAACTTCTTAGCTTTGGTTTAGTCCAGTTGTGCTGACTTCCCCTGTAGTGTGTGCTGTCCTTCCCTTCACCTAAGATAATTCTTGTCTGCTATCTAGTTAGTGAATAACCCTCACACACCCTCCCCACCCACGTAACCATCAAATAATGTTTTCTTCTGTGTTTAAACCTTTTCTTCAGTTCTTATAATAGTGGTCTTATACAATATCTGTCCTTTTGCGACTGACTAAATTCACTCAGCATAATACCTTCCAGATTCCTCCATGTTATGTTTCACGGATTCATTGTTGTTCTTTATCATTGCATAGTATTCTATTGTGTGAATATACCATAATTTATTTATCCATTCATCCGTTGTTGGGCACCTAGGTTGTTTCCATCTTTTTGTGATCGTGAACAGCACTGCAGTGAACATGGGTGTGCATATATCTATTCGTGTGATGGCTCTTATTTCTCTAGGGTATAGTCCAAGGACTGGGATTGCTGGATCATATGGTACTTCTATTTCTAGTTTTTTAAGGAAGCACCAAGTCGATTTTCAAAGTGGTTGTATCATTTTACCTTCCCACCAGCAGTGTATAAGTGTTCCAGTCTCTCCAAAACCTCTCCAACATTTATTATTTTGTGTTTTTTGGATTAATGCTAGCCTTGTTGGGGTGAGATGGCATCTCTTTATAGTTTAGATTTGGATTTCTCTAATGGCTCACTCTCCCCTTCTTGATCTTGGGTTCCCCATTACCAGATTTACTGTCCCCTTCTGCCTTCTCGTCCTTCCCCCTGGCTGATGTGCCCTTTTAGTCTCGTTTTCTTTTATGGGCCTGTCTAATCTTTGGCTGAAGGGTGAACCTCAGGAATGACTTCATAACTTAGCTAAAAGCATGTCTGGGAGTATTTCCAAGATCTTTTTAAGTAACTTAGATTAAATTAAATATATAGAATATGTTTGTTAAAATAAAAATAATTTTATCCTATAATAAAAAGATTGATTGTTCTAAGAAACAGAAAATCATAAAGCCAAGATAAAAAGAGAAAAACATAGAATAAAGATGAGAAAGAGAAAAATATAGACAAAGTATTTATATGGCTATGGAATGTTGTAGACAGGGGAAAGTTGTAGTAAGTTAGAGGAAAGTTAAATAGGAAGTTAAGAAAAGAAGGTTAAATTTTTTAAGAGGGAAAAAGAGAGTAGCTTTTTAAATTTTTTAATTGTACTTTAGATGAAGGTTTACAGAATAGTTTCTCATTAAACAATTAGTACATATATAGTTTTATGACAATGGTTAACAACCCCACAACATGTCAACACCAACCCTTCTCAACTTTGAGTTCCCCATTACCAGCTTTTCTTTCCCCTCCTGCCTTCTAGTCCTTGTCCCTGGACTCTTGTGCCCCATTAGTCTCGTTTTGTTTTATGGGGCTGTCTAATCTTTGGCTGAATGGTGAACTTCGAAAGTGACTTCATTACTGAGCTAAAGGGTGTCCAGGGGCCATGCTCTCAGGGTTTCTGTACTCTACGTCAGGACAGTAAGTCTGGTCTTTTTTTGTGAGTTAGAATTTTGTTCTACATTTTTCTCCATCTCTCTCTGGGACCCTCAGTTGTGATCCTGGTCGGAGCAGTCAGTGGTGGTAACCGGGCACCATCTAGTGGTATTGGATTCAGTCTGGTGGAGGCCGTGGTAGTTGTAGTCCATTAGTCCTTTAGACCAATCTTTCCCTTGTATCTTGTTTCCTTCATTCTCCCTTGCTGCCGAAGGTGTGAGACCAGTGGAGTATCTTAGATGGCTGCTCACAGGTTTTTAAGACCCCAGACGCTACTCACCAAGGTAGAATGTAGAACATTGTCTTTATAAACTGTGTTACGTCAATTGAGTTAGATGTTTCCCAAGGCCATGGTCCCCACAGCCCCCTGCCCAGCAATTCAGTGCCTAAGGGAGTTTGGATGGGTCTATGGAAATTCCATAACCTTTCCTTGTACAAGTTGTGTTGGTTTCCCCAGTATTGTGTACTGTCTTACCCTTCACCAAAGTTACCACTTATATATTGCTTATTTAGTATTTCCCACCCCCACCCCTCCTATCCCTCGTAACCAACAAACATTGTTTCTCTGTGTGTAAACTTTTTCATGAGCTTTTACAGTAGAGGTCTCATACAATATTTGTCTTTTGTGATTGACTTATTTCACTCAGCATAATGTCCTCCAGTTTCATCCATGTTATGAGATGCTTCACAGATTCATCATTGTTCTTTCTCGTTGCATAATACCCCATTGTGTGTATGTACCATAGTTTGTTTATCCATTCATCTGTTGATGGGCAACTAGGTTGTTTCCATCTTTTTGCTATTGTGAACAATGCTGCAATGAACATGGGTGTGCATATGTCTATTCGTGTGACGGCTCTTATTTCTCTGGGATATATTCCTATGAGTAGGATTGTTGGATCATGTGATATTTCTATTCCTAGTTTTCTAAGGAAGCGCCAAATCATTTTCTAAAATGGTTGTAGCATTTTGCTTTCCCATCAGCAGTGCATAAGAGTTCCGATCTCCCTGCAGCCCCTCCAACATTTGGTATTTCCAGTGTTTTTGATTCGTGCCAGTAATGCCGGTGTGAGATGGTATCTCATTGAGGTATTAATTTACATTTCTCTAATGGCTAGTGATCGCGAGCATTTCCTCATGTGTCTCTTGGCCACCTGAATGTCTTCTTTGGTGAAGTGTCTGTTCATTTCCTTTGCACAATTTTTAATATGATTCTTTGTCTTTTTGTTGTTGAGGTTTTGGGTTTTCTTGTAGACTTTAGAGATTAGACCTTTGTCTGACTTGTAATGTCCAAATTTTTTTTCCCAGTCTGAAGTTTCCATTTTTACTCTTTTGGTGAAGTCTTCTGATAAGTAAAAGTGTTTGATTTTTAGATGATCCCAGTTATCTAGCTTATCTTCTGGAGTTTGTGTGTTGTTGGTTATGGTTTGTATTCTGTTAATGTCATGTATTAAGCCCTCTAGCGTTGATCCTGTTGTTTCTTCTACGAACTTGATACTTCTTGGATTTATATTTAGGTCTTTGATCCATTTTGAATTAGTTTTTGTGTATGCTGTGAGGTATGAGTCCTGTTTCAGTTTTTTGCTGATAGACATCCAGTTTTCCAAGCACCATTTGTTAAAAAGACTGTCTTTTCCCCATTTGATGGACTTTGGAACCTTGTCAAAGATCAGGTGATCACAGGTGGATGGATTTACATCTGGGTTCTCAATTCTATTCCGTTGGTCAATGTATCTGTCATTGTACCAGTACCAGGCTGTTTTGACTACCGTAGCTGTATAGTAGATTCTGAGATCAGGTAGTGTGAGTACTCCTACTTTATTCTTCTTCTTCAATAGTGCTTTTCTTATTCGGGGCTTCTTCCCTTTCCATGTAAAGTTAATGAGTAGTTTTTCCATCTCTTTAAAGAATGTTGTTGGTTTTTGGATTGTGATTGCATTGTATTTGTAAATTGCTTTGTGTAGAATTGTCATTGTCACAATGTTGAGCCTACCCATCCATGAGCATGGTATGTTTTTCCATTCATGTAGATCCCTTTGGGTTTCTTGCAGTAGTGCTTTGTAGGTTTCTTTGTATAGGTCTTTTACATCCCTGGTCAGATTTATTCCTAAGTATTTTATTTTTTAGGGAACATTATAAATGGTAATGTGTTCCTGATTTCCTTTTCATCGTTCTCTTTATTGGTATATATGAAAACAACTGATTTTTGTATGTTTATCTTGTATCCTGCTATGCCACTGAATCTTTCGATTACTTCCAGTAGTTTTCCCGTGGAGTCTTTAGGGTTTTCTATGTATAGTATCATATCATCCGCAAGCAGGGACAGTTTAACTTCTTCATTACCAATTTGGATGCCGTTTATTTCTTTTTCTTATGTTACTGCTCTAGTTAGAACTTCCAGCACTATGTTAAATATGAGTGGTGACAAAGGGCATCCTTGTCTTGTTCCTGTTCTCAAGGGGCATGTTTTCAGCCCCTCTCCATTAAGAATAATGTTGGCTCTTGGTTTTGCATAGATGCCCTTTATTATGTTGAGAAATTTCCCTTCTATACCTATTTTATTGAGAGTTTTTATCAGGAATGGGTGTTGGACTTTGTCGAATACCTAGTCTCCATCTATTGAGATGATCATGTGACTTTTGCCTTTTATTTATGTGGTGGATTACGTTGACTGATTTTCTAATGTTGAACCATTACATACTTGGTATGAATCCTACTTGGTCGTGGTGTATTATTTTTTTGATATGATGCTGAATTCTATTGGCTAGAATTTTGTTGAGAATTTTTGCATCTATATTCATGAGAGATATTGGTCTGTAATTTTATTTTCTTGTGGCGTCTTTGCCTGGTTTTGGTATCAGGGTTATGCTGGCTTCACAGAATGAATTCAGAAGTTTTGCTTCCTTTTTGATGTTCTGAAATATTTTCAGGAATACTAGTATAAGCTCTTCTCTGAATGTTTTGTAGAATT
Organism: Trichechus manatus latirostris; assembly: GCF_000243295.1. Taxonomy (NCBI): domain Eukaryota; kingdom Metazoa; phylum Chordata; class Mammalia; order Sirenia; family Trichechidae; genus Trichechus; species Trichechus manatus. The sequence goes on from NW_004443955.1 coordinate 6,659,657, forward strand.
CTCCAGTGAAGTCATCTGGGCCAGGGCTTTTTGTTGTTGTTAGGAGTTTTTTTAATTGCCTTTTCAATCTCTTCTCTTGTAATGGGTGTGTTCACATTTTCAACATCATTTTGTGATACTTTGTGTAGGTAGTGTGTTTCTAGAAGTGTATCCATTTCCTCTAGGTTTTCAAATTTGTTGGAGTATAGTGTTTCATAATACTCTGTTATAATCTGTTTTATTTCAGTTGTGTCTGCTGTAATGTCCCCCATTTCGTTTCTTATTCAGGTTATGAGTCCTCTGCTGTTTTTCTTTTGTCAGTCTGGCCAGTGGTTTTTTGATGTTGTTGATTCTTTCAAAGAACCAACTTTTGGTTTTCTTGATTCTTTCCATCGTTTTTCTATTCTCTATTTCATTTATTTCTGCTCTGATCTTTATTATTTCCTTTCTTATTGTGGCTGTGGGTTTTTTTTCTTTTTTTGATGTTCTCTATTTGTTCGAGTTCTGTAGATAATGTTTTGATTTTGTCCCTTTTTTCTTTTTTGATGTGTGCATCTATTGCTATAAATTGTCCCCTGAGGACTGCCTTTGCTGTGTCCCAAAAGTTTTGGTATGATGTGTTTTCATTCTCGTTTGATTCTAGGAATTTTTTGATTCCATCTCTGATTTTTTGTATTGCCCAGTGATGTGTAAGCAGGGTGTTTATTCAGTTTCCATGTAATAGATTTTTTTCCTTGCTCTTTCTGTTGTTAATTTCTACCTTGATGGAATTGTGGTCAGAGAAGATACTTTTTATTATCTCAACGTTTTGGATCTTGTTGAGGACAGCTCTGTGGCCTAAGATGTGGTCTATTCTGGAGAATGTTCCAAGTGCATTGGAAAAGAATGTGTACTTTGCAGCTGTTGGATGGAGTGTTCTATATACGTCTATGAGGTCAAGATGGCTGATTGTGCCCTTTAGGTCTTATGTATCTTTGTTGAGTTTCTTTTTAGATGTTCTGTCCTTTACCAAGAGTGATGTGTTAAAGTCTCTTACTATTATGTGGAACTGTCACTTTCTCTTTTCAGTGCTGTTAGAGTTTGTTTTATGTAATTTGGAGCCCTGTCATTTGGTGGGTAGATGTTTATTATGGTTATGCCTTCATGCTGGATTGTCCCCTTAATCAGTATATAGTGTCCTTCTCTGTCTTTCATGGTGGATTTTGTTTTAAAGTCTATTTTATCTGAGATTAGTATTGCCACTCTTGCTATTTTTTGGTAGTTGTTTGCTTGGTATATATTTTTTCAATCCTTTGATTTTTAATAAATTTACATCTTTGTTTCTAAGATGTGACTCTTGTAGACGGCATATTGATGGATCCTTTTTTTAATCCATTCTGCCACTCTCCATCTCTTTATGGGTGCATTTAGGCCACTTACATTCATTGTAATTATTGATAGGTGTGAGTACATTGCTGTCATTTTTGTAGTGCTTTATATAGCTGTCATTTTGTAGTGCTGACGTTTTCTTTGTTGTTCTTACTCTCATGTGCTGAATTCCTTTTGTTTGTGGATTTTTTTCATTTCTTTTGTTTTTGTAGATTTTGCTTTTGATGAGGCTTTATGTTTTTCCTCTTTATTTTGTTGAGTAGGTTTGTTAATGTTCTTTGTGGTTACTTTGAAATTTACCCGATCTTCCTAAGTTTGAAGCAGTCTATTATAACTTGGTATCGCCTTGCCTTCCTCTTCACTAGAAGATTATATACCTACACCATTTATTCTCTCTCTCTTCTATTGTTCTGATGTTGTTTTCATTTACAGATTAATTTCTCTGATTCCCTGTTGTATTTCTTTTGGCTTTGGATAGTCCTTGAGAGTTCATTTCCTAGACTGGTATCTGGCTGGTGTGATCCTGTGTCCTAGATTCGGCCCGTGAGCTGATATTTTTGTTCTCAGATAGAAGGACTCCCTTTAATACTTCTTGTAAGTTTAGTTTGGTTTTTACATATTCCCTTAATTTCTGTTTATCTGGAAATGCCCTAATTTCACCATTATATTTGAAAGAGAGTTTTGCAGGATATATTTTTCTTGGCTGGCAATTTTTTTCTTTCAAGGTTTTATGTATGTCATCCCACTGCCTTTTTACCTCCATGGTTTCTGCCGAATAATCTGAGTTTAGTTTTACTGTTTCTTCTCTTCATGTGACGTTTTGTTTTTCTTGAGCTGCTCTCAGGATTCTTTGTCTTTGGTTTTAGTGACCATGATTATGATACGCCTTGGTGATTTTTTTTTTTGGGGGGGGTCTATCCTATATGCGGTTTCTTGACCTTCTTGGATTATCAGCTTTTCATCTTTCATGACAATGGGGAAGTTTTATGTCAGCAGTCCTTCAATGATCCTCTCCGCATTTTCTGTTTTCTCCCCCTGTTCTGGAACTCCAATCACTTGCAAATTTTTGCTTTTGATTGTATCCCAGATAATTCTCAGGGTCTCTTCACTTTTCTTCATTCTTGTTTCTGATTTTTCCTCAAACAGAGTTGTATCCAAGTGTTTGTCTTCAATTTTTTTGATCTTGTTTTCCACCTTTTCCAACCTGCTCCTCAGCCCTTCTATGACAGTTTCCATTTCTGAAATCTTGTTGTTTATCTTTTGGATTTCTAATTGTTGTTTTTGTATGATTTCTAGTTGTGAATTTATTTTAGAATTGTGTTCCTGCATTATTTTCCTGAATTCTTCCATTTTTTGTTTGCATTTTCCATGAATTTGTCTGTCTTTTCCATGAATTTGTCTGTTTTTTCCTCATTTTTTCTGCTTTTTGCTTCATCTCTTGGATAGCTCTGAATATTAGAGATTTAAATTCCCTATCAGGTAGTTCTAGTGCCTTTTCTTCTACTAGAAAGTCATCTGGTGTTTTATTTTGGATGCCTACTGGAACTATCCTGTCCTGTTTTTGTAAATGTTTTGATATTGTCTGCTGTCTTTGGGGCATTCGGTAGTCATTTTCCTCATTTATTGATTGTAGATTTGTTTGTTTCATCCTGCTTTTTTGTTTTATTGGTTATGTCTGAGCAGGTGGCCTGTGTATTCTTTGTTCTTTGCTCATCTTCGGTACCTATACTTTTCATCTCTTTCTCCAACTGGCAGGGTCAGTCGCTCAATTATGGTACAGCTGAGCAGGTCTAGCTGAAGAGGAGTTGCTGGGATGGCTTGTTTGTGGTATGTACTAGGGTCAACAGGTCAGGCTGGGAATCAGTGCAGGGCAGGTTTCCAGTAGGCCGTGCCTGTGCTGCTTGGGGGTGTGATGCTCAGTGCATGGTACAGGTAGGCAGGATAGAAGAGGGAGATTGTGATGTGTGGAGCTAAGATGGGTTTGGGAAAGAAAAGAGAAAGGAGAGAGGAACAGGAGCCAAAAACCTACAAACAAAAAAGAGTGCTAAGAGAGCTTTCCATTGGAGTGGAGAGATGAGAGACTGAGAAATGGAGAAAAACAAAAAGGAGAAGAAGAAAAAAATGAATAAATAAAAATTAGAAAAAAAAAAAGCCCCCAGGGATCACACCTATGCGTCTGTAAGGTCTGGGGAACTTGCTCCCGTGCCTTGAAGTACAGCCTGGCTAAAAAGGGTAGAGGTGTCACTCAGCGCCAGGTATTCAGTAGACAGGAAAGAAGGTAAGTATAGAGAGATGAGAAACTGAGTAATGAAGAAAGACAAAAAGGGAAAAAGTGAGAAAAGAAAACAAAACAAATTTAAAAAAAGAACAAGAAAAACCAAAAAAATTAGGAAAAAAAAAAAAAAAGAAATGCCTTCAGGGATCCATCTGGGCATCTGCGCAAAATGAGAGGTAGGTCCCAAGCCGTGCAGTACTGCCCAAATAGAACGGGCTACCAATTCGAGAAAAGAATAAGAAAACAAACAAATAGATCAAAACAAACAAACAAAGGCCTTGGGATCCTGCCAGCATGGTAGTGCGGGCCAGGAAGCAGTTTCACATTTGAGCAGCCCTTCACAGCCTTTCAGGAAGAAGCAAAGATGGTTCACTGAGCCAGGTATTTGAGAGAAAGGAGGGGGAGGTTGTGAGAGGTATGGAAGAAATCAATGAAGCAGAAAAAAGCAACACCAGCAGCCAACAAATGGCATGCAGGAGCAAACCAGTGTGGGCAAGTGGAATCCAACCAGCACTGGGGTGAAACCAGCGGTGCTTCCTGGCCAAGAGACTGTGGCCTCAGGAAGCAGAGGAGGCCGAGTGGGGGTGAAGAAGGGTGGGGGTGGGAAGGTGTATATCCCTGGTTACTGGTTTTTCTGTCTCCTGTTGGAAGCTCCGTGAAGCTGCTTTCCCATACCCTCTGTTCACAGATCTCTGATAGGAGTCCAAGATGGCAGATCCGTGCTGCATTAGCTGACAGGGGACCTCTGCATGTCTATCTCTCCTCACTCTCTGTTCTCTGTCAGTTTCTTATTCCATTCTGTGCTTGGCTAAGTTCTTTATCTCTTCATTTTATACTTAGGGTTTCAGGATTGACGTATTCTCTGTTTGGCTTAGTTTTTTGGATCTTTGCTGTGGAGGGATGGTGTGGTGCTTCCGTCTATAGCGCCATGTTGCCCAGAAGTCCTCAAGAGTAGCTTTGTTTTAAAATAGAATGTCTGGTTATGCCAGAATATGAAAGACAAAAACTGAACTTGAGAATATAATTAATTGTAGAAGGTTAGAGGGAAGTCGAATACAAAGTTATGAGATATGCTAAAGAAAGGAGTGAATATGTTCATTTTTTTACACTTGAAGTATTATGATATGACAAATACGTAACAAAGACAAGAAAATTGGAAAGGTTGTTAAAGTTTTTTATGATCAAAATTCTTGTTTATTGTAACTGAAGTTTTGATGAATTAATTCATGAGAATTTTTAAAAGCTTTAATATCAAGTAGCATTCAAAACAAAGAATTGGGGTTCTCACTGTTGAAATAACAAAATTTTCCTTGATTGCTAGATTGAAGAGTTAACTTTATTCTTTATGTAATCTGCCTTGAAGGCAAGGGTTCAACAGAATAAATTTTTGAATCAAAAACCAAGCCACACTGCTTTAGAAAAAGTTAGTTTTTACTTTTAAGATCTTTGGTTAAATAACTCGAATAGTGTTCCTATAATGAACTCCTGACAATTTTGAAACTTCATAGAAAACCACAACAGATTTATTCTGTTTTATAATCAGAAAAGTGCTAAAAAATTTTGTAAAAATGTGAATTACATGAAACGTGTTGTCAAATCAAGAGAAGTGCCACATTTTCTAACTTAAGAAATCCAAATGTCTCTTTGGACAAGCTAGCCTTCTGGATACTTAAAAACTATATTTAAATGCCCCAGTGGCCAGAAGCAGACGACTGTAGAGGTATACAACTAATCCCAAGATCGTGGAACAAGATTTAATAAACTTTGCTGAAATTTTTCTACTTTGCTTTACAATTGTAGAGTTTCTCATGTTATTAGCCTTGCTTCATTATTGTGGTCTCATTCCTTGGTAATTTATAATGAAGGTCTATATAGGTTTTATGATTTGTCTTTCTGTGATCACTTCTACCCTTTAAAGAGAAAATACTTTTGTTAAATTAGCCCAATCAGTAACTAACTTTGATAGTTTGCTTGCTATTTTAATTAATTACCTAATGATATTGGCCCTTGATTGCATTCTTAAAGACTAAATTGATTATCTTTATTATTGAAACAACTAACCTTGGACTAATCAAATGTTGCATAAACTATTTCTCTAACATTTTTAATCAATCTAGTGTTTCCTCAGCAATGCATAAGATTACGTATCTTGAAAAAAATAAGTTTATAGAAAAGACTGGTTTCATACCTTGGGTTAGTGTTTCAGAAATGCCAGGTTGTTCCTTCAAACGTGGTCTTGAACTACACATGTCCCAACCAAAAGATCACAGAAGCCAAGTGTCTGAGCTATGACATGGTGCAGTAGGGTGTCTGTTTATAATAAAATAAGAACAGAAAGAAAGCACCCATAGAGTAGGTCCATGCAGAAGAAAGCACTCTTATAATGGTGAACAAGGAATCTCTACAGATATTCACGATCAAAAGTTAGAAATGCCTAAGCACATCTTAAAACTGAGGCACCTGAGAGTTCGGTCAAAATGGCGCTCTAGGCAGAAGCACCACGACATCCCTCCACAGCAAAGATCTGAAAAACTAAGCCGAACAGAGAATATAACAATCCTGAAACCCTAAAACATCAAATGAAGAGATAAAGAACTCAGCCAAGCACCAAAGGAGTGAGAAAACTGACAGAGAATGGACAGCGAGAAGAGATACATGCAGAGGTCCCCTACAAGCTAACGCAGTGTGGATCCGCCATATTGGACTCCTATCGGAGACCAGCAAACAGGGTATGAGAAAGCAGCCTCATGGAGTGTCCAGCGGGAGGCAAAACAACTGGTAATTTGCAATATATGCTTTCCCATCCCCCACGCTTCTTCACCCTGACTCGGCCTCCTCTGTTTCCCACGGCCACAGACGCTTCTCCAGGAAACACCGGCTGCTTGGATTCCACACACCTGAATGGGCCGGCTCTCTGAGTGCCATTTGTTGGCTGCTGGTGTTGCTTTTTTCTGCTTCTTTGGATTTCTTCCTTACCTCTCACCACCTCCCCCTCCTTTCGCTCAAATACCTGGCTCTGTGTGCCATCTTTGGTTTTTCCTGAGGGGCTGAAGAGCTCCGGTAATTTGTGATACATGCTTTCCCACTCCCTACCCTTCTTCACCCACACTCGGCCCCCTCTGCTTCCCGCAGACAGTCTCTTATCCGAGAAACCCCAGCCCACACTAGCTGGCTCTCTGAGTACCGTTTGGTGGCTGCTAATGTTGCTTTTTTTTCCTGCTTCTTTTGATTTCTTCCTTACGTCTCACCACCTCCCCCTCCTTTCGCTCAAACACCTCACTCCGTGCGCCAACTTTGCTTCTTCCTGAGGGGCTGTGGAGCTCCGTTCGAGTGTGGAGCAGCTTCCCAGTCTGGGCTGCCGCACTGGTGGGATCGCGGGGCTTTTGTTCATTTGTTTGTTTTGAATTGTTTGTTTTCTTTTCCTTTTCTTGAGTTGGGAGCCATTTCTGGCCAGGCGGTACTGCGTGGCAACAAGACATCCTCCTACGGTTGCACAGACGTGCAGAGGGATCCCTGAGGGCACATTTTTTTGTTGGTTTTTTTTTTCCTGTGTTTTTGGGGGCCTTTCTTGTTTTTTTTTTTAAATTTCTTTTATTTTCCCTCTTTTTCCCTTTTTGTTTTTCTTCATTGCTCAGTTTCTCACCTGTCTATATCTTCCTTCTCTTCCTGTTCCCTGAATACCTGGTGTTGTATACCTCTACGCCTTCTAGCCAGGCTGTACTGCAACACCTGAGAGTGACTTCCCCAGACCTCATAGCTGCACCGGAGGGATCGCTGGGAACTTTGCGGTTCTTTAACCTTTCTAATTTTTATTTATTCATTCTTTTCTTTTCTTCCCCTTCCCCTTTCTGTTTTTCTACATTTCATAGTCTCTCATCTCTCCACTCCAACAGCAAGATCTCCTAGAATTCTTTTTTGTTAGTTTGTATGTTTTTGGTTCCTGTTCCTCACTCCTCTCTCCCATAAACATCTTAGCTCCACAAATAACAATCTCCCTGCTGCATCCTGCCTACTTGCACTGTGCGTTTGAGGTCACCCTACCAAGCAGCACAGGCACGGCCTACTGGAACATGCCCTGCACTGATTACCAACCCACTCTGGTGGCTGTAGTAAGTGTCACAAACAACCCATCCCAGTAACTCCTCTTCAGCTAGACCTGCCATGATGTACCATATCTGAGTGACTGACCCTGACAATTGCAGAAGGAGATGAAAAGTATTGTGCCCACAGATGAGCAAACAAAAAAGATCACACAGTCCACCTGCTCAGACATAGTCAATTTTTTTAAAAATGAGACGAAACAAACAAATGTACAATCAATAAACGAGAAAAATAACTACTGAATGCCTCAAAGACAGCAGACAATATCAAAACATGTACAAAAACAGGACAGGATGGTTCAAGTAGGCATCCAAAATAAAACACCAGCTGACTCTCCACGGGAAGAAAATGCACTAGAACTACCTGATAGGGAATTCAAATCTCTAATACCCAGAATTCTCCAACAGCTGAGGCAAAAATCTGACAAACATGACTAAAAAGTAGACAAATTCATGGAAAATACAGACAAAAAATTGGAAGAATTCAGGAAAATAATGCAGGAACAAAATACCAAAATAAATTCACAACTAGAAATTATACAAAGGCAACAATTAGAAAACCAAAAGGTAAACAACTAGATTTCAGAAAAGGACGGTGTCATAGAAGGGCTGAGAAGCAGATTTGAAATGGTGGAAGACA
>NW_004443955.1:6672296-6688245 GCF_000243295.1 Trichechus manatus latirostris
TATGCTGAGTGAAATAAGTCAATCACAAAAGGACAAATATTGTATGAGACCTCTATTGTAAAAACCCATGAAAAAGTTCACACACAAAAAGTAACAATCTTTGTGGTTACCATGTATGGGAGGTGTTGGGTGGGAATACTAAATAGGCAATAGATAAGTGATATCTTGGTTGAAGGGTTAGACAGTACAGAATACTGTGGAAGCCAGCCCAACTTGTACAAGGAAAGATCATGGAAGCTCCATAGACACATCCAAATTCCCTGAGGGACTGAATTGCTGGGCAGAGGGCTGTGGGGACCATAGTCTCAGGAAGCATCTAGCTCAATTGGCATAACACTGCTTATAAAGACAATGCTCTACTTTCTACTTTGATGAGTAGTGTCTGAGGTCTTGAAAGCCTGCGAGTGGCCATCTAAGATACTCCACTGGTCTCATCCCTTCAGGTGCAAGGGAGAATGAAAAGAACAGGATACAAGGAAAAGATGAGTCCAAAGGACTAATTGTCCACAGCTACCAAGGCCTCCACCAGACTAAGTCCAGTACAGCTAGATGGTGCCCTGCTACCACCACTGAGTGCTCTGACCAGGATCACAACAAAGGGTTCTGGACAGAGCTGGAGATGGATGTAGAACATAATTCTATCTCACAAAAAAAGACCAGATTTACTGGCCTAAAGGAGACTGGAGGAACCCCGAGAGTATGGCCCCCAGACACCCTTTTAGCTCAGTGGTGAAATTACCTCTGAGGTTCACCGTTATTCTCGGAGTGGACAGCCCCATTAAACCAAATGAAACTAACGAGGTACAGTAGTCCAATGACAATGGCCAGAAGGCAGAAGGGGACAAGGAAGCTGATGTTAGGGTACCCAAGGTTGAGTAAGGATATCGTTGATGTGTTGTGAGATTGTTAACCATTGTCATAGGGCAACATTTGTAATAACTGTTAAATTAGAAACTATTTTTTTCTGTAAGCCTTCATCTTAAGTGAGAATAACAGCACATTTGGAAAAGTGTAGTCAATGTCACTGAACCGTGCATGTAGGAATTTTTGAACTGGTGTATCTTTGGCTATGTGTATTTTCACCAAAATAAAAAAAAAAGGTTGAGAAGTTAGAGGGTTGACATGTTGTGGGGTTGTTAACCAATGTCATAAACAATATGTGTACTACTGTTTCATGAGAAACTATTTGTTCTGTAAGCCTTCACCTGAAGTACAATAATAAAAAATAAAGCAAACAAGCAAACAAACAAACAAACAAAAAACCTGAGGCACCTGGCATAACTAAGGCAATGGCATAGGTTTAAATCAAACTCTCCCTAAATCTCTGCTTGTGCTTTCAAAATATGTGCACCCCCGTCTTGAATGAGCAAATATGTGGTTATTCTTATGATTCATACAAACGTTCTGTTATCAGAAAGAATGTTTGTAATTGATGTATGACAAAGTTATAGCTTATGGTTAAACAAGTGATAAGAACATTCCAGAAAGAAAATGATGAAAATGTCCTCCAAAAAGATGTCTTTGTAAAATTGTTATGCAAAATCTGTGTAACCGATATTATAAAAGGTTTACTTGTGATTAATGTGAAACCACCGACCCGCCCTGTAAAAACCCCTCTCCCTTTTCAGACTTTGCAGCACTTGCTATTTTACTAAGTGTTTGTCCAGCTGCAGCTGTAACAAATTTACAGTAAAACTCTTTCATTTCTCCCCTTACAGAGTTCTTGTTATTTTTAATCTTTGACATGAGAAAATAATCTGACAGCTGGACTATATGAAAAAGAACATGGCATCAGGATTGGAGAAAGACTCATTAACAACCTGCAATATGCTGATGACACAACCTTGCTTGCCAAAAATGAAGAAGGCTTTTAGTACTTACTGGTAAAATATTACACCCTTCAGTATAGATTATACCTAAATGTGAAAAAAAATAAAAAGTTTCACAACTGGGCCCATAAACAATATCATGATAAATGGTGGATAAATTGAAGTTGTCAAGGATTTCATTTTACTTGGATAAACAGTCAATGTTCGTCAAAGCAGCCGTCAAGAAATTAAACCATGTATGGACCTACTGAACTGGTTGAGACTGGAGGACTCCCTGAGATACTTCCCTGAGGTACTCTTCAAACTTTGACCAGAAACTAACCCCTGAGATCACCTTGTAGCTAAATAACAAACTGGCTCAAAAAATAATGAACATCACCCATAGGTACTGTGATCCTTTAAAAAAATCACCTATATGAGATCAAAAGTCAACAATTACTTTAAAACAAAGATGAGAATGTAAAGGGGCAGGGAAACTAGATTCATGGAAACAGAACAACCAGACAGAAACAATGAGAAAGTTCACATATTGTGAAGAATATAACCAATGTCACTCAATATCTTGTATAGAAATTGAATAGGAACCTAAACTGCTGTGTAAACCTTCACCAAAAAACACAATAAAATATTATTGAAAAAAAAAGAAAGACATAAATCAGTGTATTGCACTGGCAAATCTGTGGCAAAATACCTTTTTACAATCTGTAAAAGCAAAAATGTCACTTTGATTACTATGGTGTGCCTGATGCAAGCTATGGCATTTTATGTTGCCTCATACACATGCAAAAGCTGGACAATGAGAAAAAAGGAAGACTGAAGAAGAACTGATTCATTTGAATTGCAGTGAAGGCAAAGAATATTGAATATACCATGGATTACCACAAGAACAGACTCCTGGTGATTCAGTGGTTAAGAGCTATGGCAATTCAAATCCACTAGCCACTCTTTGGAAACCCTATGGACAGTTCTATTCTGTCCTTTGGAGTCACTATGAGTAGGAATCAACTCGATGGCAAAAGGTTTGGTTTTCTTATTTTTGACCATAAGAACAAACAAATCAGTCTTGGAGGAAGGACAGCTAGAATGTTCATTAGAAGCAAGATGGTGAAACTTTGTACTGCTTACTTTGGATTCATCATCAGAAGGAACCAATCACTAGAGAAGGCCATCATGGTTGGTGTCTTAGGCTGGGTTATCTAGAGAAGCAAAACCAGTAAAGTGTATAAATATATATATATAGAGAGAGACATTATATCAAGGAAACAGATCACGTGATTGTAGAGACTAGAAAATCCCAAGTCCATGGATCAGGGTAGAGGCCTCTCCCAAGTCACACAGCTGCAGAAGCTGGCAAGCCCAAGATCCGCAGGTCGGAGAGCAGGGCTCCCGCTCACAGGCTGTGCAGATCGACGAATCCCAGGTTCGGCAGATAAGCTGACAGTTCAGGTCCCAAGAACGGGAGATGAGATGACTGGAAGCAGCCACAGGATCCAGAGAGAGCAAAAAGCCAGAACGTCTGCTTATATACAGGTGTGGGCCACACCCCCAAGGAGACTCCCTTTCATCTGATTGGCTACTCACAGTATATTCAATCATGGGAGTGATTACATTAAAACACTGATCATGGCCCAGCCAAGTTGACACACAATCTCAACCATCACACTTCGTAAAGTACAGGGTCAGCAAAAAAGAGGGAAACCTTCAATGAGATAGATTGACACAGTGGCTGCTACAATGGGCTTAAATATAGCAACAAAAGTGAGGATGACACAGGACTGGGCAAAATTTCATTCTGTTATTTATAAAGTCAGTATGAGTCAGTGTCAACTCGACAGCATCTAACAACATAAAAGAAAAAGATTTTTGCTCATGAGATTAAGTAAAAGATCTTCAAATGAGGAGATTATTCTGGGTTATCAGGGTGGGCCATAAATATACTCACATGCATCCTTATTAGAGGGAGATTTCAGACACACAGAAGAGAAAGTGAAGTGAAGATGGAGCAGAAAAAGATTTGAAGATATTGGTCTTGAAGATTGTAGTGATGTGCCACAAACCAAAGAATATGGACAGCCACCAGAAGCAAGGATCAAATTCTCCCTTAGAGCCTCTGGAGGACGACAATCCTGCTGATACCTTGATTTTACCTCAATAATACTGATTTCAGACTTCTAGACTCCAGAACAGTGAGAGAATAATTTTATGTTGTTTTAAGACACAAAATTTTTGGTTATTTGTTACACTAGTCACAGAAAACTAATACAGCACCTCAATACAGCCAAGTGACGTTCTTGGATACATCCCAGTTTTAGAATTATCAGAGAAAACTGGAAGGTTAGACAAAATTTTAAATTTAAGAAATTAAGCAGGGTTCACCTTAAAATGTGAGACTCGTGGAAGAGTCTTCTTATTTGTCTATGGTGGAAAATGTAAGGCATAAAACAAAACAATGCAATACTAAAGAAAAAAATAAATTAAAAAACAAGCTTCAAATGTAATCCTGATCCAAATACCAACAGCATTCTTTAACTAGATGGAAAAACTAACCATTAACTTTATATGGAAAGAAAAGAGGGCCCATGTAAGTAAAGTACTATTGGAGAACAAGAATAAAGTAGGAGGACTTGCGCTACCTGACCTCCGAACCTACTATACAGCTACAGTAGTCAAAACAGCCTGGTACTGGAACAACGATAAACACATTGACCAATGGAACAGAATCAAGAACCCAGATGTAAATCAATCCACCTATGATCACCTGATCTTCAACAAAGGCCCAAAATCCATTAAATGGGGGAAAAAGTCTTTTTAACAAATGGTGCTGGCAAAACTGGATGTTTATCTTTAAAAAATGAAAGAGAACACATAATTCATATCATACATAAAAACTAATTCAAAATGGATCAAAGACCTAAATATAAAACCAAAAACTATAAAGGTCATAGAAGAAAAAATAAGATCAACTCTAGAGGCCCTAATACACAGCATAAATAGGATATAAATGATAACTAACAATACATAAACACCAGAAGATAAGCCAAATAACTGGGATCTTCTAAAAATTGAATACTAATACTCATCAAAAGACTTCACCAAAAGAGTACAAAAAGAACCTACATTCTGGGGAAAAAAAAATTGGCTTCGACAAAGGTCTAATCTCTAAAATCTATAGGAAAACCCAATACCTCTACAGAAAAAAAGATAAATAATCCAATTAAGAAACGGGCAAAAGATATGAACAGACACTTCACCAAAGAAGATATTCAGGTGGCTAACAGACACATGAGGAAATGCTCGAGATCACTAGTCATTCCAAAAAAAAAAAAAAACCAACCCAAACCCGTTGCCGTTGAGTCGATTCTGACTCATAGCGACTGTATAAGACAGAGTAGAACTGCCTCGTACGGTTTCCAAGGAGCACCTGATGGATTAGAACTGCCAAACTTTAGTAGCTGTAGCTCTTCACCACTATGCCACCAGGATTTCCATTAGAGAAATGCAAGTCAAAACTACAATGAGATACCATCTCACCTAACATTACTGGCACAAATGAAAGAAGAAAAAAAAACCCAGAAAATAACAAATATTGGAGAGGCTGCAGGGAGGTTAGAACTGTTATGCACTGTTTGTGGGAATGCAAAATGGTACAACCATTTTGGAAAATGATATGATGCCTCCTTAAAAAGCTAGAAATGGAAATACCATATGATCCAACAATCCCAGTCCTAGAAATATATCCCAGAGAAATAAGAGCCACACAGCAACAGACATATGCACATCCATGTTTATTGCAGCATTACTCACAATAGCAAAAAGATGGAAACAACCTAAGTGCCCCATCAACAGATGAATGGATAAACCAACTATGGTACATACACACAATGGAATACTATGCAACAATAAAGAACAATGATGAATCTGCAAAACATCTCACACATGGATGAATCTAGAAGGCATTATGTTGAGTGAAATAAGTCAATCACAAAAGGGCAAATATTGTATGAGACCACTATTATAAAAACTCAAGAAAAGGTTTACACACAGAAAGAAATAGTCTTTGATGGTTACGAGGGAGGGGAGGGGTGGGGAGGGAAAAGCACTAAATAGACGATAGATAAGTCATAACTTTGGTGAAGGGTAAAACAGTATACAATACTGGGGAAGTCAGCACAACTTGACCAAAGCAAGGTCATGGAAGCTTCACAGACACATCCAAACTCCCTGAGGGACGGAATTACTGGGCTGAGGGCTGGGGACCATGGTTTTGGGGGACATCTAGCTCAACTAGCATAACATAGTTTATAAAGAAAATGGTCTACATCCTACTTTGGTGACTAGCATCTTCAGTCTTACATGCTTGTGAGTGGCCATCTAAGATACTCCACTGGTCCCAGTCCATCTGGAGCAAGGGAGAATGAAGAAAACCAAAGACACAAGGGAAAGATTTGTCCAAAAGACTAATAGACCACAACTACCACACCTTCACCGGAATGAGTCCAGCACAACTAGATGGTGCCTAGCTACCACCACCAACTGCTCTGACAGGGATCACAATAGAGGGTCCTGGACAGACCTGGAGAAAAATGTAGAACAAAATCCAAACTCACAAAAAAAGATCAGACTTACTGGCCTGACAGAGACTGAAGAAATCCAAGAGTATGTCCCCTGGTCACCCTTTTAACTCAGTCCTGAAGTCACTTCTGAGGCTCAAACTTCAGCCAAAGATTAGACAGGCCCAAAAAATAAAATGAGACTAAAGGGGTACACCAGCCCAGGGGCAAGGATGAGAAGGCAGGAGGGTACAGGAAATCTGGTAATGGGGAACCCAGGGTTGAGAAGTGTCGAGTGTTGCCTGTCGTGGGGTTAGCAACTGATGTCACTAAACAATATGTGTATTAATTGTTTAATGAGAAACTAATTTGCTCTGTAAACCTTCATCTAAAGCACAACAAAAAATTTAAAAAAGAAAAGCATGTGATAAGCTTATAAAATTAAAAAAAACAAGCTTCAGTAACTTGAGGAAAACTACACTAATAACTATTATACTCCTAAAAAATCTCCTAAATAATTTATCAGTCAAAACTGGAATCAAAATTAAATTACAAATTATGTAAATAACAATGACTAGCATCAGGTTAATGATGGTTGTTTAAACACGTACATTTATCACCTCTTTTTTCTAGAATCTACTAAAATTGTAGCAATAAATTAAAGAATTATAAACCCCCAAGTGCAAAGTGAATGGGAAGGGTGATATCGGTGGATGAAATATTTCAACACACTTTTTAAACCTGAAATGGAAGGTGGAGTTACAAGATATGGAAGCCTAACAACGAAAAGACAAACAACCCAATAAAACATGGGCAAAGTACTTAAATAGGCATTTTATCAAAGAAGATATATAAATGGCCAAAAAGCACATGAAAAGATGGTCTACGTCATTAGTCATTAGGGAAATGCAAATCAAAACCACAACGAAATGCCACTTCACTCCCTGTAGATGGCTGAGATAAAAATAAGAGAAAATAACAGATGATGGCAAGCAAGTGGAGAAATTGGAACCCTCATTCATTCTGGTGTTAATGCAAAATGGTACAGCTACTGTGGAAAATAGTTTTGTGGTTCCTCAAAAAGTTAAACATAGAACTACCACATGACCTAGTAATCCCAATTGTAGACATATACCCGAAAGAATTGAAAGCAGTAATGCAAACAGATACTTGTACACCAATGTTCACCGTAGCATTATTCACAATAATCAAAAAGTGGAAACAACCTAAATGTCCATCAACATATGAATGTATAAACAAAATGCAGTATATACATACAATGGAATACTATTCAGCCATAGGAGTCCTGGTGGCACAGTGGTTAAGAGGTTGGCTGCTAACCAAAATGTTGGCAGTTTGAATCCACCAGCTGCTCTTTGGAAACCCTATGGGCAGTTCTACTCTGTGCTATAGGGTCGCTATGAGTTGGAATTGACTCAGCAGCAACACATTTATATGTTTTTTTAATTGTACTTTAGAAGAACGTTTACCGAACAAACTAGCTTCTCATTAAACAGTTAGTACACATGTTGTTTTATGATACTGGTTAACAGCCCCACAACATGTCAACACTCTCTCTTCTCAACCTTGGGTTCCCTACTATCAACTTTCTTGTCCCCTCCGACCTTCTAGTCCTTGCCCCTGGGCTGATGTGCCCCTTTAGTCTCATTTTGTTTCATGAGACTAATCTTTGGATGAACTGTGAACCGCAGGAGTGACTTCACTACTGAGCTAAAAGGGTGTCCAGGGGCCATACTCTTGGGGTTTCTCCAGTCTCTGTCATGTCACTAAGTCTGGTCTTTTTTTGTGAGTTAGAATTTTGTTCTACATTTTTCTCTAGCTCTGTCTGGGACCCTCTATTGTGATCCCTGTCACAGTTGTCAGTGGTGGTAGCTGGGCACCATCTACTTGTACTGGACTCAGTCGGGTGGAGGTCATGGTAGCTGTGTCCATTAGTCCTTTGGACTAAGCTTTCCCTTGCATCTTTAGTTCTCTACATTCTCCCTTGCTTCTGAAGAGGTGAGACCAGTGGAGTATCTTAGATGGCTGCTCAGGCTTTTAAGACCCCAGATGTCAGCAGCGATGGATTTGGTTTGCTTTGGCTTTTATAGGAGAAATGAAGTCCTGATAAATGTACCATGTGGATTAACCTTGAAAATAGTTATGCTGAGTGAAGTAAGTCAATCACAAAAGGACAACTATTATATAATTTCACTTATATGAAATACCTAGAGTAGGCAATGTATAGAGATCCAAGTGTAATAGTGGTTTCTATGGGCAGGAGGGAGGGAAAAGGGTGAGTCATTGTATAGGAAGCATTAATTTTTTGTTTATGGTGATGAAAAATTTGGCAATGGATATTGGTGATGGTTGCACAATATGATTGATATAATTGGTATCACTTAATTGTACATGTGAAAAATGTTGAATTAGTAAATGTTATATATTTTTTACAATAAAAAAGAAAAGAAAAATTAAATTTCAGATATTCGAATGTTTCTATCCAGTGCAAAAGTGTGTCATGGCTCTATGTTCTTATTCCTGAGGCCACAAGCTGACCTTGGGTTTGTGATAAGGAAGGAGGGAGCAAAAATACAGCTGGACTGCTTAATGCTGCTTGAGAGAATCTAGCTTAGAACATTGATAGGCACTGATAAACAGTCTTGTGCATATACAGGCCACTGTTTTGCCACCTTTTGGAAAATTATAAGATGGATAAAAGTTTTTGGTTTTTTTTTCAAAGCATGTGAGCCTATATTTGTGTATATTTTAGAATGTTACAGGGGAACTGAGCTTAGTGTAGCCTCAATAAAATGCTATTATCAGATAAGGTTTTAATACCCAGAATGTAACCTGATGGAAATGGGTCCTGCTCAGTGCGGCCCCTTGAGTCAACTGAGAGACAACCAGACCTTTGAGAAAGATAAAGTGGACTTTATTGCAAGGCAGTCAAGCAAGGAGCTCAGAGACTAAGTCTCAAATCAAGCTTCCAAGGTTGGGGATTCTAAGGCGGTTATAAGGTTCAGGATAGGGAACTTATGTATAATTTGTGAAGTTTCTGGGAATAGGCAGGCAATTTCAGGAACTAATGGGCGCAGTGGGGGGGGGGTGCAATATGGCAGCTGCGGGCATGTGGTTTATTTGGGAGGTATGACACATGGAGTTTATCTAAGGACAGCTTTGCAGCTTATTGCTCATGTCCAAATTGGGGTGGGGGGTTGGTGAGTAGTGAAACGGCCTTGAGCAGAGAAGCAGTAAGATGACCTTGGGCATAATACAGAAATGTCTTATCAGGAACTCAAAGTTGGGGGGGGTGATGGGAGGAGTCGGAACAGTTTAATCCTATCAGTTGCATTCCCTCTTCTGGTTTTCAGGGTGATCGGTCTTGAAGATAGATCTTTATGTAAGTGGTGGCCCAGACCTCTGGAACTTTTGAGCTTGCTCACTGATGTAAACACGTGCATTGTAGGATCTGAGGTTTGTAGAGTTAGAGGAATACGGTAGGACATCTGAAGCATCATGATGTTCACAGCTGCCATGCAATTTTGAATGAACCTGGTAAGACAGTTTAAGAGGCAGGGCCAAAACAGAAAGATGAGTAAAAGAATTATCAGTGGAGGAACAAGGAGTCAGAGTCAGTGGAAGCTGGCAAACAGGGACGTTATCTATGACCACCAAATAGATGGAGTTTGCAGCTGTAGTAAAAACAGAAGGAATAACAAAATGATGTAAAGGCAATGTAAACATTAGGAGCACAATCATGATGGAGGGTCTCTGGTTTACAGGGGCATGGGTTAGGTATTAGCTTTGTTTTTTCTTTTCACGAATGTTTTAAGTCCTGCACAGGCTCGCAGGTCCAGTTGTTTTGTTGAGGTTGTTCTTGTTGCAGAGGATCTTCTGGGGGTGGTGCAGGTTTGAGGCGAGTGTGATGCACCCAATCTTTGATGTTTTTGAGTTTAGCTGCTGAGTGCGTGGTTAAAAGAACAGTATACGGTCCAGTCCACTGGGGTTTAAGAGGTTCTGCTTTCCAGATTTTCAGGAGAACTTGGTTACCAGGCTGCAATGGGTGAAGCAGGGCAACCACAGGATATTTTAGAGGGCCTAGAGCACACCTGAGAATAGGAGGTAGGACAGCAGACAAAGATAACAAATGTTTTCGGAGAGTGAGCTCCCCGGTGGCAGAAACCTGAAATTGGTTAAAGGTAAATTATTTTTAAGAAATGGTTTTCCATACATAATTTTGAAAGGGTTCAATTTGAGCCTGCTTCTAGGGGCGACTCTATGCACAAGAGGGCTAAGGGCAAAGATTGGGGTCAGGTTATCTTTGTTTTTTTGACAGATTTTGGCAATTTGTTTTTTTAGCCCATGATTCATCTTTTTAACTTTGTCGCTTGACTCTGGTCTCCAGGCTGACTGTAAGTTCCAGTTGATTCTTAAAAGTTTAGAGACTTTTGTGTAATTTGTGAGGTGAAGTGAGATCTGTTGTCACTTCCGATCCTTGTATGCAGGCTGAACCTGGGAGTCATTTTATTAAGGAGACGTTTTGTAGCTTCTTATGTGTTCTCTGTTTTACAAGGGCCATTTATGAAAATCTATTGTTGCTCTCCATTCAGCTGTTTGTTTGAGATCTCTAAGTGTAATTTGGGTCTGTTTTTGGAAGTTGTAGAGGGTTAAGTCTGGATTTGAAATGGGCTGATTGGACAAATCTGGCTGACTGGAATAGACTTCTTCAATAGTTTGGAGGCAGTCAGGATTGGCCCACATTCAGAGTTTGTTGGTAACAGGCTGGGTGGGTTCAGGGTAGAAGTTACCTTGAGTGTGACCTCTGCATTGTCCAGGAGCTGGGCTTGGTAGTGGGCCATTCTGCCTGCCATGAGTCAGAGCCTGCCTTTCTGCTCCAGTATGGTGACAACTGCATGAGGCACAAACACAGTCACAGGCTGACCTAAGGTAAACTTTTCAGCTTCAGCTAAAGGAGGCAAGTTGCTGCCACCTCCCTAAGACAGGCCAGCCATCCCTGAGGGACTGGATCTAGAAGTTTAGAAAAATACGCTACCTGTCTTTTCCAAGGATCCAGTTGTTGAGTTAAGACCCCCTGTTGCGACTCCCCCCATTTCATGTACACACAGTTTGAAGGGTTTCTGAAGTCTGGAAGTCTGAGTGCTAGGGCAGAGACTAGCTTCTTGATTTTCAAGGTTTGTTGATGCTCATCTGTCCATTTGAAAGGGTCAGAGTCCTTTCCTGAGATGGCTTCGTAGAGAGGCTTTGTTATTAACCTAAAGTTCGAGATCCAAATCCTGCAAAAAAAAAAAAAAAAAAAAAAAAACACCTATACCTAGAAAGACTCGAAGATGCTTCTAGGTGGTCAGGGTACATATCTGGAAGACTGCTTGTTTGTGTTCCGGCAGTAGGGCCTGCTGATCTTGAGAAATCTGGACACCTGGGTAAGTTAACTTTTGTTGTGATATTTGAACCTTGGCAGCGGATACTCGATAACCAACCTTGGCCAGAAAGTTTAAAGTTAGAATTGTGTTTTTCTCTAAGTCCTCTTTGGTAGAACTAGTGACAAGGCAGTCATCTACATTGAAGAAGGAGATCCTGAACCATTTGTAAACCTTGGAGATCTTTTGCCAAGGTAAATAGGGGAAACCCTGGCGGCATAGTGGTTAAGAGTTATGGCTGCTAACCAAAATGTCAGCAGTTCGAATTCACCAGGTGCTCCTTGGAAGCTCTATGGGGCAGTTCTACTCTGCCCTATACGGTCGCTATGAGTCAGAATTGACTTGATGGCAACAGGTTTGGTTTGGTTTTTTTTTGGTTCTAAACAGGATGGGGCTATTTTTGAACCCCTGAGGGAGAACAGTCCAGCAATATTGTTGTTTTTCCCTCAAATATGATTCTTCTCATTCAAAGGAATATATAGGGCTAAAGGAATGCAGAGGAAGGCATACTTCAGGTCTAGGAGAGTAAACCAGGCAGAGTCTGAAGATAGGGAGGTTAGGAGAGTATAAGGGTTCGGAATTGCGCTTAAGTCCTGCACAAACTGATACTCTCTTATTTTTGGCTTCTTTACCAGGAGCACTGGAGTGTTGAAAGCAGATTTACACTGGCAGATGATCCTTGCTTGTGGAAGTCTTTCCCGTTACCCCAATTACTTGTGTAGTTCGGGGAGAAAATGATCCTTTCATGTAATTCAAAACAGAATACGTTATTTCTGTATCAACAAGAAAATATATAAAGTTATTTTCCATCTTTGATGTAACCAGGGGCTCGGTGGACAAAGATTGGAGGTGAGTGAATGCCCCCGATCCTTGTCAGTCTGAATTTTCAGGCTGGGCTGATTGAAGCATCTCAGGGGAAGCTGGGCTTTGGCTGGGTTTCTGGTTCAGACATTCCTTCTTCCAGTGTCCCTCCTGTTTACAATAAGTACACTGATTTCAACCCAGCAGGGTAAGCCTTCTTGACAATGCCAGTGCAGTTGTCTCTTTGGATGGTTATTCTGGCCTGGTTCGAAAGGCCCTCGAGCCAGAGCAGCCACAAGGAAAGCTGCTTGTTGTTTGAATTTTGGGGTTTCCTTCTTTTCTTGAACCTGGTGTCTGTAGGTATACACTTTAAAGGCTATTTCAACTAATTGTGTTAGGCTCATAACTAGACTACCCTTGGCCTCTTATAACTTTTTTTCTTTTAGTGGCTGGTGTGCTTTGTCTAATAAATACTATGTTTATCATTTTTGCATTCTCTGGCTTTTCTGGGCTACAACTGTATATTATCAGAATGTGGCAAAAATTATTTCAAGGGAGTACTTCTGGCGAAAGGACACTCTAGGCAGAAGCACCACAACATCCCTCCACAGCAAAGATCTGAAAAACTAAGCCAAACAGAGAAAACAATAATCCTGAAACCCTAAAACATCAAATGAAGAGATAAAGAACTCAGCCAAACACCAAAAGGAGTGAGAAAACTGACAGAGAACGGAGAGCAGGGACAGATTCATGCAGAGGTCCCCTATCAGCTAACCCAGTGCAGATTCGCCATCTTGGACTCCTATGAGAGAGCAGCAAATAGGGGGTACGAGAAAGCAGCTTCAGGGAGCTTCCAGCAGGAGACAAAACAACCAGTAATTTGTGATATACTCTTTCCCACCCCCAACCCTTCTTCACCCCCACTAGGCCTCCTCTGTTTCCCACGGCCACAGTCTTTTGTCCGGGAAGCACCAGCTGCTGGGATTCCACCCGCCTGCACTGGCCAGCTCCCTGAGTGCCATTTTTTGGCTGCTGGTGTTGCTTTTTTTCTGTTTCTTTTGATTTCTTCCTTACCTCTCTCTTCCTTTCGCTCAAATATCTGGCTGCGAGCGCCACCTTTGCTTCTTCCTAAGGGGCTGCAGAGCTCCATTCGAGTGTGGAACTGCTTCCCGGTCTGGGCTGCCACAGTGGTGGGATCCCAGGTGTCTTAGTCATCTAGTGCTGCTATAACAGAAGTACCACAAGTGGATGGTTTTAACGAAGAGAAGTTTATTTCCTCACAGTCAAGTATGCTAAAAGTCCAAATTCAGGGCGTCAGCTCCAGGGGAGGACTTTTTCTCTGTCAGCCTTCTTCTCTTCGGTGTTCTGCTGGAATAGGAGCTTCTCAGTCCAGGGAACCCGGTACAAAGGATGTGCTCTGCTCCCAGCACTGCTTTATTGACGGTATGAGGTCCCCAACTCTCTGCCTGTTTCCCTTTCATTTTATCTCTTGAAAGATAAAAGGTGGTGCAGGCCACACCCCAGGGAAACTCCCTTTACATTGGCTGTGACCTGGGTAAAGGTAGTGTTACAATCCCACCCTAATTGTCTTTAACAAAATTACAATCACAAAATGGAGGCCAACCACACAATTCTGGGAATCATGGCCCAGCCAAATTGATACACACATTTTTTGAGGAACATAACTCAAACCATGACACCTGCTCTTTTGTTTGTTTTGAATTGTTTGTTTGTTTTCTTTTCCTTTTCTCAAGATGGGAGCCCATTCTGGCTGAGCAGTGCTACACGGCTTGGGACCTACCCCCTCAGCTTGTGCAGAGATGCAAAGGGATCCCTGAGGGCATTTCTTTTTTCGTGGTTTTTTTTTTTCTTTCTGTTTTTTTGGGGGGCTTTTCTTGTTTTTTGTTTTTAAATTTGTTTTGTTTTCTTTTCTCTCTTTTTCCCTTTCTTCATTACTCATTTTATTGTCTCGCTATACCTTCCCACTCTTCCTGTTCCCTGAATACCTGGCGCTGAATGCCTCTATGCCTTCTACCCAGGCTATACTGCAACACCTGGGAACAACTTCCCCAAACTTCATACCCGCACTGGCGGGATCCCTGGGAGCTTTGCTGTTCTTTTTCCTTTCTGATTTTTATTTATTCATTCTTTTCTTTTTTCTTCTTCTTCCCCTTTTTGTTTTTCATCATTTCATAGTCTCTCATCTCTCCACTCCAACGGCAAGCTCCCCTAGCACTCTTTTTTGTTTTTTTGTGTGTTTTTGACTCCTGTTCCTCTCTCCTATCTCCCATATCCATCCTAACTCCACACATAACAATCTCCCCCCTCCATCCTGCCTAAGTGCACCGTGCGTTTAACATCACACCAACAAGCAGCACAGGCAAGGCCTACCGGAACCTGTCCTGCACTGATTACTGACCCAACCTGGTGACTGTAGCAAGTGCCACAAACAACCCATCCCAGGAACTCCTCTTCAACTAGACCTGCCCTGCTGTACCATATCTGAGCAACTGACCCTGTCAATTGGAAAAGGAGGTGAAAAGTATCATGACCACAGACAAGCAAACAACAAAGAACACACAGCCAGCCTGCTCAGACAGAGCCAAATTTTAAAACAAAGGACAAAACAAACAAATCAACAATTAATAAACGAGAAAAATAACTACTAAATGCCCCAAAGAGAGCAGATAATATCAAAACATTTACGAAAACAGGACAGAATGGTTAAAGTAGGCTTGCAAAATAAAACACCAGATGACTTTCAGGTGGAAGAAAAGGCACTAGAACTACCTAATAAGGATTCAAATCTCTAATACTCAGAATTTTCCAAGAGTTGAAGAAAAAAGCAGACAGAAATGAGGAAAAAATAGACAAATTCATAGAAAAGGCAGACAAATTCATGAATTCATGGAAAATACAGACAAAAACATGGAAGAATTCAGGAAAATAATGCAGGAACAAAATGCCAACATAAATTCACACTATAAATTATACAAAAACAACAATTAGAAATCCAAAAGATAAACAACAAGATTTCAGAAATGGACAGTGTCATAGAAGGGCTGAGGAGGAAGACAGGATCAATGGAATTGAAGACAAACACATGGAAACAACTCTTTTCCAGGAAAACTCAGAAAAAAGAACAAAGAAAAATGAAGAGACTCTAAGAGTTATGTGGGATACAATCAAAGGCAAAAATTTTCGAGTGATCAGAGTTCCAGAACAGGGGAAGAAAACAGAAAACACAGAGAGGATCACTGAAGAACTGCTGACAGAAAACTTGCCCAATATCATGAAAGATGAAAAGCTGGCCATCCAAGAAGCTCAA
>NW_004443955.1:6692419-6703455 GCF_000243295.1 Trichechus manatus latirostris
GCTGAGTGAAATAAGTCAATCACAAAAGGACAAATATTGTATGAGACCTCTATTGTAAAAACCCATGAAAAAGTTCACACACAAAAAGTAACAATCTTTGTTGGTTACCATGTATGGGAGGTGTTGGGCGGGAATACTAAATAGGCAATAGATAAGTGGTATCTTGGGTGAAGGTTGAGACTGTACACAGTACGGGGGAAATCAGCACAACTTGTACAAGGAAAGATCATGGAAGCTCCATAGACATATCCGAACTCCCTGAGGGACTGAATTGCTGGGCAGAGGGTTGTGGGGACCATGGTCTCGAGGAAAATCTAGCTCAATTGGCATAACAACAGTTTATAAAGAAAATGTTCTACATTCTACCTTGTTGAATAGCGTCTGGGGTCTTAAAAGCCTGTGAGCAGCCATCTAAGATTCTCCACTGGTCTCATTCCTTTTGGAGCAAGGGAGAATGAAGAGAACATGATACAAGGAAAACATAATTCCAAAGGATTAATGGACCACAGCTACCATGGCCTCCACCAGACTGAGTCCAGTACAGCTAGATGGTGCCCAGATACCTCCACTGACTTCTGTGACCGGGATCACAACAGGATTCTGGACAGAGTTGGAGAAGGATGTAGAACAAAATTCTAACACACATAAAAAAGACCAGATTTACTGGCCTAAAGGATACTGGAGAAACCCCAGTAGTATGGCCCCCAGACACCCTTTTAGCTCAGTGGTGAAGTCACTTCTGAGGTTCACTGTTCAGCCAGGGATGGGACAAGCCCATAAAAGAAAATGGGAATAATGAGGCACAGCAGTCCAGGGACAAGGGCTAGAAGGCAGAAGGGGACAGGAAAGCTGGTGATAGGGAACCCAAGGTTGAGTAAGGACAGTGTTGATGTGTAGTGAGGTTGTTAACCATTGTCATAGGGCAACATGTGTACTAACTGTTCAATGAGAAACTATTTTGTTCTGTAAACCTTCATCTAAAGTGAGAATAGCAGGACAATTGGAAGAGTAGTCTATGTCACTGAACTGTGCATGTAGAAATTTTTGACATGGTGTATCTTTGGCTATGTATATTTTCACCAAAAAAAAAAAAAAGATGAGGAAGGGATAGGGTTGACATGTCGTGGGTTGTTAACCAGTGTCATAAAACAATATGTGCACTACTGTTTAATGAGAAACTATTTGTTCTGTAAACCTTCACCTGAAGTACAGTAAAAAAAAAAAAAATTAAAATAAAATTATTTCCAGGAAGGTAGATGGATCCTCAGTCAGTCCTTGACGGACCTCATGGACCCTACTTTTTTTTTTTTGGAGCACATCCTTTCAACCCTGTGATTAGACAGGTCTGAAAATGGTTGAGCCTTTCATTTCCCATAGGGTCATTAGGGTCCCAGCTAGGCTCAGAAGAAGGTATTGTTAAATCAGGAGCTTGTTGAATAGGGTTGTTGGGTTGATGGAGGTGCTCTGCTCCTTCTCTGGATGTTCCTAAAACTAATCTCTGCTCCTTCACATTCAAAAGAATATCCAAGAGTGCCTGACAATCAGCCCAGTTAGGGCAATGTGTGGCCAAGACGGAAGTAAAAAGATCTGTGATAGGTTTTGGATCCTCTCGGTAAGGAAGGAGTTTTTTTTTTTTTTTTTTTCAATTGAACAAATCAGATGTAGATAATGGAGTGTGTACCTAGACTAATCCCAGAGTTCCAGTTTCCTCCTGCCTGGTAGGAACTTGTCTTAGTGGATAACACCATGTTGCCTGTTACTCTGTTTCGGGTATGGAAGTCCCCTGTCCAAAAGTCGCACTACTTCTCATGTGTGGCAGGGAAACCATTTCTGAGATTGGCTCAGTGGGCCCAGACAGTTCTGGCAGATACAAGGGTGGGGCTAATGGAGGAGGAAGAGTGGGACAATCATCTTCCTCTGGGGAATCAAAGACCTTTCATTTCTTTATCTCAGTTTGAACAGTAATTTTACTTGGCTTTTGTTGTTATACAAGGGTATAAAGGTATCAACATACTCTTTTTTCAACCCATTTACTTTCATGAGTGCAAAACAAATCTAACTGGAGAACAGTATTACAATTTAGGGAACAATTTTGAGGCTAACATTTCCCATCTGCCAACTGATATTGTGGCCTTGCAACATTACAGGAAAACTTCATCCTATTTTTTTTCATAGGACCATAACTAAAAAAAAAAAAGGATGCATTCAAGGGGGCTGCACTTTGGTATATCTTGTGCGTTCCCCATACCTGAGCCTAGACCAAAACTAGAAACTAGAAAAACTAGGAACTAGGCTAAACCAGAAAAACCAGGAGTACTAGAACCACAACGACCAAGGCGTAACAGGGGTTTCTTGTGACCAGAGCAGTATAACCTTCAACCACCCAGATTCTGACAGAAACAGCAGTTCTCTTGAACTCTCACTGGCATAACCCTCAATCACTCAGATTCTCAGAGAAACAACAGTTCTCTTGGGCTCGCCCCTGGCTCCTAAGCCACCCACCCACCCCCTCAGAAGCCCTTAGATACTTGTGACACCGTTTGCACAGTACTCATCAGATTAGGATCCTTAACCAGAGTCCGTTCCTCAATCTCAAAGAAGTGGGTCACTCTGGGTCCAGGAACAGCTCTGGCCATGAAGATAAAGTCTGCTGCCACCTCCCAGAGAAATTAGCTGGTGTGCACTGAGGGGAGACGGTTGTGCCTAGTGGCCAGAGGTGCTCCCAGGAGCCAGGCAGCCTAAGTTAGAAGAAAAGTATAAAGGTCCCATATGGGGTGTCAGAATTTGTAACACGATGGGAATGGGTCCTGCTCAGTGAGACCCCTCCAGTCAATTGAGAGACACCAGGCCTTTGATAAAGGGAAAGCGGGCTTCATTGCAAGCTGGTCAAGCAAGGACCTCCGAGACTAAGTCTCAAATCAAGCTCCTTGAGGTTGGGGATTCTAAGGGAGTTATAGGGTTCAGGATAGGGAACTTATGCATAATTCAAGAAGTTTCTGGGTATAGGTGGGCAATTTCAGGAACTAATAGGTGCAGTAGTGGGTGCAATGTGGAGGCTGGGAGCATGTGGTTATTTTAGGGTGTATGATGCATGACGTTTATCTAAGGACAGCTTTGTGGCTTATTGCTCATGTCCAAGTTGGGGGGTGGGGGGTGGGTGAGTAGTGAAGCAGCCTTGAGCAGAGAAGCAGTAAGACAACCTTGGGCTGTAACACAGAAATGACTTATCAGGAACTTACAGGTGAGGGGGTGATGGGAAGAGGGGGAACAGTTTAACCCTGTCAGTTACAAGAATGTGTAAAGAACTCCTACAATTCAGAACAAAAGCACAAGTAACTCAATTAGAAAATAATAAGAAAAAAGTTGGCAAAGTACTTGAATAGACGTTTCACCAAAGAAGAAATCCAAATGACCAACAAGCACGTGAAAACATTAATAATTAAGTAAATGTAAACCAAAACCAAAATTAGAGATCACATCACACTCACAAAGGTGGTTATGATTACAAAAATCGGAAATAATAGGTATTGGCAAGAATGAGGAGTAAGTCAAACCCTCATCCATTGCTGGTAGGATTGTAAAATGGTACAACCACTATGGAAAATAGTTTAGTGTCCCTCGAAAGAGTAAAGATAGCATTACCATATGATCCAACAATTCCACTCCTATGTGTATAGTACCTAAAATAATTGAAAGCAGGAACACAAACAGATACTTGTACACCAATGTTCATCCCAGTACCATTTACAATATTCAAAAGATGGAAACAACCTAAATGTCCACCAACAAACAAATGAATAAACAAAATGTAATACACACATACAATGGAATACTACTTAACTGATGATCTATTTCCAAAAAATCAGCCATTGAAAATTCTATGGAGCACAGTTCTACTCTGACACATATGGATTCATCATGAGTTAGAATCAGCCTGATGGCAATTGGTGGTGGTAGTGGATAAATATAAATTAAGTACTGCTACATGCTATAGCATGGATTAACTTTGAAATCATTATGTTTAAGAAAATAAGTCTGCCACAAAGAACAAATATTGTATAATTCCATTTATATAAAATATGCAGAATAGGTAAGAGTATAGAGACTAAAGATTCTTAATGGTTACCAGGGCAGGCTGGAGGGAGAGGAAAAGGGAGACTCATTTCTTAAGGGGCATTGAGTTTCTGTTAAGGGAGATGGAAAAATTTGGAAATGGAAAGTGGTGATAGTTGAACAACGTGATAAATTTAATTAATGTCACTAAATTGTACACGGGAAAAGGTTGAAATGGCAAATACTTTGTAAATATATATATTTACCAGAATAAAAATAAAGCAGATAGAGGCTTTACACCTGCCAAAAAAAGAATAATAAAAACCTGATGTATTAAAAATCTGTTGTTGTTTTTAGGTGCCATCGAGTCAGTTCCGACTCACAGAGACCGTACGTACAACAGAACGAAACAGTGCCCAGCCGTGCGCCATCCTCATAATCGTTGTTATGCTTGAGCCCATTGTTGCAGCCACTATGTCAATCCATCTTGTTGAGGGTCTTCCTCTTTTTCGCTAACACTCTACTTGAAGCTCTGGTGGTGCAGTGGTCAAGAGCTATGGATGCTAACCAAAACGCTGTCAGTTTGAATCCACCAGCCGCTCCTTGGAAACCCTATGGGGAAGCTCTACTCTGTCCTATAGTGTCACTATGAGTCAGAATCAATTCGACTGCAATGGGCTTTTGGGTTTTTCTACTCTACCAAGCATGATGTCATTCTCCAGAGACTGGTCCCTCCTGATAATATGTCCAAAGTACACGAGACGAAGTCTTGCCATCCTCGCCTCTAATGAGCATTCTGGCTGTACTTCTTCCAAGACAGATTTGTTCATTATTCTGGCAGTCCATAGTATATTCAGTATTCTTCACCAACACCATAATTCAAAAGCATCAATTCTTCTTCAGTCTTCCTTATTCATTGTCCAGCTTTCACATGCATATGAGGGGATTGAAAATGCCATAGCCCGGGTCAGGCACACTATAGTTCTCAAAGTGATATCTTAGATTTTTAATACTTTAAAGAGATCTTTTGCAGTAGATTTGTCCAATGCAATGCGTCATTTGGTTTCTTGATTGCTGCTTCCATGGGCGTTGATTGTGGATCCAAGTAATATAAAATCTTTTACAACTTCAATATTTTCTGCGTTTATCATAATGTTGCTTATTTGTCAAAATAAAACATGAATAGAAGAGTTTAAGATATAATCCAGAAAAATCTGAGCTTCATTAGGAAAAAGAGCAAAGTATCAAAAACATGAGTAAACAGATAAGGTGATCAATCCAAGAGATTTATCATCAAATTCTTTAGAATGAAGAAATGTATGGTGTAAAAAATAATCTTTTAAACAAGAAAGAAAGAAATGAAGACAGAAAATGTTATAAAGATTTTTAAAAAATGACTCACTAGATTGAATAAATACATTGTGCAGCAAAAACAAACAAACAAAAACTCTCCAAGGTATATCACTGAGAGATTCCAGAACACCAGGGATAAACTGAAGGCTCCAGACAATGCAAAAAACTAAAAGAAAATAGTTACTTGCACAGTAATATGATTCAGAATGCTATCACACATCTCAACAATAACGAAATACCAGAAGACAATGAAGCAATATCATTAGAGTTTTTAAAGAAAATATTTCACCAAATTTTATTATGAGAACTTTCAAAGAAATACTTAGTAAATTTGCTTCTCATACAAAATCTGTTTTTGCAAAAATCATTCAAAGACGAATGCTAACAGGACAAATAAGAAAACCATGAAGTAGGGCACATTGGTACTTGACACAGTAACTGCTGAATATGACCCCAGAATACAACGAAAGCACCCCTCCACAATAAAAAATACTCCATCTGATTGGAATAAATAGAACTGCCAGAGAGAAGGATCCCATTTCCTTCTATTATTCTTATCACATTACTTAGTTTTAGGATGAATAATATAGTAAAAATAATAATAACAATCATAATAATAATGTAAATTGTGTTTAACTGTTTTTTATTAAACTTTTTATTTTAAACGAAATTTATACTTACAAAAAAATTGCAAAAAAAGTACAGAAGAGTAAAAAAGAAATTCTTATATTCCTCACCACGTTCCTTTAATGCTAACCTTTACATATTCATAGTACAATTATCAACAGACATTATATTTGGTTCAAGAATAATATTATATAATATATATAACATATATATTATATATACCACAGATCTTTTTCAAATTTCACCAGAAACACCACACGGTCCCTCCACAGCAAAGACCCAAACAACTAAGTAAAACAGAGACAAACGTCAATCCTGGAACCCTAACATCAAATGAAGAGATAAAGAACTCAGCCAACCACCGAATGGCATAAGACACTGACAGAGAACCGGGAGCGAGGTGAGATACGTACAGAGGTCCCCTATCAGCTAATGCAGCATGGATTTGCCATCTTGTACTCTGCCTGAGATCAGCGGATAGGGAGTACAGGAAAGCAGCTTCAGGGAGCTCCCAACAGGAGACAGAACAATCGGTAACCAGCAATATATGCTTTCCCACCTCCCGACCCTTCTTCACCCCCGCTTGGCCTCCTCTGGTTCCTGTGGCCACAATCTCTTGGCAGGGAGGCACAAGCTTCAGCCCTGTGCCACTTTGATTTGACTGCCCACACTGGCTGTCTCCCTTAGTTCCATTTATTTGTTGTTAGTGTTGCTTTTTTCTGCTTCTTTTGGTTTCTTCTGTACCACTCACCACCTCCCCCTCCTTTCTCTCAAACACCTGGCTCTGTGTGCCATCTTTGCTTCTTCTTGAAAGGCTGTGAAGCACCGCTCAGCTGCGAACTGCTTCCCCAGTACACACCGCCACACTGTTGGGATACCCGAGCTTTTTTGTTTTGATTTGTTCTGTTTTGTTTCATCTGTTGGTTTTCTTTTTTTTCTCTCGGCTTGAGAACCCCTTCTAGCTAGGCTGTACTGCACTGCTTGGGAGCTACTTCCCAGGATTGTGCAGCTGAGCAGTGGGATCCCTGGGGACATTTCTTATTTTGTTTTATGTTCTCTAATTTTTCCTTTTTGTCTTTCTTCATTTCTGAGTTTCTCATCTTTCTATACTTACCTTCTCTTCCCATCTCCTGAATACCTGGCACTGTGTGACATCTCTACCCCTTCTAACCAGGCTGTACTTCACAACTTGGGAGCTACTTCCCTGGTCTTCACAGCCACACCGGTGGGATCTCAGGGGGCTTTATTTTTCTTTTTTTCTAACTTTTATTTGTTTATTTTCCCCCTTTTTCTTTTTTTGATTTTCTCCATTTCCCAGTTTATCATCTCTCCACTCCAATGGCAAGCTCCCTTAGCACTCTTTTTTTGTTTGTTTCTTTGTTTTAGGCTCCTGTTTCTCTCTCTTCTCTCTCCTTTTTCCCATACTAATCTTAGCTTCACATATCACAATCTCCCACCTCCATCCTGCCTATCCACACTGTGTGCTGAATGTCACACCCCCAGGCAGCACAGGCACGGCCTACCAGAACCTGCCTTACACTGATTCCCAGCCCACTCTGTTGGCCCTAGTACTTGCCACAAACAACCCATCCCAGCAACTCCTCTTCAGCTAGCCCTGCCCTGCTATACCCTGAGAGACTGACCCTGCCAATTGTAGGAAGAGCTGAAAAGTATTGTGCCTACAGACAAGCAAACAACAAAGCACACACAGCCCTCCTGCTCGGACATAACAAAATAAAACAAAAAAGCAAGACAAAACAAAGAAATCTACAATCAATAAATGCAGAAAATAACTACCCAATGTCCTGAAAACAGCAGACAATATAAAAACATTTACAAAAACAGGACAGGATGGTTCCAGTAGGGGTCCAAAATAAAACACCAGATGACTTTCCAGTAGAAGAAAAGGCACTAGAACTACCTGATAGGGAATTTAAATCTCTAATATTCAAAGCTATCCAAGATTTGAAGCAAAAAGCAGACACAAATGAGGAAAAAATAGACAAATTCATGGAAAATACAGACAAAAAAAAATGGAATAATTCAGGAAAATAATGCAGGAACAAAATGACAAAATAGAGTCACAACTAGAAATAATACAAAAACAACAGTTAGAAATCCAAAAGATAAACAACAAGATTTCAGAAATGGAAACTGTCATAGAAGGGCTGAGGAACAGGTTTGAAATGAAGGAAGACAGGATAAGTGAAATTGAAGACAAACACTTGAATACAATTCTGCTTCAGGAAAAATCAGAGAAAAGAGGACGAAAAATGAAGAAACCATGAGAATTATGTGAGATATAATCAAAAGCAAAAATTTACGAGTGATCAGAGTTCCGGAACGAGGGGAGAACACAGGAAACACAGAGAGGAGTATTGAAGAACTGCTTACAGAAAACTTCCCCAGTATCATGAAAGATGAAAACCTGACCATCCAAGAGGCTGAATGAACCTCATATAGGATAGACCTCAAAAGAAAATCACCAAGACATATCATAATCACAGTCGCTAAAACCAAAGAATCCTGAGAGCAGCTTGAGAAAAACAAATATTCACATACAGAGGAGTAACAAGACTAAGCTCAGATTATTTGGCAGAAATCATGCAGGCAGGAAGGCAATGGGATGACATATATAAAACCTTGAAAGAAAAAAATTGTCAGCCAAGAATAATATAAAATGCAAAACTCTTATTCAAATAGGATGGTGAAATTAGGACATTTCTAGATAAACAGAAGTTAAGGGAATTTGTAAAAACCAAACCAAAAATACAAGAATTATTAAAGGGAGTCCTTCAATCTGAGAATGAACAACAACAGACCACAGACTGAATCTAGGACACAAGATTGTAGCAGCCAGATACCAAGCTAAGAAATGAACTCTTAAGGACTATCCAAAATCAAAACAATTACAATGGGGAACCAGATAGGTTAATCTGTAAATGAGAACAACATCAGAAGAATAAAGAGGAAATAAACGATGAGGGTATAGAACTTTCTAATGGAGAGGAAGTCAAGGTAATACCGAATAATAATAGACTGGTTAAAACCTAGGAAGATAAGGGTAAATTTCAAGGTAACCACGAAGGAAGTTAACACACCTATTCATCAAAATAAAGAAGAAAACATAAAGTCTCAGTGAAAAAAAATCTACAAAAATAAAAGAAAGGAAAAAAATCCCCCCCCCACACAAAAAATGGAATTCAGAACGGGAGAGAAGAGAAACAAAGAAAATGTTAGCACCATGCCATGGATTGAATTGTGTCCCCCCAAAAATGTGTATATCAATTTGGCTAGGCCATGATTCCCAGAATTGTGTGGTTTGCCTCCATTTTGTGATTCTAATTTTATGTTACAGAGGATTAGAAAGGGATTGTAAAACCACCCTTACCCAGGTCACATCCCTGATCCAATGTAAAGGGGGTTTCCCTGAGGTGTGGTCTGCATCACCTTTTACCTCTCAAGAGATAAAAGGAAACAGAAGCAAGCAGAGAGGTGGGAGACCTCATACCATCAAGAAAGCAGTGCCAACTAGCTTGCTCTCTGAGTGCCATTTGTTGGCTGCTGGTGTTGCTTTGTTTTCTGCTTGTTTTGATTTCTTCCTTACCTCTCACCACCTCCCCCTCCTTTCGCTCAAATACCTCGCTCCATGCGCCATCTTTGCTTCTTCCTGAGGGGCTGTGGAGCTCTGTTCGAGTGTGGAGCTGCTTCCCGGTCTGGGCTGCCGCGCTGGTGGGATCCCAGGGCTTTTGTTCGTATGTTCGTTTTGAATTGTTTGTTTGTTTTCTTTTCCTTTTCTTGAGTTGGGAGCCCTTTCCGGCCAGGCGATGCCGCGTGGCAAGGAGACCACCCCCTCGGCTTGCACAGACGTGTAGAGGGATCCCTGAGAGCATTTCTTTTTTCCTTGTTTTTTTTTTTCAGTTTTTTTGGGGGTTTTTCTTGTTCTTTTGTTTTAAATTTGTTCTGTTTTCCTTTACCTCTTTTTCCCTCTTTGTCTTTCTTCATTACTCAGTTTCTCGTCTCTCTATATCTTCCTTCTCTTTCTGTTCCCTGAATACCTGGCGTGGTATACTTCTGTGCCTTCTAACCAGGCTGTACTGCAACACCTGGGAACAAATTCCCGAGACCTTGTAGCCACACTGGTGGGATCCCTGGGAGTTTTGCTGTTCTTTCGCTTTTCTGATTTTTATTTATCATTCTTTTCTTTTTTCTTCTTCTTCTTCCCCTTTCTGTTTTTCTCCAATTCATAGTCTCTCATCTCTCCACTCCAACGGCAAGCTCCCCTAGCACTCTTTTTTGTTTCTATGTTTTTGGCTCCTGTTCCTCTCTCCTCTCTCCCATATCCATCTTAGCTCCACACATAGTCTCCCCACTACATACTGCCTACCTGCACTGTGCGCTTAACATCACACCACCAAGCAGCACAGGCACAGCCCACTGGAACCTGCCCTGCACTGATTACCGACCAACCCTGCTGACTGTAGTAAGTGCCACAAACAACCCGTCCCAGTAACTCCTCTTCAGCTAGACCTGCCCTGCCGTACCATATCTGAGTGACTGACCCTGCCAACTGGAGAAGGAGGTGAAAAGTATTGTTCCCATAGACCATCAAACAAGAAAGAACACACAGCCCGCCTGCTCAGAAATAGTCAAATTAAAAAAAAAGGAGGAAACAAAAAAATCTACAATCAATAAATGAGAAAAATAACTACTGAATGTCACGAACACAGTAGACAATATCAAAACATTTACAAAAACAGTACAGGATGGTTCCAGTAGGCATCCAAAACAAAACACTAGATGACTTTCAAGTGGAAGAAAATGCACTAGAACTACCTGATAGGGAATTCAAATCTCTAATACTCAGAATTCTCCAAGAGCTGAAGCAAAAAGCAGAGAAAAATGACGAAAAAATAGACAGACAAATTCATGGAAAATACAGACAAAAAATTGGAAGAATTCAGGAAAATAATGCAGGAACAAAATGCCAAAATAAATTCACA
>NW_004443955.1:6709722-6740439 GCF_000243295.1 Trichechus manatus latirostris
GGCAACATTTGTACTACCTGTTAAATGAGATACTATTTTGTTCTGTAAGCCTTCATCTTAAGTGAGAATAGCAGCACAATTGGAAGAGCGTAGTCAATGTCACTGAACTGTGCATCTACAAATTTTTGAAATGGTGTATCTTTGGCTATGTGTATTTTCACCAAAAAAAAAGGTTGCAAATTTAGAAGGTTGACATGTTGTGGGGTTGTTAACCAATGTCATAAAACAATATGTGTGATACTGTTTCATGAGAAACTATTTGTTCTGTAAGCCTTCACCTGAAGTACAATAAAAAAAAGATATGAAACCTCATACCGTATATTAAAATTAACCCAAAAATGGAGCAATGCATAAATATAAGAACTAAAACCATAAAGGAAGAAGTCCAAGCTGCACTGAAGGCATTGGCAAAAATAAGTCTCCAGGAATTGATAGAATACCATTTGAGATGTTTCAACAAATAGATGCAGCACTGGAAATGCTGATTCATCCATGCCAAGAAATTTGGAAGACAGCTACCTGGCCAACCGACTGGAAAAGATCCATAATTATGCCTATTGCCGAGAAAGGTGATACAACTGAATGTGAGAATTATCAAACAATTTCATTAATATCACACCCAAGTAAAATTTTGCTGAAGATCATTCAAAAGCGGCTGCAGCAGTATATTGATAGGAAACTGCCAGAAATTCAAGCCTGATTAAGAAGAGTTCGTGGAATGAGGGATATCATTGCTGACGTCAGATGGATCCTAGCTGAAAGCAGAGAACGCCAGAAAGATGTTTATCTGTGTTTTATGGACTACGCAAAGACACTCAACTTTGTGGATCATACCAAATTATGGATAACATTGCAAAGAATGGGAATTTCAGAACACTTAATAGTGCTCATGAGGAACCTGTACATAGTTCAAGAGGCAGTTGTTCGAACAGAACAAGGGGATACTGTGTGGTTTAAAGTCAGGAAAGGTGTGTGTTAGCGTTGTATCCTTTCACACTACTTATTCAATCTGTATGCTGAACAAACAATCTTAGAAGTTGGACTACGTGAAGAAGAACATGGCATCAGAATTGTAGGAATGTTCATTAACAACCTCCACTATGCAGATGACACAACCTTGATTGCTGAAAGTGAAGAGGACATGAAGCACTTACTGATGAAGGTCAAAGACTACAGCGTTCAGTATGGATTACACTTCAACATAAAAAAAATCCTCACAACTGGAACAATAAGCAACATCATGATAAACGGAGAAAAGATGAAATTGTCAAGGATTTCATTTTACTTGAATCCACAATCAACACCCATGGAAACAGGAGTTAAGAAATCAAAAGATGCATTGCATTGGGCAAATCAGCTGCACCAGAGCTCTTAAAAGTGTTGAAAAGCAAAGATGTCACCTTGAAGACTAAGATGCACCTGACCCAAGCCATGGTGTTTTTAATCACCTATATTCATGTGAAAGCTCGATGATGATTAGGGAAGACCAAAGAAGAATCGAAGCCTTTCAATTGTGGTGTTGGCGAAGAATATTGAATATACCGTGAACTGCCAAAAGAACAAACAAATCTGTCTTGGAAGAAGTACAACCAGAATGCTCCTTCGAGGCAAGGATGGAAAGATTACGTCTCACATATTTTGGACATGTTATCAGGAGGGATCGGTCCCCGGAGAAGGACATCATGCTTGGTAAAGTAGAGGGTCAGTGAAAAAGAGGAAGACCCTCAAAGACATGGATTAACACAGGGGTTGCAACAATGGGCTCAGGCATAACGATTGTGAGGGTGGTGCAGAACTGGGCAGTGTTTTGTTCTGTTGTACATAGGGTCACTGTGAGTCGGAAATGACTCGACGGAACCTAACAAAAACAACAAAACCATAAAATTCTTAAAATAAAACAAGGGTAAAGCTTTGAGACCTAGTTTTTTACAATAAATTCTTAGATATGATGGCAAAAGCATGAGAAACAAAAGGCAAAATAGATAAACTGGGATTCATCAAAGTTAAAATAAAGCTTTTGTGCATCAAAGGACTGTATCAAGAAAGTGAAGAGACAACCTATACAATGGAAAAAAATATTTCATAACCATATATCCGATAAGGGTTAAATGTTCAGAATACAGACAGAACACCTACAATTCAACAACAAAAATACAAACAACCCAATTAACAAATGCTTAAAGGAGTTGAATAGACACTTCTCCAAAAAAGTTAAACAAACTGACAATAAACACATGAAAATATTCCCAATATCAATAACTATTAAATCAATTGTCACTGAGTCTATTCCAACTCATGGATACTCCATGTGTGTCAGAATAGAACCATGTTTCATAGGGTTTTCAATGGCTGAATTTTGGAAGTGTATTACCAGGCCTTTCTTCTTCGGAGGTGCCTCTACATAGACTAGAACATTCAACCTTTCAGTTAGCAGCCAAGTGAACAGAACCATTTGTACCACCCAGGGGCTTCTACTAGTCGTTAGGGAAATGCAAATCAAAACCACCATGAGTCAGCACTTCACAAACAATACAATGACTATTATTAAAAAACATAAAATAACAAATGTTTGCCAAAACGTGGAGAAATTAGAAACATATTCCACTCCTGGTGGGAATGTAAAATGGTGCAGCCACTGTGGAAAACAGTTTGGCAGTTCCTCATAAAGTTAAGCATAGAATTATCATATGACCCAGCAATTCTCTTCCTAGGCATATACTCAAAAGAATTGAAAATAGGTATGTAAACAGATACATGTACACCAATGTTCATTGCAGCATTATTCACAGTAGCCAAAATGTGGAAACAACCCAAGAACCCATCAACAGATAACTGTATAAACAATACATGGTATATACATAGCATGAAGAGAAATTAAGTTCTGATACATGCTACTACATAGATGGACCTTGAAAGCATTATTCTGAGTGTAATATGTCAGATCTACTGGCTGTGGATCTGGGCAGGACTAGAAGGTCTTTCATTCCAATGAATAGTTGAATCTCCTCCCCCACACTCTTCCAAAATGTTGAAAACAGCACTGCCTATCCTTACATCTTATTATTTTGTAACAAAAAGATGTCTAACTGCCAAATAGTCCATGATGTCATTGGCTTCCCCCCAGATCAAGCTACTTTTCTAAAACGCAAGTTTATGAGGCACATGACAGACACTGCTCAGTAACAATTGCTAAACAAATCAATGTGAGTTCAGTTCTCTGTTTCATACCTTGGGCTTGTGAGATCTTAGGTATGCTGGTTGGAGGTCCAAGGTGGATGGTGCTGCCTATGTGGAAAGAAAAGAGCCAGAAGGATTTACTTTTCACGCAGGGCCTCTGGGCCTCTGCACCGTGAGTGTGCTCTGTCCACTGGAGGCTGTCGAAAGTGGCCCCCTTCTCCCTTCCCCTGCTTACTGTGGAAACCACTGCCAGGACAGGACTCTCCTCCTTTCCTGAGCCTGTCTGCCAAGAACAGCCTATTCCACAGCTGTTTAATCTGTTCCACATTATAGAGTTTGGAATAACCAACCAGCAAACTCTACTGCAGAGTATTTTCATATACTTTCCATACACTTTCTGCATCCATGAAGCTTCTATTTACAGAATCTTGATTGAAGAATATCCCTTTCTGAGTTTCTTTGAGGAGAAATTTCTTTAAGTTTCTGGCTTCTGCTTTTAAGCTGCTGCTCCTGAGAAGATTAATTGCCCAGATCAAAAAGGGCAGTCTCAGAAACACCGAGCAAGCCTAGTTGATCCCCAGAACTCTTGGGACATCACTGGAGCTCCAGCCCCAAATCTTGACACTTGGGTTGAAGCATTTGTGCATGCCCCATGAGCACTAGTTTCCTATTCTTTCCCATAATGTCAGCTATCATTTTCCTTATAGTTCTGAATGCCTACATGTTTAGTTTATGGGTTAGCACTTTATTAAGTAGCTACCAAATCCCTCCCATGGCATATGTGCCATGTGTTTTCTCCACTTAAACACTATCCTAAGCTTTACTTTGTTTCCCCACCCTACCGAATTTTCTTCTTAATGGGAAATTGAGCCTTTTCATCAGACTTTTCTTGGGAAGAAAACTATCTCACATTAGTAGGAAATAGTTGGGCTCCAAGGGTGTGTAGCACCAGGGATCTACCCTCTACTTGATTTCAAAACTGAGCATCGGTTTCAAGGCTTTAAATCCTCCTAACATAATCCCTCAGTGTAGTTCTAATCCACAGCATCTGTAAGAAGTGAGGTGTAAAATGAGCTGTGGCAGAGGTGCTGGTGTATTCTCCAGCATGGTGTCATCGACTTCACCAAAATGAGGTCCAGGCAGGAACTCAATTATCCAGTCGTGTTCTGGGCAGCTACTCAAGCCCAAGGAGCTTTCTAGTCAGAGATCTGATATCCCACTTGCGTAGCAACCAACTTTTATTATAGTTGTGCCCAAGCTTGCAATTTAATTTTATGAATTTATTAAATCTAGGAGGGTAAACTGTGAGGATGTAGTTTTAAAAATTTTACATCAGCAGAAATTATGGCCCTTGGCCAAAACTGAGATGAGATTTAAATAATAGTCTCAAACATTTTCATTATTAAAAAAGACATTAAATAAACTAAATATTTAATTACAAATAGAAAAATATAAAAATCCAAATTAGAGAAAGAAGAAAATTAATGGAGGTAAAAGTATTACATTTAAGAAGAATGAGGGCAATAAATCTATACAAGTGCCATTCTAAAAAAAAAAAAAAGGAAAAAAAACCCTAATTAGCATACTTCTGTAAGATATACTCAAGAAAATGTTAGAAATTTATAAATTAAAGAAGACGCTAAATGCAAAAAATCAAACTAAAACATGTAGGAATTAGACTTGTGATGTAGGTGGCTAAGAAGTCCTGTTGGAGGAACCAGTGGAAGAGCGGTTCTGCTAAAGTTGACACATGAAGGCAAACTCAACGATAAGAGTGAGACAACACAAAATACAGTAATGTGCCTCATAGCATCCATTCGGGCAATGTCCAACAGCATATATGTCCCTAGTCCCATAAAGTTATAATAGAGTTCAGAAATCCCAATAGGAGAACAGGACCTAGCAGATTTAGGCATGTCACACTCGACAATCACCACGATCCTCAAAAACACAGAAAAACAAGCTGTTAAAGGATCTGCTCCACTGAAAAGTACAAGGCTAATTAAAATCCGAGAGGGACCTATATCAGATATGGAGAAATTGCTAATGACGTGGATTGAGGACCAAACACAAAAGCAATCCCTCTTACCACGTTGACGATCACTGCTAAGGCAGGATGCTTGTTCAAGATGCTTAAAGAAAAAGCAGGACCAGACTACGAAGATATATGGAGTTTAGTGCTAGCTCTGGTGGTTCAGGCACTTCAAACAATGTTTTCCGCTGCTTAATGTGAAAGTGAGTGGTGAGTCTGTGAGTGGTGATTCGAAGGCAGCAGAAGAATTTGTTGAAACTTTAGCTAAACTAATTGTAAAAAACAAACAAACAAAAAAAAACCTGTTGCTCTTGAGTTTATCCCAACTCATAGTGACCCTACGGAACAGAGTAGAACCGCCTCCAAAGGGTTTCCAATGAGCAGATGGTGGATTCGAACTGCCGACCTTTTGGTTAGCAGCTGAACTCTTAACCACTGTGCCACCAGGGACCCAAGCTAATTGTAGAGGGAGGTTATTTTCCCCAGGAAATTTTTTAATATGGATAAAACCTCCTTATACTGGAAGCGATGCCAGAAAGGACCTTTATCCATTATATGGTGTTCGCACATCCAATTACATAAGGTCCTATTTCACAGAACACATTGAGAATGTTAAGAAATGTATGACTGTAAATAAATAAATCTACTTGAGAAATAATAAAGTGAGAAATGAGAAAGGAGATATAACCAAATTAAGAGAGGACTCTAGATATGTCAAGAAAATATTTTAAACAAGCTTTGGGTTTCAAATGACAATAGCCAGACCCAAGACAGCATATTTAAGAGAAGCTGTTGATTTGAGGACACTCAGCAAGGGCTGAAGGACAAAACTCAGCTCAGACCAAAGATGCTTATCAGTCTCAGGAACCCTGGTTCCAGAGGTTTCAACACACGCCCCTTTTTTCGCGGATGCTTTTTTTTTTTTTGATTGTTGTAATTAAATGAAGTTTACATTTCAAGTTAGTCTCCCACACAAATTATTTTTTTTTACATACATTGTTATGAGACCCCAACCGCTCACCCCATTCTGCGACAGCACACTCTTCCTGTCGGTCCCTGATTCCCCATGAACATTCAACCAGCTCCTAACTCTCTTTGCCTTCCAACTCACCTCTGGACAGAAGCTGCCCCTTTGGTCTCTTGTATCTACTTGACTAAGAGGAACACTCTTCACTAGTATCACTTTATGTCCCACGGCCCAGTCCAATCCCTGTCTGAAGAGTTGGCCTCGGAAATTGTTTTAGTTCTGGGCTGATAGAGTCCAGGGGCCATGCTTTCTGGGGCGCCTCCAGTCTCAGTCAGACCATTAAGTCTGGTCTTACTAGAATTTGAGTTCTGCACCCCATCCTTCTACTGTTCCATCAGGGACCCTCTGTTGTGTTCCCTGTCAGGTTGTTCACTGGTGGTAGCCGGGCACCATCTAGTTCTTCTGGTCTCAGGCTGATGGAGTCTCTGGTTTATGTGGCCCATTCTGTCTCTTGGGCTAATACTTTCCTTGTGTCTTTGGTGTTCTTCGTTCTCCTTTACTCCAAGTGGTTGGGACAAATTGATGCATCTTAGATGGCCGCTTGCAAGCTTTTAAGGCCCCAGATGCCACTTACCAAAGTAGGATGTAGAACATTTTCTTAATAAGCTTTGTTATGCCAATTGACATAGTTGTCCCCTGAAAGCATGGTCCCGAGAACCCCCATGCCTGCTACTCTGTGTCTCAAAGTATTTGATTGTACTGAGGAAGCTTCTTAGCTTTGGTTTTAGTCCAGTTGTGCTGGCTTCCCCTGTAGTGTGTGCTGTCCTTCCCTTCACCTAAGATAATTCTTATCTACTACCTACTTAGTGAATAACCCTCACCCTCCCTCCCCACCCCAGTAACCATCAAAGAATGTTTTCTTCTGTGTTTAAACTTTTTCTTGAGTTCTTATAATAGTGGTCTTATACAGTATTTGTCCTTCTGTGACTAAGTTCACTCAGCATAATAAGTTCCAGCTTCCACCATGTTATATGATGTTTCACACCTTCATCATTGTTCTTTATCATTGCATAATATTCCATTGTGTGGATATACCATAATTTGTTTAGCCACTCGTCCGTTGATGGGCACCTAGGTTGCTTCCATCTTTTTGCTATTGTGAACAGTGCTGCAGTGAACATGGGTGTGCGTATATCTATTCTTGTGACAGCTCTGGTTTCTCTAGAATATATTCCAAGGAGTGGGATAGCTGGATCGTATGATACTTCTATTTCTAGCTTTTCAAGGAAGTGCCAAATTGATTTCCAGAATGGTTGTACCATTTTACATTCCCACCAACAGTGTGTAAGTGTTCCAGTCTCTCCATAGCCTCTCCAGCATTTATTATTTTGTGTTTTTTGCATTAATGCTAGCCTTGTTGGGATGAGATGATATCTCATTGTAGTTTTGATCGGCATTTCTCTAATGGCTAATGATCACGAGCATTTCTTCATGTGTCTGTTAGCCGCCTGAATATCTACTTTGGTGAAGTGCCTGTTCATATCCTTTGCCCATTTTTTAATTGGGTTATTTGTCTTTTTGCTGTTGAGGGTTTTCAGTATCTTGTAGATTTTAGAGATTAAACATTGATCAGATTTGTCATAGCCAAAAATTTTTTCCCAGTCTGTAGGTTGTCTTTTTCACTCTTTTGGTGAAGTCTTTTGATGAGCATAAGTGTTTGATTTTTAGGATCTCCCATGTATCTAGTCTCTCTTCTGGTGCTTACGCATTATTAGTTATGGTTCATATTGTGTTTATGCCATGTATTAGGGCTC
Source organism: Trichechus manatus latirostris (assembly GCF_000243295.1). Taxonomy (NCBI): domain Eukaryota; kingdom Metazoa; phylum Chordata; class Mammalia; order Sirenia; family Trichechidae; genus Trichechus; species Trichechus manatus. The sequence goes on from NW_004443955.1 coordinate 6,717,713, forward strand.
CTAGCTTTGTCCCTATTTTTTCTTCCTTGATCTTTATAGTTTTCGATTTTATATTTAAGTCTTTGATCCATTTTGAGTTAGTTTTTGTACATGGTGTGAGGTATGGGTCTTATTTCAGTTTTTTGCTTATAGATAATGGATGCTCTCTTGAAGTGCCAGCTTCATCTTTGCCCACTGCAGATGAGTTTTCAGCACTTGGGAAACATAACCGTCAGTATGTTCATGTTCTACCTTTGAACATATGAGAGATAGTGACACATATCATCTATGGAACCCATGTTTAAAAAAATACGGGGAAGGCTTTCGGTGAAGCTCCCAACGTGGGACCATTCAGTTGCTGCCAGAGGGTGGGAGTAGGATAATGTGAGAAGGTGGAAGTTTCCACACAAACACAGAGTGGAGGTAGAAGTAGTCTGGGGAAGGAGAGTTTTGGACAAACAAGGAAAAAAAACATTAGCATACGAGTTTATGCTAATATGACAATGTTTGTATTATAGAAACTTGGAATAATTAAAATGAAATAAACATAACTCAAAGGAAATGGAAAATCAAAATCAATTACCATTAAAACACTAACAGTGTTAGTAGTTTATTACCTCCAAAGAAGTTCAGTTTTCACATGGATTGATAGAGAATGACTTTAATTACATTCTGTGTTTCTCCTTATTTTATAACCCCTCTGGTTTGGTAGGGATAACATCAATTTTTATTGGTGATTTTCCGGATTCCAATCTCGGACACCCTCTTCACAGTTTACAGTTTCTTGGGCAATCCCTAATGCTCCCTCCGTTTAAATTCTGACATTTATGATACCCAAGTTTACACAACAGCATAGACTTTTCTCTAGGACCTTTACATCTAACTTAATTCTGCTGGAATTCTGGTTGAACGTTTATTCCAATTGAACATTTCCTAAGAAACTTGACCTCAAGTCTCTCAGAAGCTTATCTTCTCCCTTACACCTGCCCCTTCTCCAGCAGCCATCCACTTCGGCCCCTACCCCCACCTCTTTAGACCAAACACGAAACCTGAAGTCATTCTTGTCATTATACTAGTAGAGGTCTCTAGCCTCTTACATGGCATCAACGCAAGTCCGCCCACCCCGTGGGGCTCCGGCCCCGGCCCCGCCCCTTTGGCTCCTGGCCCTGCCAGTGGCCCCGCCCCGCAGTCCGCCGATGCGCAGGCGCATTCTCCCGCTCCTCCCCGACCCTCCGCTGCGGAAGGCGCGGCGCAACTGCGCGCACTTTCTCTCCAGGAGTCAGCGGAGCTAACGCGGACCCAAAGGCTCCGGGACGTAGAGGCCCTGCCCTTGTCAGACACAGCAGACATGTCGGAACAAAGTAAGGATCTGGGCGACTCCAGCTTTGCAGCCGAGGCTTCCCACGCCGAGGTGTGCAGCAGCCCTGGGGTCCCTAAGGAGGGCCCGCCGCCCGTCTCTCAGGCCGCGACCCTCGCAGAACCGCAGAACCTTCTTTTCAGCCCATTGGACGCCCCGCAGCCCTCGCCTCCTCCCCAGGCCCTAAGCGACAAGGGGGACGCGAAGGCCCTGCAGCAGGCGGCAGAAGAAGGCCGCGCCGGCCAAGTCCAGAGCGCGGCCCAGGCCCAGCCAGGCCTGGCGCCGCCAGCCCCTGCTCAGCTGGTGCAGAAGGCTCATGAGCTCATGTGGTACGTGCTGGTCAAGGACCAGAAGAAGATGATCATCTGGTTCCCAGACATAGTGAAGGATGTCATCGGTAGCTACAAGAAATGGTGCAGAAGCATTCTCAAGCGCACCAGCCTCATCCTCGCCCGGGTGTTCGGGCTACACCTGAGGCTAACCAGCCTGCACACGATGGAGTTCTCGCTTGTGAAAGCGTTGGAGCCGGAGGAGCTGGACAGGGTGGCGTTGAGCAACCACATGCCCATGACAGGTCTCCTGCTGATGATCCTCAGCCTCATCTACGTGAAGGGCCGCGGTGCTAGAGAGAGTGCGGTCTGGAACGTGCTGCGCATCCTGGGGCTGCGGCCCTGGAAGAAGCACTCCACCTTTGGGGATGTGAGAAAGCTCATCACGGAGGAGTTTGTTCAGCAGAATTACCTGAAGTACCAGCGCGTACCACACGTTGAGCCACCCGAGTATGAGTTCTTCTGGGGCTCCAGAGCTAGCCGTGAAATTACCAAGATGCAAATCATGGAGTTTCTGGCTAGGGTCTTTAAGAAGGACCCCCAGGCCTGGCCTTCCCGGTACAGAGAAGCTCTCCAAGAGGCCAGAGCCCTGCGGGAGGCAGAGACCATTGCCCACTGCCCCCGCAGCAGCGTTTCCGAGGACTAGCAAGGTCTGGAGGCAGATTTATTGGTCTGGCCCTCACCAGTGTTGTGGAGGGGTGGGTGGGGCATTAGAGTATTCAGGATTTACAGTGCAGTATTTCACGTGTAACCTTTGGTTTTCAGTACAGTGCTTTTATACCTTTTAATGCAATGTTGTATTCATTTGGGTACTATTTGGTAGTGTTTAGATTTATGCATGTTTGTTTATAAGTAAGCTCGGTGCTTTCGCTCTTGTGCTACCTTTCTTGGATTTTTGTACCAGAGATGTGCTAAACTTATGAAATACATTGAGAAATTTTCCATCTTATTCTTTTATATGAAACAGATGATGTGTATTGGGATAGACTGCTCGTGGAGAGTTTGGAAGAACTTGCCAGTAAAGCTGGGCAAACCAAGAGAAATGTCAAGGCCTCTCTCTGTCCTTGCTGGGCACAGGAAATACATCTGTGTGGAGTTCAATGATTTGAACTGAAATGGTCTCACTGTGGGCACTTGGCACACTTTACTGAACACAAATACAGTCCCACCACCAGTAAACATTAAAGATCCTTCTGATACAATCATTTTTGGAAAAGTGTACTTTATATATCTTTTTAACAAAGTAGTATTGTTGGTAATGAGACAAAGAATTGTCAATTTTGCAGAATTACAGATACAACTTTTTCAGCTAATAGGGTAGAAAATCACTACATCAATTGTCATGAGTGTGTGAAATTTATAGTTTATGTAACATGTTCATTTCAGAAACTGACAAAAGTATAAAAACAAGGAAAGCAAAATGGCTCATAATCATATCACAGAGAAAATAACTGTTAATAGAGGAATCTCCTTAGTATCATTTTCTACATTTATTAAGATTAATAGCTTTAAAAAACTAATAGCTATCTTTTTGGGGCATTTAAAGAGTGAAGCATTATACTAAATGCTTTACAAGGATTTTCTCCTTTTACTTAATCCTCACAATGGCCCTATGAGGCAGGCGCTTATTGCATCTGCACCATGGAGGAAATACAGGAAAAGAAATAGCTAATGAACTTTCCCTTGATCATAAGGTTATTAAGAGGAGGGGTTAGAATCTGAACTCAGAATGAATCTAGAGCTCACACTCTTTCCCCACCTGCTCCCACCTGTTGACAACCTGCCCCCAACCTGCTGGTGTTTAGTCTTTTTTTCCCTTGGTTTTGTTTTTTAAAATTCCATATTAGAGTCTTAAAACAAACATATATAATGAGTTAGAAATTTTATTTAACTAGTTAATCAGAATAATCCTTTCAAGAAAACAATATTATTCTGATTTTACAAATTAAGAAACTGAAAGAGATTTATTGACCTAACCAAGTCATTCCTGCTTAGTTAGCAATGAAGCCTAGATTTTAAACACAGTCTTCTCTGAGGGTCTGAGATAATAGAGGCTTCTCTGACCAGCAGGGCCCAGGGACACTCAGGACACATGGGGGACAGGGTAGCTGGGACAGGAAGATTGCTTTTTGGGACATCTGTGTCTCAGCAGTCCTTGAATTGCGATGGGCTACTAGGTAATCTCCCAGAGGGTGGAACTGGGTGTGGGTGGGGGTGAGGAGTAATGACTGAAGAAAACAGTCTTTAACTCTGAAATTTTCAGTCCTATAAGGGGGAGGGCAGGAAAGGGGCATTTAATAAAACCAGAAACCCTTTAAACTCCACAAGACTGGAAAAGACCATTTGGTGAAAGCCAGAACCTTTCCTGGGAAAGACAGGTAATGAGGGGGAGCACGTGGGTCTACAGTGTCACATCACCCCGAAAAGAAACCAGAAGTCATATTTGGGTAAGGGAATTATAATCTGGATTGGGAGGGAGCTAGGATTCCGATCACTTAACAGACGGATATAGGTGCTGAAAATGCTTAAGAAGCCCCAGCTTTGCTGAGACGGAATACATCCCCAGCTTACAAGACTTCTCATGAAGCCCCCCACGAGGGGCACTTTTGCAATAACTTAGGAAGGGATGACATGGTTTTGATGGCGCCTCTTACTCAGAGCCAATGTGAGTGTCATGCCTGTTTATAAATTTCCCTCCCCTCACCCAGAAAGTTTCAGCAGAATTAAAACAAATATGCCCCTTTTCGTTTAAAATTATGGGGCTATCCAGGATCTTCCACAGCTGGAGAAGAGCCACAGCTGTCACTCCTGCCATGGCATGGTGCTGGGCATTTTCTCAAATGCCTGGATGTTTTCCTTACTGCCAAGTTGACTCCTCCCAACAACTGTAGCTCCTGTACACTTCCTGCAGTCACCCAGAAGTCACCAGGCTGGCAGTTCCCTCACCTCTCCCTGTGTTTGTATCTACCTTCTCTGCTGTGAGAGGCAGGGAAAACCATACTCGCCAAGTCTGATCCAAGTCTGCTGACACAGCCACACCAGCCATGCCACAGAAGACTGAAATTTCAGAGGACAGGGTTGTGAGAAATGGGGAGCCGATCCCTCATAAGTCACATGGGCAGGGATGCTTAGCTCCCGTGCTGTCTTAGAAGCAGCCAGTACTAGAGGAAGAGGCTTCCATGATGTGAAGCAGGGCTACTTCGTGACTCTTGGCCCCATTGGGACAGAAGCTTGGGGCACTGGGAGGGAACATTCAGTATCTCTCCTAGATTTTCACTCTGGGCTCTGAATAAGGTTGGAGGGTTTGTAAAATATTTTCCATAAGGTTCTAGGATAGGTCTTTCAGGAAGGGGCAGTCAGTATGACAGTGTGGTGTAGTCCAAACTGCTGTGGCTGAGAAAGGTTTTTCTAATTCTACATAATGTAACCTTTTATCTGTCCTGCTATTTGGGACCCCACTTCTTTACAAACACTCACACAGATATTTCATTTAACTTCATTTTATTAAAGTCATGAAGGGCAATAAAAGGGCCTTTGTAACCTCAATATAAAATTTAATGACATCTGGCTTAAGCTATCCTGAAAAGAAAATAAATGACTTTAAGTATTATCATTATTAAACAGAAAAGAAAGGTTTTAAGTGAACATCTTACACAATCAAGTACTTCCTGTCCTGGAAATCCTGCCATGCCACCCACCATTGCCCTTGAGTTTTACCTGGCTAACTAATGAAGACCACTTCCTCTGTGACCCCTCTCCTGGCCCTCAAAATTCAGAAGTATTTTCCTAGCATTCCCTCCAATAGCATCCTAAACTTTTCACTGAAACTACACATCTTTGTTATAAATAAGTGTATTTTGTCTCTCTGACTAGACTGTTAGATACTTAAGGGCAATAACCGTATTTTTTTTGTGCCATTTCCTTGATGTTTAACTTAGGGACTGGCTATGTACATGCTCAAAAAGTATTTTTTATATGAGTTAAGAAACTTAAAACGTTAGAAAAGAACCACCTCTCCACAATAGCAAATACAAAATCAAACATAAGAACTCCTATGCTAAATACCTATGCTAACTAAAAGTAGAAGAAAATAAAGACATGACAAAATTAATGAAAGAAAAAAATGCACCAAAACTGTGGAAACAAAAATTCTTTCAATAGCCATTTGTTTGAATAATCAAATAGAATGGGGTAATATCTAGTAGTTTATTTTTTAAAGGAGAAATAGTACAAATAAACAACTTTACTAGGCAAATGGGCCAAGGACACAAGGAGGTTGTGGTGAAAGGCGGACTTGAGAGAAAATTTCTTTGTGGCCAGGGAACTGCTGTGTGAACATATGTGGAGATACGGGAGACCATTAAAACAATCTCTGGAAATATACTAAAAAGGAGATAGAAAATAAAATTTTAGAGTGGGCTGAGGATAAAAAAGTCCCTGGATGGTACAGATAGTTAAGCACTCAGCTGCTAACCAAAAGTTGGAAGTTCAAGTCCATCCAGAGGCACCTCGGAAGAAGGGCTTGGTGATCTGCTTCCAAAAAATCAGCCACTGAAAACCCTATGGAGCACAGTTCTCTGTCACACATGGTGTCTCCATGAGTTGAAATTGGCTAGAAGGTAACTGGTACTGGTACTGGTACTAGTAGAGGGTAGAACATCAGATAAAGAGGAAAACACTATTCAGAAGGTATTGTCAATTTTCTCAAGTATGTGAGTAAGAAGAGGACTAATTTTAATGATATGGAGGCCTAATAGATTTAGAACAAACCATGCAGAAGAATGGGCTTCTTTTGAGTAAGAAAATTATGCTTTTTCTAATTACTAACCAAGAATCTAAACCATTCCACCTTCTCTCTTAATTTGCCCCATTATTCTTTATTTTAACTACTAAGTGCAGCCCTTAATTATATTACACATTTTTCCTTACCTAAAAAGTTTTATGTTTTAACCTTTTGCTATTTGTTGTATAAACATATTTGTTTATGTATTTATTTAATAGAGACTTACTGAACTCCAACAGTATGGCCAAATTTTTCTGGGTACTGGGTACACATTGGTAAATTAAACAAAGATGGTCCCTGCCCTTGAGGAGATTATTTACAAGCTAATGATGTTGATAGGGCACAGCAAAAATGTAAACAAATGAACATAAAAAATTGCACATTTGGATAATGTGAATGAAATGACTTTGGTTAGAATAATAAAGAATAGGGGCGGAGACGAGCTCATACAGGACGCTCAACAAATAGTTCTTTGAAAAGGTGAAATTTAAGCTGAAGGATAAGAAGAAATCTAGCAAAGCGTAGAGAGAACATGATTTCAGGAAGAAAAAATAGCATATTTGAAAGTCCAGAGCTAATTAAGTGAATCTTAAAGATGTCCTTTACTAGTAGACGTTGTAGCATTATAGATGGACTAACCAACATCCAACACCCAACACTCTTCTTGTCTGCACAACTGAGGCTGCACAAGCTAAATACTTGATTTCTTAGACTTTCTCTCAGCTAAGTTCTGGTCAAGAGATTTAAGGAGAAGTCTACTTGAGCTTTTCCTTCCTGCATATTTTTTCTCTTTCTGGGAATATATAAATGATAATCAGGAGCTATTGCAGCTCTTGTAATGACAAGTATGAAAAAGTCAAGAGAATCACAAGAATATTGAGCCTCACATTTTTCAACCTTTAAACAAATATCAATAACCACCTATTTCCTTTTGTACTTATTGGTGTGTAGAATTATTGTTCAATCTACTATCTTGTGGCATTTTCTGTTTCATGCAGCCCAAAGCATCCCTAGCTGATATAAACCTCCAAGCATTTTTTCCTCATCTTCCATTGCATGCTACTTATTTTGTGTCTTGCTGACCATGAGTGGGCCCTGATAAAGTTATGACCAGCAGAGTAATTCCATCTTCTTGCCATCTTACTTAGATCAGGCGTGGGAACTTAATTCAGACCTAGGCAATCAGAACATGAAGATCAGGACTTCACTCAGATCTTGGCAATCACCACAGGCAGAAACTTAGGACTTTCAATCCTGAAGCTCGCATCACCTTGATGTTTTCAATTATATAAGTATATATATGTATGTATATATATATATATATATCTCCTTTTATTTATCTGTTTATTGTTGGTAAGGTTGTTATTGTTAAGTCAGCCTTATCACTGGCTATAGAAATCATGCTGATGACTATAGTGCATTCCAGAAAAAAAAAAAGAAGGGCACAAATAAGGGCACAGGATAAAGAGGAAGACATCAGGGACGTCCTTGTAGGCAATGGTAAGCAGGCACATTGTATTTAAAGAGTAACTGAAAATTACTGAGGCGTTTGAGACTGACTTAATTGACACTATATGTTAAAAAATATTACTCTCATTAGTATATTCAGAATAAGTTAAGAGGGGTACAAGTCAAAGTTGGAGTCTTTAAGAGATGAGGATGATGTAAAAGAAGATGGAGTATGTGTATTTTGGATTTAATTGAGGAATGGAGTATTGTTAGATAAGGGAGATGGAGTTAGTCTTGAATAATTTTTTTGGCTTGAGCACCATTTGAATAGTGATTCAATTTAATGAGACAATGAAAAGGGGACAAAGAACAGGTTTGGGGTGAAAATAATAAAAATTTATATATTAGGAGTCTATGAAATATCTTAACAGATATATGAGGTAGACAATTGATAAAGATGCCTGACATTCAAGAGAGAATCATAGCCCTGCACTGGGGCAATACATTTGAATTCGATGCTATCCAGAGAGGAAGTGTACAGAGTAAAGAGAATTGTGTCCATAATTGTATTCTGAAAAACGGGAAACATTTCCAAGTCTAGTATTGAAGGAAGATCTGGAAGTGATTAAAGAAGTATCTGGATGAAGGGTAGAAAAATAAACCAGGAGAATGCAGGATCATGAAATAGAAATAGCAGCATTTTGAGCTGGAGTGACCAACAGTGTCAAATGCTGTTGAGATAGCCTAAGCATTTGGCATGAAGTGGGAAGGTGGAAGGAAAGGAAAAATTTGCAATTAGTGGGATCATCGCTGATTAAAAAAAGGATTAAAGGAGATTAAGTTCAGAGGCATATAGTGTGCTTTGCATTAACTCAGGTGAGAAAAAATGATGCCTTAATCAGGGAGCGAGGAATGGAGATGGAAATTAATGGAAAGAAATGGAGAAATATTTGGAAATTAAGTTTACAGGAATTGATGACTGATTAAATGCTAGAAATAAAGACAGGGAAGACTTAAAAGTTATGTCCAAGTTTCTGTCATGCACAACTGTTCAAGAAGTGTCAGTTATTGAGTCTGGGAGCAAATAAAGAACAGATTTAGGTGAGAAGATGATGAGTTCAGTTTTAGACATGCTGAGTTTGTGGAACATCAAAACAGAGATGTCCATTTGACGGGGGAGATGAAGAATTCACAAGAGAAAAAATCAAGATGTGGGTTAGAATTTAATGAACTCGTAAACAGGTATTGCTTAGGGAGAGTGAATGGATTTGGGGAGGTGACTTGTGTTTTTCCTGACCTGGTTTTGCATTCTTTAGCTTACTTTCAGACATTCAAACCACCTTTTCTCAGATTTATGTTATTTTTCTCCGTTTCTAAAGTCATACACATTTGGGAACTTTGTAGAGTGGGAGGGAAGAGGTACAGGACGAAGCATTGAAGAGAGCAAATATTTATAGACAAATAGAGAGAGACTTCTCAAATAATACCAAGAAACAGTGGCCAGAGACTAGGAATAAACCAAAGCCTAGAGAATGTAGTTTTACAAATACCAAGGGAAGGTTGTAAGTGTTAAATTTAGTTGAGGTGTGAAGTACAGAATTGACTGAGGAATGCCCACTGAGGTTACTAATAAGTAGATCATTTTCTTCTTATGAAGAGCAATTTCAGTGGAGAAGATGTAACAGAAGATATAATTCAGTGAATTGAGAATTGAATAACGTGTGAGTGTAAACAATATGAACATAGTCAGCTACTAATGGAGGGAGGCCCTTGTTGAGGGAGTGTTGAGATTTATAGCATAAGTAGAGGTATTAGCCTTAAATAGAGTTAAGAATATATTACCCATGGGGATGAGATAGAAGGGTAAAATTACTGATTACATGTAGTTTATGTTAGTATTTATGACAGGAAGTAGATGATGCTCTATTTTCTCAGAGGAGTGGCAAGGGAAGTCAAAATTTAAGACAGAAAAGGAGGTTATAAGAGAGAAAGCTAATCCCAGAAATTGCCCAGAAAATGGAGAAGACAGGTTTTCACAGGGGAGTCTGTCATGGAGGACCCCAGCAGTTGTTACCAAATTGCATATAGCAATATACATAGATAAAGAATAATACACCACCACCAAGTGAGATTTATTCCAGGACTACAAGACTGGTTCAGTATTCAAAAATTACTCGATGCAATTCACCATGTTAGCAGTGTTAAGAAGAAAAAAACATATGATCCTGTCAATCATGCAGAAAAATAATTTGACATAATTCAGCTCCTATTCATGATAAACATTCTCAGAAAATTAGATGTAGAACCAAAGAACCTCAACCTGATAAAGAGCATCCAAGCAACAGCAACTACACATAACATTGTTGTTGCTGTTGTTATCTGCCATTGAGTTGGCCCCTGACTCAAGGAAACTCTACACACAAGCAGATAAGAGGTTTTGATTCACAGGGTTTTCACTGGCTGATTTTTGGAAGTAGATTGCCAGGCCTTTCTTCTGACTCTGTCTTAGTCTGGAAGTTCCACTGAATCCTTTCAGCCTCACAGCAACATGTAAGTCTCCATTGACAGATGTGTGTAGCTGCACTTGAAGTACATTGGTCAGGAATTAAACCTGAATCTCCTGCATGAAAGGTGAGAATTCTACCACTGAACCACCACTGCTCTCCCGGTTAACACTACTTAATGTTTAACGGCAAAAGACTGTATGCTTCCTTCTAATATTGGGTACGAGAGTAGGATGTCCACTCTTACCACTCCTTTTCAACCTGGTGGTGAAAGACTTAGCCAGTGCAGTAAGAGAAGAAAAGGAAATAAGAGGCTTACAGATTGAAAAAGAAATAATGAAACTATTCTTATTTGCATATGACATGATGATCTACATAGAAAATTCCAATGAATTTACGAAAAACGAAAACAAAACCCTGCCAGAAGTAATAAATAATTTAGTAAGAGCATAAGGTACAAAGTAAGTGCACAAAATCAATTGTATGTCTATATGCTAGCCTTGAAACATAAAACCCAGTGCCACTTGCAACAGCTCAAAAATTACCTAGACATAGGATTTATACATTGAAAACTATAAAACTCTTAAACATTGATGAAAAAATTAAAGCAGACCTGAATAAATGAATATAAACATCATGTTCATAGATCAGAAAACTCAAAATAGTAAATATACCAAATTGTCTATAGGTAAAATACAGTTTTAATCAAAATACCAGCAGTTGGCCTGGTATTTCCCTGGTTTTAGAATTTAAAGTTTCCACTTCCCAAAAAACCCCTCTGTGGAGCTATGAGTGAAGATGATTGGGGAACAACTACAACCCCTAAGGCATCCCCCAGATAGCAGTTGGAAGTATTTGTGTCAGATGGATACAGCATGGATTATTATTCACTTTCCTGTAGTTGCTGTCATTGTTTTATCCCTTGCCATTTATGTTGGAAAACATGATTTGCAGTTCATAATAATGGACCATTCATTATTACATCACTTCAAGTGACACAACTTAAATGTGCAACTTAGGCAACTTGTAATCATGAGTGTTAGCGGTCTATATTTGACTTTACCTGTGGATTAACTGTTGCGCTTTGTATCAATATAGTACTAGTTCAATTTTTAACATTTTTTGCTAGGAATTCAGATAGTAAAAATGAGAACTGTTATAATACCAATGCTACCATGACCCAACCATGCGACCCTATAGGACAGAGTAGAACTGCCCCATAGGTTTTCCAAGCAGCAGCTGGTGGATTAGAATTGCTGATCTTTTGGTTAACAGCCAAGCTCTTAACCACTTTGCCACCATGGCCCAGATATCACTTAAAAAGAAGGCTAAGTGACTGTTATTTTAAGGACATATACAACTGGATTTGGAAGGTGAATAACAAAACGTAACACACAGAAAATAATTTGATATTGAACATGATGGAGAGGGTGATATGAAAGCCCATATGGAGACTGAATCTCACAAACAGAAGACAAGACAAGCAAGTTCTCCTAAATAGAGCAAAAGTTCTCATCTTTCAAAAACGCCATGAGTGCTTGTTTGAAAATAGCAACCACTGAATTAGTTTGTGCATATCATATAAATGAATACATATTTTGCATGTCTTTGTTTCTTTCTGAAATAGAGTGAAATTACATTTCCTGACTTAGAGCTTGCAATAAAAATGTTCTTTAGGTGAACAAAGGGAATAATATTGATAATAGATATTGTGATGGTTAATTTCATGTGTCAGCATGGCTAGGTTATGGTTCCTAGCTGTTTGGTAAAATACTAGTTTAGATGTTGCTGTGAAGGTATTTTGTAGATGTGATTAACATTTACAGTCTACTGATGTTAAGTAAAGGAAATTACCCTTGATATTATGGGTGGGCCTCATTTAATCATTTGAAGACCTTAAGAGCAAAAACAGGCTTTCTAGATAAAAATGAATTCTGCTTTAAGACTGTAGAATTGTCAGCCTCCACTATCATGTGAGCCAATTTCTTTAAATAAATATCTCTCTTCTCTCATTGTTTCTGTTTATTTGGCAAACTCTGACTAATGTAGATTTGGGTACTAAGAGTGTTCCTTGAGGAACCGGATCATAAGAATGAGTTTTCTGAATTGCTTCTGGGGTTTCTGGAATTGGTTATCATATCTAAAAGACATTAATGACTCAATTTCTAGCAGTAAACAGGGCACTGATAGTCCATGGTGTGATACGACAACAGAGATACAGAAAAAAATCACCATTGGATACTCTTCATCAACTATTTATGTAAGACAACATTGCTAGACCTTGCTTTGCTGCACCAAATCAGAGGTGCAACATGGCAAATCTGCAATGTTCTCGGAGGTCATAGCCAATTTTTAAATAGCCAGAAGTCCATTAGAAAAAGGGAACTAATAACTAATATGGATTCCTCCATAAACATCGTGTTCTACTGAACAGAGCCTGAACACACGTTAGCATATGGGAAGTAGTTTTTATTACTTAAAATAAGAAGTGGACAGTATGCAACAGATGAGGAGTTTCCTTGGCTCAAAAGCTGTCCAGGAAGAGATGATGACATTTCCATGCACATCCTACTTTGTTTCATGGTTGAGAGCCTTAAATGGGACAGTTATATGACACACTGAACCCCTTGGCTTCTAGAAACTGTCCCTGTGAATATAGATACTTCCACACTTTCCCTCCACCTGGCAATATGGCTGAAGGACACAATGGGAGCCTATCTATTGCTTTTCTCCCCCTGGCCAGGTAGGTTCATTCAGGTGGGCTGTAAGCTTAATGTTACCCTGTGCCCCACTAGCACCATAGCTGAAGAGACACAGAAAATTTCCTCTTCTAGCTATTTTATGCCTCAAGCCTACATGACTAATAGTATCTTTTTAACTCTGCTAACCAACATCCTACTGCATCATTCCCTCCTGACTTCCTGGGGCAGGGGGAAGGAAGGTTAACCCAGAATTGTATCTTTTTAAGTCTACTAACAAGCATCAGGTCAGCAGTTCAAATCCACTACCTGCTCCTTGGAAACTCAATGGGGCAGTTCCACTCTGGCCTATAGGGTCGCTATGAGTAGGAATCGACCTCAGTGAGTGGGGTGGTAGTTTGTTCTAAAAACTAAAGACACCAGCAGGGAAAGGAACAGAGAAAACCATGGCCACCTGGCTTGTCTGAAGGATTGCCTCCTCATTACTTATGAGAGGCAAAGTTCTGCGTGATCATGCATTTGATGATACCTTAGAACATTTTTGTCAAACTGAGTATAATGAGATTAGCTAGTTGCTCCTAATTTTGCTGAACAAAGTGGGGAAAGAAGAGGATAATCTTAGGGCTTCAAATTCCCAGCTCAAGAGCTACATAAATTATCTGAATGTTTCCATGTGTGCCCTGAAAGAAAGCTTTATCTCCTATAGCCACATAACTGAAATTTCTGAAAACTAGACCCAGGTTCAAATTTTGTGAGTGGCTGAAATTACAATGCAAATTGAATTCTCAGACGTGCAGGGTATTTGATGTTAAAGTGAGGGCATTGATTGGAAAGGTATTGGATCCTGAAAATTGAGATGGAGACAAATGGACAGATCCTGACAAAGCTGGGACTTTGAGCCCCTACATTCTGCGCTGAGTCTTCTTTGCCAGTAGAAAAAGCCCTCCCACTTCCATCTGAGGCTAATCCTACTTTGCTTGAGGAAACTGTAATGGCCTCTTCTGAGGTATTTACCTTGCAAACACTACTGATTCTCCTCAATACTCATCCCCAACACCTATCTTTAGTTCTAGATCTATAACTAGACTCAACTGTCAGTAGGCCTAGAAAAGTGAGGTACAAAAGTGTGATCCATGAGAAGCTGTAGTACACTCCAAAAGCACTGAATTATTTTTCCAATTTATAGAGAGAGAAATCCAAGGAATATGTGTGGGAATGTATGTTAAGAGTGTGGGAAAATGGTGAAATATGCTGGTCTTATCATGTTTCCCATCATCTCAAAATAGCTGGTTTGGTACAATGAAGGAATGGCCTTTTGAAGTCTCAGTCATAGCACCAGCTAGATGGATATACCTTGCAGGGCTGGGGCAGTGTTCTCCAGGAGGCTAATATATGCTGTAAATCAGCATCCAATATATGGTGGTGTTTCTCTCCTAACCGGAAATCATAGGCCTTGAAATCAAGAGGTGGAAATGGAAGCAGCACCAGTCACTATTATCCCTATGATTCACTAGCAAAATGTTCACTTCCTGTCCCCATGACTCAATGCTGTGGTAGAGGTCTTAGTTCTAAAGAGATAAATGCTTCCACCAGGAGATATAACAATGATTCCACTGGACTAGAAGTTAACATTGTCAACAGGCCACTTTGCACTCCTCATACTTCTGAATCAACAGGCAAAGAAGGGAGTTACTGTACTGGGTGAGGTAACTGAGCCTACTTAACAAGGGGAAAGTTGACTGCTAGCAAGCAGTAGATGAAAGAAAGAGTATGTCTGGAATACAGGAAGTCTCTTAAAGTTATCTCTTAGTAATACCACACCCTGCCATTAAAGTCAAGGCAAAACTACAACAACCCAATTTAGGCAGTACCACTAATATCCAAGACCCTTCGGGAATGAAGTGGATCACACTACCAGGTAAAGAACCACGACCACCTGGGGTGCTTGCTAAGGGCAACCGGAATATGGAATGTGTAGTGAAAGAAGGTAGTTATAAATACCAACTACAGCCATGTGACCAGTTGCAGAAACAAGTACCCTAAGTTTATGACTATTCCTTCCTTATTTTGCTATGTCTATGTTTATGTCTATATATAGTATTATCCACCACTGTGTTGTCCCCATTCACAATGGAGCAAAATTTTGCTGGTCCTGCCCATCCCCAGGATCAGTTTCATATCAGACTGTTGTGATCTATAGGGTTTTCAATGGTTGATTTTTGGAAGTAAATCTTCCTAGATTGTCTTAGTCTAGAAGCTCTGCTGAAACCTGCTTAACATCACAGCAACACACCAACCTTCACTGACAGATGGGTGGTGGCTGCATATGAGGGGCATTGGCCAGAAATCAAACCCAGGTCTCCTACATAGAAAGTGAGAATTCTACCACTGAACCACCACTATGTGTGTGTGTGTATACAGGTATGCACCACATAAGGTCTGTTCAGGCAACGTCCAACTGCATATATGTCTGCGGTCCCAAAAGGTTGCAATAGAATTCGGAGATCCCTATTGGACAAGGGGACATAGCGGACTTACTTTGCTAAGTACTATAGATCCTACCTGTCTCTCACTAGCTTTCTGGTTCCCACCACAGTCCCAGCCCTGGGGAGGCAGGAGAAGGAGTCTCTGCACCCATCTGCGGCTGCCTATTCCACTGCATTTGCCTCAGGCAAGGACCAGGCAAACCTGCAGGATGCTACTGAGGCCACTGCCCCACTTGGCCAGGGCACCCTGCTGGTCATGCCAGGGCCCAAGACCAAGACTTCTTCTGTGGTGAATGCTGTGGAGCTGTCCAGACTGCTGCGGTGGTGGTGGGACAGGCTCCGCTGGAAGAATATAAGCACATTGAGGCGGGGGTGGGGTAAGGAGGAAGGCAGGCAGGGAGGAAGGAAGGGAAGGGAGCCAGCAGCGCACCCTGCCTGGAGGTGGCCAGCTGGATGGCAAGCACCCACCTTGGTGGGGGGCTGGCTTAGCTCTTGGAGACACAGCGGTGACCACAAAGGACCTGTCGCACCAGAGCCAAAGTTTTCACAAAGTTACTTGGCTCAGCAGTGGCAGCGGCACGGGTCCCAACCTGCCTGGTGACCTTCTTGCAGGCCTCTCTCCTGTACATAATATGGAGTTAGCACAATGTCCAAATCACAGAGAATGAATTCTTCCTCAGGACTGACATAGAAATCCTGCCTGAGTTTCAAGTCTTACAGGTTGCCCTATAGATTTCAGACTTGCCAACTCCCACAATAACAAAGAGCCAATTCCTTAAAATCTCTCTCTATATATACATATGCATATATACATACATATATATCTATATATATACACATACACATTGTAGAGCTGACTCAGTTAGGTCTTACCAACAATCATGCTTGGTATATCAAGTGATGTGTCAAATTACAGAGACCAAAAAAGTTCCCCTTAGGCATTTTGATTTGAAAAATGGAACTTCAAATTATCTTCTTCATTTCTATGAAAACTGTAAGCCACAGGAAACATAAAACAAAAAAAGTATTGATATGTCATCCAAATTCAAACTAGGCTTTTTTTAATCCATCAGCATATTGGCAGATGGTGCAAATGTAAATTTTGACAAATTCCATTCAGTCTAGGAACGTCTTAGCAAAGAAAATGAAATTATATTACCCGCTAAATGTCTTGTACAACTTTTACACAGTAATACTTAAAAGGGACGTAGCATGCTTACCTGTGACAGTGAGGCTTTTATATTGAAAGCTTTTGGTCATGTTTCAATTTTCTCAAAGTGTGCAGAAACACTTAATGATATTGTTGGCCTTAGAGAACTAGAAGGAGATAGTATCCCTAGTCGTGTGCAAACAAGGTTGCTCCCATTGTTGCTGGCCACAGAAAAGTATCAAAGTGTTGGCCAGTCATAAAATCATATTTTCAAAGTAGGGCAGAAGAAGAATGTCCTTCCCTAATTTCAATTATATTAAAATGTCATTTGATAAGTAATTGAGGATTAGAATGAAGAAAATAAATACAGTAAAAGAAATTAATGTGGTTTTTTTCCCCCAAAACAATTTGATGCTCTTTGAAGAGGCCATAAGGAGCCTAGAAAAGGATGAACTGACTGAATCTGAGTTACTTGCTATTATTGAACGTTGCAACAAAAATTGATATAGCAAAAACAACTATAGTACTCAGTTTTGTTGGGAAATAAGACTGTTTCAAGACTCGAAAGACAAAAAATCACCAAAAAAGAATAGCAAGGTTTTAAAAGCACACTTTCAATTTATTTATAAAATTATAAACTTATTTGGAATCCAACATTGATTTCACAAGTTCAGATTTCCTCTGTGCTTTAAACCATATTCCCAGAGAAAGAGAGGGTTAACTTAAGATAACATTCAATGTGTTTTGGAGTGTTTATAAATCACTAACATTGTCAGTATCGATAGCCTATGTAATAAATTTATAGATGCAAAGGACCTGAAAGATAAATAGCTGGTCTGTCAAAACAAGCCTATAGATACAAAGTCGATGGACATTTTTTTGAGAGCTAGAAACTAATTCCTATGGGTCTAAAAGCCTACTGTTGCTAGTAAGTAAAATCCTAAACATCCCAGGCATCAACACTTTTGCTGAGAACATATTTAGTTTGATAGCATCACATTGGACTGACACCAGATATCAGTGTAATGTGGACTTGATAAGGGCAGAGCTGTGAGCCAAACTGAATTATATGCTTTACTATACTCAATTTTATTACTACATAAAAGAAGGATGTTGTGAAGGCTGCAGTCACCATAAAGAAATATTATAAAGATGAAGGAAACAGCAGAATAAAAATTATCCCACTGTATCATGGGACAGAAAAAATATGCCATTGCTATTTTTATTAAATATGGAAGTATTCTATTGTCCTTTTATATTTATATTCTCCTTCTAAAAGTCATATTCATGTATTTTAAGAGTTAAAATAAATTTCTGTATCAGAGGACAGAAAGAAACTTTATAAGATATTGTTATTTATTTCATGCAAATTATTCAATTATCCCTATTATTAATTACTAATTGGCACTGTTATCTAGTCATTTTTTTTTCAAAAAGGGAATTTTTGTAACATAAAAGTAAATTACATAAAATCATTTGTAATTTCAAGTAAGCCCCTATTTTTCATATGTTTTTAAAAATAATACATGTGTATAATTATTTGTGACATATTATATTATTATAATTTTTTCTGGTACGACTGTGTACCAGGCTGATACTCTAAAAAGTTAGTCACCCTAGATATAGACAAGATGATTATAAAATTGATGTAGAAAGGTAAAGAAACTAGAGGAGCTAAAACAATTTTGAAAAGATGAATAAAGTTGGAGGAATTGCACTACCTGATTTTAAGATTTACTACACAGCTACAGCAATCAAGACAACATGGTATTTGGCAAAAGTATAGACACACAGATCAATGGAGTAGAATAGAGAACTCAGAAATAGACCAACACAAGAATAGACAATTGATTTCTGACAAAAGTACTAAAGCAGTTCAAGAGAAGCAGGATAGTCTTTTCAACAAATGATGCCAGAACAATCAGATAGCCATATGCAAAAACAAACACAAAGCAAAAAAAAAATATTAAAACCCTCAACCGGTATCTCACAACTTATACAAAAATTCACTCAAAATGTATTATAGATCTAAATGTAAAATAAACAACTTTAGAACTTTTTGAAGAAAACATAGGGAGCAATTTTCATTACCTATTGTTAGGTAAAGAGTTCTTAGACAAGACACCAAAAACATGATCCCTAAATGAAAAAATGATAAACTGGACTTTATCCAATTTGATATTTAACTTTATCAAAATTAAAAACTATTGTTCTGTGAAAGATCCTCTTAAGAGAATAAAAAGACAAGCCACAGATTGGGGGGAAATATTTACAAACCACATATTAAACAAAGTTCTTGTAGCCAGAATACATAAAGAACTCTCTAAACTCAACATTAAGAAAAGAATAATCCAATTAGAAAATGGTGAAAGACTTGAACAGACACTTGACCAAGGTGAATGTATGGGTTGTAAATAAGCACTTAAAAAGATTTTCAACATTACTAGCCATTAGGAAAATGTAAATTAAGGCAACAATGAAATATCACTACCAACATATTTGAATGGCTACAATAAAATATACTGTCTGTTATGGATTGAATTTCTTTCCCAAAAATATGTATGTGGAAGTCCTAAGCCCTGTACCTGTAAATATGACCCTGTTTAGAAAGAAGAGTTTTCTTCTGTTATGTTAATGAGGTCACAGCAGAGTAGGGTGGTACTAAACTTACCCACATCCGAGAGATGTCTTTTAAAAACAGCAGAATAGACACAGAGACACATAAAGAGGGAAGACAGATGCCATGAGACCACCCATTTACAAGCAAAGGCACACCAAGGATTGCTGGCAGACACCAGGAACTAAGAGAGAGGCCACAGAAGGAATTGAGACTCTGATTTGGACTTTAAGCCTCCTGAATTGTGACAAAATATTTCTACTCATTAAAGGCATCCATTTGTGGTATATTTGGTTATGGCAGCACTAGGTAACTAAAACACTGTCAATATACAAGCAAGAACTCTGACACGTATCTGGTGGGAATGTAAAATTATACAGCCACTCTTCAAAACGCTTTGACAGTATGCTATAAAGTTAAACATATACTTGCCATATGGTCTAGTTATCCCATTCCTGAATATTTACACATGTTTATTCAAAAATCTGTGGACTAATGTTTGTAACATATGAGGCATAGATGGTTCATGTGAGAGACTTGGGTTTGATTCCTGTTCAAAGTACTTCATGCATAGCCACCAACCATCTTTCAGAGGTGGACTGCATGTTGCTATAATGCAGACCAGGTTTTAGTGGAGCTTCTAGACCAAGACAGAGTAGAAAGAAAGGCCTGGCAATCTACTTTCAACAATTAGCCAGTGGAAACCTTATGAATCACAACAGTCCAATCAGCAACTAATCTTGGGGATGACACAGGACTGGGCAGTGTTTTATACCGGGGTTTCCATGAGTCAGATGTCAAGCCAATAGCAGCTAACAACAACCTTTATAGCAGCTTTATTGCAATAGCCCCTAACTAGAGAAAGATACAAATATCCTTCAAAAGGTGAATGGATAAACTGTGGTACATCCATACGATGGAATATTGCTCAGCAATAAAAATAAATGAAATATTGATACACACAGCACCTTGGATGGATCCCAAGGGCATTATCCTGAGTGAAAAAAGAATCTGATCTAAAAAAGTCACATACTATATGAATCCAATTTTGTAACATCTTCAAAATGACAAAATTATAATGATGGAGTACAAGTAAATGGTTACCAGGGTTAGTGGGAGGGTTTGGTTATAAAGGGTTTTGATTATAAACAAGATTATTTGTAGTGATGTGGTAGTTCTCTATTCGGATTTTGTTGATGGCTACACACATCTATACATGTGATACAATTTCATAGAACTACACAATCCCCTCAATAAAAATGAACGCTTATCAAAACTGGTGAAATTTGAATAAATTTTGTAGTTTTGTTAGTACCAACGTCAATGTCCTGGTTTAGGTTATTATACTATGGTTATCTGAGTTGCTATCACTGGGCAGAGGCTCTCTAAGGTATGGCAGGCAAGGCACCTGCCCTGGGTGCCACTTGAAGTGGGGCACCACTTTTTTTATATTAACCATCGCAGTTCCGTCGCCGACTGTGAGATCATTCAGCGAAATTAAACTAATACTTTCATATTTGAGAGCCTTCATGGGTCAAGGTAGGCTGTGTGATCTTGCTCTGCTGAGGGTTGAAAGAGAAGAAACTGAAAAAAATGACTTTGAGCACATCATAGACCCAGTTTCATCAGTGAAAGCAAGGAAGGTGCAGGTGTAATGTTCGTGTAGTACCATAATGTGTTAAGGAAAATATCGACAAGCTTGACTTGTATTTTTTTTCTTTCTTTTTATTGTACTTCAGGTGAAGGCTTACAGAACAAATACTTACTCATGAAACAGTACAAATGTTGTTTTATGACATTGGTTCACAACGCCACAACATATCAACCTTCTAACTTCTCTACCTTTTTTTTTTTTGGTGAAAATACACATAGCCAAAGATACACCATTTGAAAAATTTCTACATGCACAGTTCAGTGACATTGACTACGCTCTTCCAATTGTGCTGTTATTCTCACTTAAGATGAAGGCTTACAGAACAAAATAGTTTCTCATTTAACAGTTACTACAAATGTTGCCCTATGACAATCGTTAACAATCTCACAACACATCAACACTATCCTTACTCAAACTTGGGTTCCCTATCACCAGCTTCCTTGTCCCCTTCTGCATTCTGGCCCTTGTCACTGGACTCCTGTACCTCATCAGCCTCATTTGGTTTTACGGGGCTGTCCACTCCCAGGCTGAAAGGTGAACTTCGGAGGTAACTTCACCACTGAGCTAAAAGGGTGTCTGGGGTCCATACGCTCGGGGTTTCTCCAGTCTCCTTTAGGCCAGTAAATCTGGTCTTTTTTTTGTGAGTTAAAGTTCTGCTCTACATCCATCTCCAGCTCTGTCCAGAACCCTCTGTTGTGATCCTGGTCAGAGCAGCCAGTGGTGGTAGCTGGGCACCATCTAGCTGTACTGGACTCAGTCGGGTGGAGGCCTTGGAAGCTGTGGACAATTAGTCCTTCGGACTAATCTTTTCCTTGTATCCTGTTCTCTTCAATCTCCCTTGCTACCGAAGGGATGAGACCAGTGGAGTATCTTAGATGGCCGCTCGCAGGCTTTTAAGACCCCAGACACTACTCACCAAGGTGGAAGGTAGACCACTGTCTTTATAAGCTGTGTCATGCCAATTCAGCTAGATGTTCCCAGAGACCATGGTCCCCATAGCTCTCCGCCCAGCAATTCACTCCCGTAGGGAGTTTGGATGTGTCTATGGGGCTTCCATGACCATTCCATGTCCAAGTTGTGCTAGGTTCTCCTGTATTGTGTACTGTCTCACCCTTCACCCAAGATATCACTTATCTATTGCCTGTTTAGTATTTCCCCCCCAACCCTCCCATCCCTGGTAACCAACAAAGATTGTTACTTTTTGCGTGTGAACTCTTTCATGGGTTTTTACAATAGAGGTCTCATACAATATTTGTCCTTTTGTGATTGACTTATTTCACTCAGCATAATGTCCTCCAGTTGCATCCATGTTATGAGATGCTTCACAGATACATTGTTGTTCTTTCTCATTGCATAGTACCCCATTGTGTGTATGTACGATTGTTTATTCATTCATCTGTTGATGGGCATTTAGGTTGTTTCCATCGTTTTGCTATTGTGAACAATGCTGCCATGAACATTGGTGTGCATATGCCTATTCGAGTGTTGACACTTATTTCTCTAGGATGCATTCCTAGGAGTGGGATGCCTGGATCGAATGGTATGTCTATTTCTAGCTTTCTGAGGGAGCGCCATATCATTTTCCAAAATGGTTGTATCATTTTGCATTCCCACCAGCAGTGCTTAAGAGTTCCCATCTCCCCGCAGCCTCTCCAACATTTGTTATTTCCAGTGTTTTTGATTCGTGCCAGTAATGCCAGGGTGAGATGGTATCTCATTG
>NW_004443955.1:6751162-6752770 GCF_000243295.1 Trichechus manatus latirostris
ATTTTGCAGGATATATTATTCTTGGCTGGCAATTTTTTTCTTTCAAGATTTTATATATGTCATCCCATTGCCTTCTTGCCTGCATGGTTTCTGCAGAATAATCTGAGATTTGTCTTATTGTTTCTCCTCTGTATGTGACTTCTTGTTTTTCACGAGCTGCTCTCAGGATTGTTTGTTTGTCTTTGGTTTTGGCGAGTGTGATTATGATATGCCTTGGTGATTTTCTTTTCGGGTCTCTTCTATATGGGGTTCATTGAGCTTCTTGGATTGCCAGCTTTTCATCTTTCATGATATTGGGCAAGTTTTCTGTCAGCAGTTCTTCAATGATCCTCTCTGTGGTTTCTGTTTTCTCCCCGTTCTGGAATTCCAATCACTCACAAATTTTTGCTTTTGATTGTGTCCCACATAACTCTCAGGGTCTCTTCATTTTTCTTTGTTCTTTCGTCTGAGTTTTCCTCAGAGTTGTATCCAAGTGTTTGTCTTGAATTCCACTGATCCTGTCTTCCACTGTTTCAAATCTGCTTCTCAGCCCTCCTATGACACCGTCTATTTCTGAAATCTTGTTTATCTTTTGGATTTCTAATTGTTGTCTTTGTATAATTTCTAGTTGTGAATTTATTTTGGTATTTTGTTCCTGCATTATCTTGCTGAATTCTTCCAATTTTTCGTATTTTCCATGAATTTTTCTATTTTTTCCTCATGTTTGTCAGCTTTTTGCCTCAGTTCTTGGAGAATTCTGAGTATTAGAGATTTGAATTCCCTATCAGGTAGTTCTAGTGCATTTTCTTCCACAGGAGAGTCATCTGGTGTTTTATTTTGGATACCTACTGGAACCATCCTGTCCTGTTTTTGTAAATGTTTTGGTATTATCTGCTGTCTTTGGGGCATTCAGTAGTTATTTTTCTCATTTATTTACTGTAGATTTGTTTGTTTCATCCCTTTTTTTTAAAATTTGAGCAGGCGGACTGTTTGTTCTTTGTTGGTTGCTCCTCTGTGGGCACAATACTTTTCACCTCCTCCAATTGTCAGAGTCAGTCACTCAGATACAATACGGCAGGGCAGGTCTAGCTGAAGAGGAGTTACTGGGATGGGTTGTTTATAGCACTTACTACAGCCACCAGAGCGGGTCAGTAATCATTGCAGGGCAGGTTCCAGTAGGTGATGCCTGTGTTTCTTTGTGGTGTGATGTCAAGCGCACAGTGCAGGTAGGCAGGATACAGCGGGGAGATTGTTATGTGTGCAGCTAAGATGGATATGGGAGAGAAGAGAGAGGAACAGGAGCCAAAAACATACAAACAAACAAAAAAGAATGCTAGGGGAACTTGCCGTTGGAGTGGAGAGATGAGAGACTATGAAATGGAGAAAAACAGAAAGGGGAAGAGGAAAAAAGAATGAATAAATAAAAATCGGAAAGGTTAAAGAACCGCAAAGTTCCCAGGGATCCCACCAGTGCAGCTATGAGGTCTGGGGAAATCGCTCTCAGGGGTTGCAGTACAGCCTGGCTAGAAGGTGTAGAGGTATACAACACCAGGTATCAGGGAACATAAAGAGAAGGAAGATATAGAGAGACAAGAAACTAAGCAATGAAGAAAGACAAAAAGGGAAAAA
>NW_004443955.1:6753037-6766538 GCF_000243295.1 Trichechus manatus latirostris
AAACAAAAGCTCCTGGATCCCACCAGCACGGCAGCCCAGACCAGGAAGCAGCTCCACTTGAACGGAGCTCTGCAGCCCCTCAGGAAGAAGCAAAGATGGTGCACGGAGCCAGGTACTCGAGCGAAAGGAGGGGGAGGTGGCGAGAGGCAAGGAAGAAATCAAAAGAAGCAGAAAAAACAAACAAAAAAAAGCAACACTAGCAGCCAACAAACGGCACTCAGAGAGCCGCCCGTTTGGGTGTGTGGAATCCAAGCAGCCAGTGTTTCCCGGTCAAGAGATTGTGGCCACGGGAAGCAGAGGAGGCCGAGTCAGGGTGAAGAAGGGTGGGCAGTGCGAAAGCATATATCGCAAATTACCAGTTGTTTTGTCTCCCGCTGGATGCTCCGTAAGGCTGCTTTCTTGTACCCCCCCCTTTGCTGGTCTCCGATAGGAGTCCAAGATGGCAGATCCGCGCTGCATTAGCTGGTAGGGGACCTCTGCATGAGTCTCTCCTCGATCTCCGTTCTCTGTCAGTTTTCTCACTCCATTTGGCGCTTGGCTGAGTTCTTTATCTCTTCATTTGATGTTTTAGGGTTTCAGGATTGTTTTATTCTCTGATCAGCTTAGTTTTTTGGATCTTTGCTGTGGAGGGACGGCGCGGTGCTTCTGCCTAGAGTCCCATTTTTCTTTACTTGTATTTTTGAACTGATATTGTGCTACAGTTATCTCAAAGATGGGTGTCAGATGTTTGGACCAGGCGCAAAGGTGTAGCAAGGGGGGGACAGAGGTGAGCACTTGCCCCTGGGTGCAATTCAGAGGAAGCACTAGACAAGGGACATAATGACATTCCAAGGCACCACAAATATGAAAAGCGCCTGAGGCAGCTGAACGGCGTGAGGGGGGAGGTGTTTCTGCTGACACTTTACTGTTATCAAAGTCTATTCATCTTGAAATGGAGGGGGAGCAACTTACAGAATGCCCCTGGGTGCTTGTTACCCTCACTACACCTCTGCAAGGGGCCATTTCAGTGCTTCCCACAGGCACAGGGAAGGATCACCTAAGCCAGGTAAGCACATGATTTGGGCATCAACAAAACAGGGGCACCAGTTGTCCAAAGCAAAGACCCATATATGCCAAGCAGATTGGACACAAGGGAAAGAGAGTGCCACATTTGAAGGGAACTGGCAGGGCACTAAATGAAACTCATACCAGCTCCAGTGCGTGAGAATGTGTCTGCCAGAAATAAGGTTCACGCAGGGTTAGGAGGGCACCCATGTGCAAGGTTGTTTAAGCTATGAGATCCCTACCACTTCAACACTTTCATTTACATCTGTCTCCTACGGTCCCCTCCCATGTAATTGAAACTTCTTATCTCGGTGGGTCTCTTAGGAGTAGACTATTTCTTTCTAATAAGCAACAGGTAGGGGTGAGCTGTAGAGTCTAACTCTTGCTACAACTCTTGCTACATCATTCACCCAATATGCAATTGGATTCAGCATGAGTAGTTACTGGACAAAGATCGATTATATTAATAGATAATATGTCTCTGACCCATTTTGAGAGAATCTTCTTGTACATCCACATCTGCTGATACCACAACTCCAGCCAGGAGAACCAGCAATGCTCTTTGCCATGATACAAACACAAGGACATTCTCTTGTGCGTGTCCTGATAAACAAACTATGGGAACTCCAGTCCCAGATGACGTGCAAAAGCTAAGGAACTGGAATAAGTCAACCATGGCAATGAATTCAATCAAATTATTTTTTAACTGTATAGCATTTACATACAGAGTTATGTTCTAAGTTTTGTAAACAATAACATGTATAACTTTAACTTTAAAATATGTTTGGCATACACACAGATGCAATATAATACATGGGAAATAATTTAATATAATAATATTTAATATAATACTAACATAGCAAATGTCCAAAAAGTACTGGAAATATTAGTATTTCTCTAACAAGTAAAGCTTTAATTTACGCATCAAGTGAGTTTCATTTTTTATTGTCTGTTGCTTGGTACACAGTGCTTGATATTATTCTGGATATGCTAATAAATGAGCTATTAGGCACATTAAGAGGATCAAAACTTCAATATTTATTTATCATGCAAAATGTTTCTCTTTTGCAACAATGAATATGTTTCTAAATTTGTCTTCCAAGAAAGCAACAAGGGGTGTTTATCAGAACATCACATTTATATTTTATCAGAATTTTACGTATCTCCATGTGAGGAAATTCAACAATTCCTTGAGGAAATAAATTAAATGGATATTTAGAAAATAAAAATTATATAAATGTATTTTATTTTTCATTTCCCTTTTAACTGACTTTCTTTAAAGAAACTAATTGATATTGTTAGGATTTGCAAAACAAACTTGCTCATTGAGAAGTGGTGCTATTGTTACATCAATTATACATGTATCTCTGAATATGGGAGTTGAACAATTCCACAAAGAAATAAAATGTACACTTTATAAATTTTGTATAACAATTATATTTTCATTTTTATTTTTGACCAACTGGGATAACATCACATTCAGTTCTCTCATCCACCACATAAGAACGTGCCAGCAACAGTATAATCCTGTGACTCATGACATATCTGGTCCCGTACTGCTCAAAGCAGACCAAAATGCATCTTCAGATTGAGCATACCTTTGTATCTGTATCATGCTATTTGCAATTGCTCTCGCCCCCATCGGGTATCAGCAGTAGTCTAATGAACTATGAATACGCAGCATCGACGAACGGAAAGTGAGTGTGCAAGGTTTTAAGTATTATTTCAAGACGAAAAACACTCTTGGAGATCTGCAAAGGGTCCACTAACAAATATCACATGAAAAACAAATGCAATTATTTCTGACTGTCTTGTAAGTAATATTCCGACTATCTCAGACTTGAAGAACAAAATTACATGTTCCAAATAAATTTTTTTTGCTTACTAATTTTCAAATATAAATTTTTGTGTTAACATTGAAATTCTAACATAAATTTTATTTATTTTCAATTTTTCAAATTTGTTTGATATGGTAGAACTAAATTTTAAAAGTGACATAATTTTTGTCCCCAGGTAAAGTGAAATGGCAACAAGTAAATAGAATGCAAAAATGGAAGCTCACAGAAGATAAAAAGGATTAATGAGTCCCTAAAGACAATTCCAAAATTAACTTCTGTTTAAAAACCTAATGAAGCAGAAGAGATTTCTTCCATTGAACGCTCAAGTTTAATGGATGCAACTTGTTGTACAAGTACCACGAGTGCTGAAATTACTAACAGCAATACGGATATAATAGAATTTATTCCAAAATTTTGTAGCCATTCCTTTCTGTAATAAAAAAATAATAATAATGGTATAGAAAGTGAAACTATTTTAGAATCTGAAATTG
Source organism: Trichechus manatus latirostris (assembly GCF_000243295.1). Classification (NCBI taxonomy): domain Eukaryota; kingdom Metazoa; phylum Chordata; class Mammalia; order Sirenia; family Trichechidae; genus Trichechus; species Trichechus manatus. The sequence goes on from NW_004443955.1 coordinate 6,756,411, forward strand.
TCACATCTGCAGATACCATAAATATCAGAAACACAGATTCTGCTTTGTGGAATAATTTTTCTTCTAATGATGTTAATTACTGGATATAAAGAGGGCCAAGTTATTGTCAACATCGAAAATTCGTGTCAAAAATTTCTGGATGGTAAACAAACAAGGTTCTGTAGCCAGAATATATTTCTAGGGTGCTAAGCTAATGGTGAAAATTATAAGAGGGAGTTGTGACTGCATTCTCCATCAGTCAGCTCTATATATTGTTTTCTTTGCAAGCTATTCAGTCCTAAATCATTTAATTCTTGATTTGCTACAAATGGATTTAGTCACAACTCAAATATGATTGATAAACATGAAAAGAATTCGATTCACAGAGATAGTATGCTGTCATATTTAAATCGAAGGCATGGTTTTGGCTTACTTCATGAGTTGGAAACACAACTTAATGAAGAACATCAGTATTGGAAAGCCAGTTTGCAATGTGCTGTTGCTGTCATTATAACAACTGTTGACCGTGGACTACCTTTTCAAGGAAGAAATGAAGTGTTTGGGTCCCCATAAAAGGACATTTTGGGGGTTCACTTGAAATTTTTATGTTTGATCCGTTTTTAGCAGGTCATATCTCAAAATGTAGTTACACAGGAAAGGGCAACCCATGTCTAAAACAACCTGTGAAGAATTAATATACTTAATAAGTGATAAAGTTTGATCAATTGTTTACAGTGAAATAAGTATAGCTCAATATTTCAGTTTGTCTGTAGATTCCACTTCTGATATCTCTCATACAGATAAGCTAAGTATTGTTTTGAGATACATATCTCCAACATATGGAAAACCTGTAGAGTGATTTATCACATTTACTAACTTAAAAAGTCATACCGGTGAAGAAATTGCATATCAATCAAGTACTTTACTATTCATGTGAAGTTTGCAAAATTGACTGTTCTAAGTGCAGAGGCCAGTACTATGACAATGCTGCCAATATGTCAGAGCATTATAAAGGCATGCAACAGAAAATTTCAGAACGTAATCAATATGCCATTTTCATACTATGTGCTGCACATTCACTTAATCATGCAGGACACAGCACAGTAGATTGTTGTCTGGAAGCAATTGCTTTTTTTCTACAGTTTAGTTACTCTACACATTTTTTTCTGCCTCTACTCACTGATACGCAGTTCTTAAAACATATTTAGGCAATGATCGAGTATTAAAATGTCTTTCTAATACATGTTGGGAAGCACATGCTGTAGTAGAGTGCAACCCTGGAATCGTACAGATTCTATATGCCTTAGAAAATATTGTAGAAGACTAGACACAAAAAGGAGATACCAAAAGTGAAGCTGAAAATATCACCAACAAAATGCTAACACAGGGTATCTATATATGTTGGTTTTATGGTAACATATTGCAGCATTTTCATTAGATGAGTCAAGCTTTCCAAGATTCAGAAGTAAATTTAAAGACATGCACAGATCTCTACCAGTCATTAACAGGGTATTTAGGTAATTTAAGAGAAGATTTTGGAACTTTTGAAAACACAACAAAACAAATACTGCCAAATACTGATTATCAAAGAAGAATTAGAAAGAAACAAGTAAATGATGAAAGTTCTCCAGAAGTATCGAGTGCCTGAGAACAATTTCGTGAACCCACGTACTACATCATCATTGACACACTTGAATGTTGCATGAAATAAAGGGTGAAAGTGTATGAAGTTCTTTCAAATAGATTTTCCTTCTTAAACAATGTGGATATACCTGATGAAGAATGCATGAAGGCATCCAAGAAATTAATGCAGGCTTATCCGTAAGACTTAAATACCAATCTTTACAGAGAAGTATGACAATTTTATTCTTAAACGAGAACTAAGTTTACAGATTTAGTAAAGACAAATTTTATTCACGTGGACACGTTTTGATTCCATAATAGAAGATAAAATACAATCTGTATTTCCCAGTGTTGGAATTGCTTTATGTATATTCCTGACTTTAATTATCACAAACTGCACAACAGAACGCTCATTTTCATCCCTAAAGAGACTCGAAAACCCTAAGTGTACAACAATGATTCCAGTAAGACTCAATTCATTATCCTTATTAGGTATGGAAGTAGATATCGTTCGACAGCTTAATTGTGATGAAATCATTGAAAAATTTGTAAGAGCCTGTTGTGTTGTTGTTAGCTTCCACCAAGTAGGTTCCGACTCATAGTCACCCTATATACCACACAACCAAACACTGCCTGGTCCTGCACCATCCTCACAATCGTTGTTATGTTTGAGCCCGTTGTTGCAGCAACTGTGTCAATCCATCGCATCGAGGGTCTTCCTCTTTTTTGCTTACCTTCTACTTTACCAAGCATGATGTCCTTCTCCAGGGACTGGTCCTTCCTGATAACATGTCCAAAGTATGTGAGATGAAATCTTGCCATCCTCACTTCCAAAGAGCACTCTGGAAGTATTTCTTCCAAGAGAGACTTGTTTGCATTTCTGGCAATCCATGGTATATTGAATATTCTTCACCAATACCATAATTCAAATTCTTCTTTGGTGTTCCTTATTGATTGTCTAGCTTTCCCATGCATATGAGGGGATTGAAAATATCATGGTTTGGGTCAGGCACACCTTAGTCCTCAGAGTGACATCGTTGCTTTTATAAACTTTGAAGAGGTCTTTTACAGCAGATTTGCCTTATGCAATGCATCATTTGATTTCTTGACTGCTGCTTCCATGGGTGTTAATTGTGGATTCAAGTAAAATGAAGTCCTTGGCAACTTCAATATTTTCTCTGTTTATCATGATGTTGCTTACTGGTCCAGTTGTGAGGATTTTTGTAAACCATACTTAAGGCTGTAATGTAGTCTTTGATCTTCACAAGTAAGCGCTTCAAGTCCTCTTCTCTTTCAGAAAGCAAAATTGTGTCCCCTGCATATTGAGATTGTTAATGAGTCTTCCACCAATCTTGATGCCTCATTCTTCTTCATATAGCCCAGCTTCTCTGATTATTTGCTTAACATACAGATTGAATAAGTATGGTGGAAGGATACAACTCTGACACACACCTTCTCTGATTTTAAACCATGGAGTATCCCCTTGTTCTGTTTGAACAACTGTCTCTTGATCTATGTACAGGTTCCTCACGAACATAATTAAGCGTTCCGGAATTCCCATTTTTTGCAACGTTATCCATAATTTGTTATGATCCACACAGTCAATTGCCTTTGCATAGTCAATAAAACACAGGTGAACATCTTTCTGGTATTCTCTGCTTTCAGCCAAAATCCATCTGACATCAGCAATGATATCTCTTGTTACTCATCCTCTTCTGAATCTGGCTTGAATTTCTGACAGTTCCCTGTTGATGTACTGCTGCAACTGTTTTTGAATTATCTTCAGCAAAATTTTACTTGTGTGTGGTATTAATGATATTAATAATATCTGCATTCTGTTGGATCATCTTTCTTAGGAATGGTCACAAATATATATCTCTTCCAGTTGGCTGGCCAGGTAGCTGTCTTCCAAATGTCTTGGCATAGATGAGTGAGCACCTCCAGCACTGCATCGTTTGTTGAAACATCTCAGTTGGTATTCCGTCTATTCCTGGATTCTTGTTTTTCACCAGTGCCTTCAGTGCAGCTTGGACTTTGTCCTTCAGTACCACTGGTTCTCGATCGTATGCTACCTCCTGAAATGTTTGGAGGTCAATTAATTCTTTTTGGTACAGTGATTCTGTTTATTCCTTCCATCTTCTTTTGATGCTTCCTGCATCGATCAATATTTTGCCCATAGAATCCTTCAATATTGCAACTCGAGGCTTGAATATTTTCTCCAGTTCTTTCAGTTTGAGAAATGCTGAGCGTGTTCTTCCCTTTTGGCTTTCTAACTCTAGGTCATTGCACATTTCATTATAATAATTTACTTTGTCTTCTTGAGCTGCCCTGTAAAATCCACTGTTCAGCTCTTTTACTTCATCATTTCTTCCATTCGCTTTAGCTACTCTAAGTTCAAGAGCAAGTTTCAGAGTCTCTTCCGACATCCATAATAGAAGATAAAATACAATGTGTTTCTCCCAATGTTGAAATCACGTTATGCATATTCCTAACTTTAATGATCATAAACCGCACAACAGAACGTTAATTTTCATCCCTAAAGAGACCTAAAAACCCTCAGTGTACAACAATGATTCAAGACAGACTCAATTCATTATCCTTATTACGTGTGGAAGTAGATACTGTTAGGCAGCTTAAATGTCATGAAATCATTGCAGAATCTGTAAGAGGAAAGAATAGAAAGAAATGTTTTAATTATATCATGCTAGAGATGAAATACCTATCTAAAAATACAGTAATTTGTTGTAATATTTGTATTCCGATAATTAAATTTTCTTTTATGACATATTTTATTTGTTCATTTAGAGTTATAACGTTTATTATGAAATGAGCATCAAAATTGAAGTATGAGCCATTTAAAGCAAAACTTGTGAAAATCAATTGTTCCTTGCAGGATATCAATGGAATTTTACATTGATTGTTGAAACAACTAAGTTCACTGACTCATTTTCTGTGTTGTAGGATATGTGGAATATTCTTTCTGTAGAACACGTGGACTATATTAAAAATCTTAGTGCTCCATATATACTAAAAAAATTATAATCCTGTTCATCTCATTCCATTAAAATGGCATATGCCACTTTCACATTCAATTGTTAATATTATAGTCACATTTGAAAACAAGTTACATCATGGATAGCTAAGACACACACAAATACACACACACACACAGTATATATATATGTAATTCACATATCCCATTCAAATGTTTGAGTAAGCAGAGGACGTGGCATCACAGATTATCAGTGATTAGGGCCTTCCATGCCTTAATGTGGCCCTCAATAGGCATTATTTTCCATAGATATGCCTCTGACACTGGGGGAAGTTCAGGGAAGGAGACACGGGTGTTCTCTGTAGTATTTTTGCCACTTTACATGAGTCTAAAATTATTTCAAAATGAAAAGTTAAAGTAAATGAATAATAATATCAGTGTCAGAGATGGAACACAATGTTTTAAAACTTGTTTCTAAAAAAGTGTAGCGTTCATCCTTTTGAAGACACAGTGTTCCTGGTAATGGTAGAAAACCTAAAATCCAACATTTCATAAAAATGGTATTTGGAAGAATAGAAGGATGACACTCTCAAATTCTATAAGGCTGTAAAATCATAAAAGGCCATATGCTATGATACAATAGTAATAGTTATAATAATGGATAATACTTGAATATCATTTAATATGTAATCTTTACAACCAAGGGTATGTATTATCTTTTTTTCAGTTGAAGAAACTGAGACACATATGCATTAACTCACGTACCTTTGATCACAGAGCTACTTGATGACCTTTCTGGGATATTCACCCAAGGCAGTCTAGCCCTGGAATCTGCTCCACAGTGTTTTCAAGGCTGTGACCTTTTGGAAGCAGATCATCAGGCCTGTCTTCCAAGGCACTTCTTGGTGGGTTCAAACCTTCAATCTTTTGGCTAGTAGTTTAAGGTGTAACTGTTTACTCCAACCAGGGAGTTTGGAAATTATACGCCATACAGAAAAAAAGTGTGTAAAATAAAACTCTGAAATATAAAGAAAATTCAGTCCCAACTGATGGAATTAGCAACTCTCAGCATTTTGATTTATTATCTTCTTGATATATGTGCTTTCATCCATTTAATGAATTGGCAACAAAATGAATATTTACAATGTACCAGTCCTTGTTCTGGAAATGTGGGCTACAATACTGAATGAAGCAGGATAAATCCCTGCCTGCATAGGCAACATTGTCTAGCTGGGAGGAGATACACAATAGAAACAAAAATTTATGAGAAACTATTATGTGACAAGTTCTAAAGTAAAATAAGGGATTAGTGGGAAATTGTCTCTGAGGTGTCACTATAGCAGAGGCCTGAATGAAGTGAGGGAGTGAGTCATGGGCATTTCTTGGTGAGTGAACAGAGCATTCTTATCAGAGGCCCTACAATTTCCCCTGTCTTGGGGCTGGACCCAATGTCATCAAGAAGGCCCATCTAAATGTCAGGATTGAGGACTTCCAGCGACATGGCAATGTAGGCAGAAGCACCACACCATCCCTCCACAGCAAAGATCCGAAAAACTAAGCCAAACAGAGAAAATAGCAATCCTGAAACCCTAAGCATCAAATGAAGAGATAAAGAACTCAGCCAAGCACCTAATGGAATAAGAAACCAACAGAGAATGGAGATCGAGGAGACATACATGCAGAGGTCCCCTATCAGCTAACACAGCAGAGATCCACCATCTTGGACTCTTATCAGAGACGAGCAAATGGGGTACGAGAAAGCAGCTTCACGGAGCTTCCAGCAGGAGACAGAACAACTGGTAAACAGCGATATACGATTTCCCACAACCCATCCTTCTTCACCCCCACTCGGCCTCCTCTGCTTCCCATGGCCACTGTCTCTTGGCCGGGAAGCACCAGCTGCTTGGATTCCACTCGCGCACATTGGCCAACTCCCTGAGTGCCATTTGTTGGCTGCTGGTGTTGCTTTTTTCTACTTTGATTTCTTCCTTACCTCTCATCACCTCCCCACAACCTGCTCCGCTCAAATACCTGGCTCTGTGTGCCATCTTTGCTTCTTCCTGAGGGGTTGTGGAGCTCCACTTGAGTGTGGATCTGCTTTTTGGTACATGCTGCCACGCTGGTGGGATCTCGGGGCTTTTTTGTTTGTTTTGAATGATTTTTTTGGTTCCTTTTTCTTTTCTTGAGTTGGGAGCCTGTTCTGGCCGGGCACTGCTGTGTGGCTTGGGACCTACCCTCTCAGCTTGCACACAGGTGAAGAGGGATCCCTGAAGGCGTTTCTTTCTTCGTGGTTTTTTTTTTCTGTTTTCTTGGGGGGTTTTCTTGTTCTTTTTTAAAATTTGTTTTGTTTTCTTTTCCCTCTTTTTCCCTTTTTGTCTTTCTTCATTACACAGTTTCTTGTCTCTCTATACCTTCCTTCTCTTCCTATCCCCTGAATACCTGGCGCTGTGTGACACCTCTATGCCTTCTACCTAGGCTGTACTTCAACACCTGGGAACAACTTCTCCAGACCTCCTACCAGCACCGGTGGGATTTCTGGGGGCTTTCTTTTCTTTTTTCTTTCTAATTTTCATTTATTCATTCTTTTTTTATTCTTCCCCTTTTTGTTTTTCTCCATTTCATAGTCTCTCATCTCTCCACTCCAATGGCAAGCTCCCCTAGCATTCTTTTTTGTTTGTATGTTTTTAGCTCCTGTTCCTCTCTCCTCTTTCCCGTACTCACATATCACAATCTCCCCCCTACATCCTGCCTACCTGCACCGTGCACTTAACATCACACCACAAAGCAGCACAGGCACAGCCTACTGAAACCTGCCCTGCACGGATTACCGACCTGCCCCGGTGGCTGTAGTAAGTGCCACAAACAACCCATCCCAGCAACTCCTCTTCAGCTAGACCTGCCCTGCTGTACCCTATCTGAGCGACTGACACTGCCAATTGGAAATGGAGCCGAAAAGCATCATGCCCACAGACGAGCAAACAAGAAAGAACACACAGTCCACCTGCTCAGACATAGCCAAATTTAAAAAAAGGACAAAACAAACAAATCTGAAATCAATAAACGAAAAAAAACTACTGAATGCCTGGAAGACAGCAGACAATATCAAAACATTTACAAAAATAGGAAAAGATGGTTCCAGTAGGCCTCCAAAATAAAACGCCAGATGACTTTCCAGTAGAAGAAAAGGCACTAGAATTACCTGACAGGAAATTCAAATATCTCATACTCAGAATTATCCAAGAGTTGAAACAAAAATCAGACAAAATGAGGAAAACATAGACAAATTCATGGAAAAGGCAGACAAATTCAGGGAAAATACAGACAAACAAATGGAAGAATTCAAGAAAATAATGCAGGAACAAAATGCCAAAATAAATTCACAACTAGAAATTATACAAAAACAACAATTAGAAATCCAAAAGATAAACAACAAGATTTCAGAAAAGGACAGAGTCAAGGGCTGAGGAGCAGACTTGAAATGGTGGAAGACAGGATCAGCGGAATTGAAGACAAACACTTGGATACAACTCTGAAGAAAACTCAGAAAAAATAATAAAGAAAAATGAAGAAACCCTGAGAATTATGTGGGATACAGTCAAAAGCAAAAATTATTGAGTGATTGGAGTTCCAGAGCAGGGGGAGAAAACAGAAACAGAGAGGATCACTGAAGAACTGCTGACAGAAAACTTCCCCAATATCATGAAAGATGAAAAGCTAGCTATCCAAGAGGCTCACGAACCCCAAATAGGATAGACCCCAAAAGAAAATCACCAAGGCATATCATAATCACACTTGCCAAAACCAAAGACAAAGAATCCTGAGAGCAGCTTGAGAAAGACAAAAAGTGACATACAGAGGAGAAACAATAAGACTAAGCTCAGATTATTCCACAGAAACCATGCAGGCAAGAAGGCAATAGGATGACATATATGAAACCCTGAAAGAAAAAAATTACCAGCCAAGAATAATATATCCTGCAAAACTCTCATTCAAATATGATGGTGAAATTAGCACATTACCAGATAAACAGAAATTAATGGACTATGTAAAAACCAAACCAAACTCACAAGAATTATTAAAGGGAGTCCTTCTATCTGAGAACAAACAACTTCAGCTCACAGGCTGAATCTACGACATACCAGCCAGATACCAATCTAGGAAATTAACTCTTAAGGACAATCCAAAACCAAAAGAAATACAACAGGGAATCAGAGCAGTTAAACTGTAACTGACAACAACATCAGAACAATAAAAGAGGGAATAAGCCGTGTACGTATAGAACCTTCTAATGGAGAGGAAGGCAAGGCGATATCAAGTAATAACAGACTGCTTCAAACTCAGAAAGATAAGGGTAAGTTTCATGGTAACCACAAAGAAAGTTAACAAACATAATCATAAAAATAAAGAGGGAAAACATAAAGTCTCAGTAAAAAACAAAAACAAAAGCAACAACAACAACAACAAAAAAAAACCTACAAAAACAAAAGAAATGAAAAAAAAAACACAAAAAAAAGGAATTCAGCACAGGGGAGTAAGAGGAACAAAGAAAACATCTTCACCACAAAAAAACACTACAAAATGACAGCAATAAACTCACATCTACCAATAATTACAATGAATGTAAATGGACTCAATGCACCCATAAAGAGACGGAGAGTGACAGAATGGATAAAAAAAAACCAGGATCCATCAATATGATGTCTACAAGAGACACACCTTAGAAACAAAGACGTGAATTTATTAAAAATCAAAGGTTGGAACAAATATATCAAGCTAACAACTACAAAAAAACAGCAGCACTGGCAATACTAATCTCAGATAAAATAGACTTTAAAACAAAATCCACCATAAAGGACAACGAAGGACACTATATAATGATTAAAGGGAAGACCCATCATGAAGACATAACCATAATGAACATCTACGCACCCAGTAACAGGGCTCCAAAATGCATAAAACAAACTCTAACAGTACTGAAAAGAAACTGACAGTTCCACAATAAAAGTAGGAGACTTCCACACACAACTCTCAGTAAAGGATAGAACAGCTAAAAAGAAACTCAGCAAAGATACAGAAGACGTAAAGGGCACAATCAGCCCACTTGACCTCACAGACATATATAGAACACTCCATCCAACAGCTGCAGAGTTTACATTCTTTTACAATGCACATGGAACGTTCCCCAGAATAGACCACATCTTTGGCCACAAAGCAATCCTCAACAAGATCCAAAACATTAAGATAATTCAAAGTATCTTCTCTGACCACAATTCCATCAAGGTAGAAATTAACAACAGAAAGAACAAGGAAAAAAAATCAATTACATGGAAACTGTATAACACCCTGCTTACAAACCGCTGGGTAATAGAAGAAATCAGAGATGAAATCAAAAAATTCCTAGAATCAAAGGAGAATGAAACACATCATACGAAAACCTTTGGGACACAGTAAAGGCAGTTCTTAGAAGACAATTAATAGCAATAGATGCACACATCAAAAAAGAAGAAAGGGACAAAATCAAAACATTAACTACA
>NW_004443955.1:6766638-6767943 GCF_000243295.1 Trichechus manatus latirostris
AATAAAAAAAAACTCCCAACAAAAAAAGCCCTGGCCCAAATGGCTTCACTGGAGAATTCTACAAAACATTCACAGAAGAGCTTGTACCAGTACTATTCAAACTATTTCAGAAAATAGAAAAGGAAGCAACATTTACGAATTCATTCTATGAAGCCAGCATAACCCTGATACCAAAACCAGGCAAAGATGCCACAATAAAAGAAAATTACAGACCAATATCTGTCATGAATATAGACGCAAAAATTCTCAACAAAATTCTAGCTGATAGAATTCGGCATAATAACAAAAAAAAAAAAAAAGCACTACGACCAAGTAACATACCACATATGCAAGGATGGTTCAACATTAGAAAATCAATCGATGTAATCCACCACATAAATAAAAGAATCATATGATCATCTCAATTGTTGCAGAAAAGGCATTCGACAAGGTCCAACACACATTCCTGATAAAAACTCTCAATAAAATAGATATAGAAGGGAAATTTCTCAACATAATAAAGGGAATCTATGCAAAACCAACAGCCAACATCATTCTTAATGGAGTGAGGCTAAAAAATTCCCCTTGAGAACAGGAACAAGACAAGGATGCCCTTTATCACTACTCCTATTTAACATTGTGCTGGAAGTTCTAGCTAGAGCAATAGGGCAAGAAAAAGAAATAAAAGTCATCCACATTGGTAATGAAGAGGTTAAAATGTCCCTGTTTGCGGATGATATACTATACATGGAAAACCCTGAAGACTCCACGAGAAATCTACTGGAACTAATAGGAAGATTCAGCAGAGTAGCAGGATACAAGATAAACATACAAACATCAGTTGGATTCCTATACACCAATAAAGAGAATGATGAAAAGGAAATCAGGAAAAGAATACCATTTATAATAGCCCCTATTAAAATAAATACTTAGGAATAAATATAACCAGGGATATAAAAGACCTATAAAAGAAAACTACAAAACACTACTGCAAGAAACCCAAAGGAATCTAAATAAATGGAAAAACATATCAAACTCATGGATAGGTAGACTCAACATTGTGAAAATGACAATTCTACCCTAAGCAGTTTACAAAATACAATGCAATCCCGATCCAAATACCAACAACATTCTTCAAAGAGATAGAAAAACTAATCATTAACTTGATATGAAAAGGGAAGAAGCCCTGAATAAGTAAAGTACTATTCAAGAAGAATAAAGTTGGAGGACTCACACTACCTGACTTCAGAACCTCGTATACAGCTATGGTAGTCAAAACAGCCTGGTACTGGTACAACGACAGATACATTGACCAATGGAACAGAA
>NW_004443955.1:6769398-6772828 GCF_000243295.1 Trichechus manatus latirostris
ACTGGAGAAACCCTGAAAGTATGGCCCCCAGACACGCTTTTAGCTCAGTGGTGAAGTCACTTCCGAGGTTCAACGTTCAGCCAGGGATTTGACATCCCGATAAAACAAAACGGGACTAATGAGGCACAGCAGTTCACGGACAAGAACTAGAAGGCAGAAGGGGACAGGAAAGCTAGTGATAGGGAACCCAAGGTTGAGTAAGGACAGTGTTGGCATGTAGTAGTGTTGTTAACCATTGTCATAGGGCAACATGTGTACTGTTTAATGAGAAACTATTTTGTTCTATAAACTTCATCTAAAGTGAGAATCGCAGCACAACTGGAAGAACGTAATCGATGTTACTAAACTGTGCATGTAGAAATTTTTGAAATGGTGTATCTTTAGCAATGTACATTTTCATCAAAAAAAAAGTCGAGAAGAGAGAGGGTTGACATGTCATGGGGTTGTTAACCAATGTCATAAAACAATATGTGTACTGACTGTTTAATGAGAAACTATTTGTTCTGTAAACCTTCACCTAAAGTAGAATAAAAAAAAAAGTCAGGATTGAATTGGGTAATCGAGAAGGTACATGGCAGAGAGCTGGCCAGGACTATGAACTATCACCCAATTTACATTGCTCATTAACAGACTCTTTACACAACCCCACGCTATATTTTTCTTTTATTGTTTTTTGTTTTAATTAACGAATGAGGTATTTCCTTATTCAGATAGAACCAAACGTGCAGGTCATATTGTACTCTCCACTCTCCCCAAGGAAATTTCGTTGTATGTATTTGGAAGATGAGTTCCTATAGATAGACCTGCTGGAGCCTGGTGTCAATCCTGATTCCTCATCCTCTGTAGTCCCAGGAGAGTAAATGGAATCCCACCTTCAAAATCCTCCCTGCTGGTTCAAGAAGAAATTGAGGCCTCTCAAGACTTAATACTGGGTGTGGTTGAGCTCTTCTGCCACCTCGTGACAGCATTTCTCCCATCCCATCAGATTCATGACTGTCTAGAAACTGCTTTGATATGAATGTAATTTTCAGGAAGGGCTCAGGACAAGATCAAAGAATATGGAAGCCACAAAAACTTCTGAAACACATAGCTAAGACAAAATAGAAAGATGTACTTGGTAATGAAATGGACATTGGGCTGTGACAAACAGGCCTTGGGGATCACTTATATTTTATGAGTGCCTGAGAAATAGAGAGCAAAGACCCAAGGATATATGTGGGAAGGAGGAGGACTGAGTGATTCAATGACAGCGTTTCTCTATGCACTATTCCTCCTTGTAACTCTACTTGATTGTCTGCCTCTTCTGTATGACAAATTTTCAAGTCCTAATGAATCCTGCCATCTTCTTACTCTACTTGCCCACTGGAGATTGAAATTACTGCACATTCAAGGTCTCCTACCTTGTTGGGAAATGTACCTTCCTATCCATATTTAACTCCTCTCCCCTTACCAAAAACAGCACTACATTCAATCCTCACTCTCCTCAAATCCAGCCTGTCCCTCTAGCTCATGAAGAAATCTAGGCTGTCATTCAGAAGCTTCCTTAATGCCTGGCCCTTGTACTGTTGGAGATTGATGCCTAGTTCCAGCCTGTCTGCTTTTTGGCCTCTTCTTTAGCATAAATCTAACCCTTAAGTCATCACATCCTAGCTCCCATGTGGTAGAAATTTCCCATAAGCTCACCTTGGTGTATTTTCAATCTCTTCTGATCTTTTTAGATGCATATCCTGAATATACTTACCACTCCCCTATACGTAGCAGTAATGACAGCTGCTCTTTATTGAAACCTTCCCATTTGTGCTGCACTAAGTGCTTCTCAACTCTGGGTACACATATGTAGTTCCAAGGATGATAGTGAAGCACAGTAAAGTTACTAAAAGGGTCACTTTAAATTAAAGTAAACATGGAACCTTAGTGACTCTTGGACAGGGCACTGGCACCATTATTATTTGATCCTATCATATTCTGAAGTAGAATGTACACTTTGTGTAAAGTTTTAATATAAATTATGATAGTTCAAGGAAATTTCAGGCTGAAGCAAGGCCATTATAGTAGCACCTCCACCGTTCTATTACACAGTGATAAATCTTCTATGTTTTGGGGAATTCCTTGGCTGAAATATTTGGAAAAGATTTGCACTTCTGGGTTGGGAGCAAAAAAAAAAAAAAAAAGATTATTACTTCCACCCTAACAATGACAGTAATATGAATAAACTATAAAACACATTGGGGACTTTGGTGGTTGAGTGGTAGAATTCTCCCCTTCCATGCGGGAGACCCAGTTTCAATTCCCAGCCAATACACCTCATGCACAGCCGCCACCCATATATCAGTGGATTGCATGTTGCTATGACGTTGAACAGATTTCACTGGAGCTTCCAGACTAAGGCAGTATAGGAAGAAAGGCCTAGTAATCTATTTCCAAAAATCCACCAATGAAAACTCTATGGATTACAATGGTCTGATTCACAACTGATCATGGGGATGGTGCAGGACTGAACAACATTTGGTTCTGTTGTGCCTGGGATCACCAGAACACATCAGAGAGCTGAAGACACAAAGAAACTTAGATGAATTAAATTCTAGAAAGGACAAACCCTTCCTAGGAGCAGAGTCCCATTGTTGTTTTAATCTCTTAGGGTAAAACAGAAGTAAAAACAAACTCCCCATGAATGGCTGTAATGAGAAACCAGCCAAATTATTAACAAAGTTTTATTAACTGCATATGGTCTGGTGTGACTGATTAGAATGCTGAGGAGCCCTGCACACAAAGAGAATCTAAATCCCCTGCCAAATCACTCCCACTAGGATATCACTGATTGCATGGGAGTGGCATGCTAATGTCTGAGATAGGGCAGGGCAAATGAGACAGACTCATATATCCTTCCCTGTGGAGGAAGAAAATGGATTAAAAAAAGGCTGCAGCAGGACAGGAGATCTGAGAAAGATGCCCCTGAGGTCCACAGAGCTTTAACTCAGTACAAGGTAGTTGCCTGCAGAAGGCCAGAAGCAGAGAAATTGAACCGAGAGCAATCCCTCCCAAAATGCAAAAAAGTCTCCATTGAGTGCACAGAGGTGCCCTGCCAAAGATTGGAGAAGGGGACTATGAAGAAGAGAGATCCCCTGTAGCTGAGAGATACAGGCTTAGAGCTGGAGAGTAAAGAAAATTTTCCAGTGAACCAAAATGTTGGCAACTGGGTTTAAAGGGAAGAGAGAGAAAAAGAGCTAGAGATAGAGATACAGGTAGAGTTAGTAGAAGAGAGTAAAAAAGACAGAGAGGTGAGGAGTTCCAGCAAAATGGCGCTCTAGGCAGAAGCACCACGCCATCCTTCCACAGCAAAGATCCAAAAAACTAAGCCGAACAGAGAATACAACAATCCTGAAACCCTAAAACATCAAATGAAGAGATAAAGAACTCAGCCAAGCACCAA
>NW_004443955.1:6780131-6782046 GCF_000243295.1 Trichechus manatus latirostris
GTAGAAATTTTTGAAATGGTGTATTTTTGGCTATGTGTATTTTCAACAAAAAAAAAATAAGGTTGAGAAGTTAGAGGGTTGATATGCTGTGGTGTTGTTAACCAATGTCATAAAACAACATGTGCACTACTATTTCACAAGAAACTATTTGTTCTGTAATGCTTCACCTGAAGTACAATTAAAAAATAAAATAAAATTAAAAAAAAGACAGGAAGAAAGAGAAAGGGAAAGAGTGGGAGGGATGGAGAAAGGTAGGAAGAGAGAAAAAAGAGAGAGAGGTAGCGAGGGAGAGAAAGAGAGATCTCACATTTATAAAACAAGCAGCTGGACCTAATGCATAGAGAAGTATTTGAAGTCTCACTGGTCTCAGATTTGAAGCTTTGCTGAGAGGAAACCTCAAAATATATGAAACCATCAGGGAACCGAATCTTAGTTGTTGTTGTTCGGTGTCCTTGAGCTGGTTCCCACTCACAGCGACCCTATGTACAACAGAATGAAACACTGCCAGGTCCTGCACTATCCTTAAAATCCTTACTATGTCTGAGCCTATTGCATTCACTGTGTCAATCCATCTTCTTGTGGGTCTTCCTCTCTCTGACTTACCCTCTACCAAGCATGATATCCTTCTCCAGGGACTGGTGCCTCCTGATAATACGTCCAAAGTACTCAAGACCAAGTCTTGCCACCCATGCTTCATTGTG
The DNA here is from genome assembly GCF_000243295.1 of Trichechus manatus latirostris. Taxonomy (NCBI): domain Eukaryota; kingdom Metazoa; phylum Chordata; class Mammalia; order Sirenia; family Trichechidae; genus Trichechus; species Trichechus manatus. Next base: position 6,780,833 of record NW_004443955.1, read on the forward strand.
AAGAATGGGAATTCCAGAACAATTAATTATGCCCATGAGAACTTGTATATAGACGAAGAGGCAGTCATTCGAACAGAACAAGGGGATACTGCATGGTTTAAAATCAGGAAAGGTGTGCATTAGGTTTGTATCCTTTCACCATACTGAATCTTAGAATAGTTGCAAAACCCCCCAGAACCAATTCAAGGACAGATTAGATTGTTTTAAGCCCTACATATTATTGGTCTGACAGGAAGGGCTGCACTTGTTTCTGGGAATAAATATTTACTTTGGTCTCTAATTTTTACACATATTTTCTTCCATACAATAAAAAATTAGGAAATATGTAAAGAAGTAGGAAAATATTATCCACGGACAAGAAAGAAAGCACATTAGAAGAAAACTTAGAGATTATCTAGATAATAGAATTAGCAAAGAATGATTTTAAAATAACTATGATAATTGTGTTAAAAGATATAGTGAAATAGGTGGATAACATGCATACACTTATAGGATATTTCAGCAAAAAAGATATAAAAACTATAAAAAGAACCAAGTGGAAATGCTGTAACAAAATATTCAATATGAAAATGAATAGTTCATTCAATGGACTTAATGGGTGACTAGATACAGCAGATGAAGAAAAGATTAGTGAACATGAAGATAGCTCCATAAAAATAAACTGAAATGCAAGGAAAATACATCGTAAAAAATATAAGAGTATTCAAGACCCATAAGTCAATAAAAAAATGCATTAATATATGTGTAATCGGAGACCTAGAATGACAGGAAGGAGAACAAGAGGTAATGACTGAGTGTTTTATAAAAATGATAAACTATATTAACCTGCACACCAATAGCTCAATAATCCCAATTAGGTAAATACAAAGAACCAGCACCAAGCCTATCATAGCCAAATTGCTGATAAACCAAAGATAAAGGGGGAGAACATTACATATAGGCGAACAACAATAAGAATGATGGAGTATTGCCAGAAGGCAATGGACTAACAAATTTACTGTGTCAAAAGGAAAAATGAAATTGTCTATGTATATCCATCAAAACTGTCTTGCAAAAATGAAGGTGAAATAAAGTTATTTTCAGACAAAAACTTGTTGTGGAGAATTTGTTTCCTGCAGATCTATACTACAAGAAATTCTAAGAAATTTTTTTAGGCTGAATACAATTAATACTAGATGGAAGCCTGGCTATACAAGAAGGAATGAAGATAACCT
>NW_004443955.1:6782437-6787437 GCF_000243295.1 Trichechus manatus latirostris
TGGCAAATAAAAGAAAAAATAATAGCAATTTGCTATGACTTTTTTTTTCTTCTTTTTTTATAGAACATTTGTGTTATGGAACAGGGAGGGGCATTAATGGTTGTCTGGACTCCTGTCACACTATAAAACCAAAAAACACACTGTTATTGAGTCAATTCTGACTTATAGTGACCCTATAGGACAGAGTAGAACTGCCCCATAGGGTTTCCAAGGCTGTAATCTTTTTCTTTTAATTGTATTTTATATGAAGGCTTACAGAGCAAATTAGTTTCTAATTAAACAAAACACATGTTGTTTTGTGACATTGGTTGCCAGCCCCATGACATGTCAACACTCTCCCCTTTTCAAACTTGGGTTCCCCATTACTAGGTTTCCTGTCCCCTCCTACCTTCTTGTCCTTGCCCATGGTCTGGTGTGCCCATTTAGTCTCATTTTGTTTTATGGGCCTGTCTAATCTTGGGCTGAAGGGTGAACTTTGGGAGTGACTTCAGTGCTGAGTTAAAAGGGTGTCCAGGGGCCATACTCTTGGGGGTTCTCCAGTCTCTGTCAGACCAGTAAGTCTGGTCTTTTTTTGTGTGTGTGACTTAGAAATTTATTCCACATTTTTCTCCAGCTCTGTCTGGGACCATCTATTGTGATCTACCTCAGAACAGTCAGTGGTGGTATCCAGTCACCATCTAGTTGTGTTGGACTCAGTCTGGTGGAGGGTGTGGTAGTTGTGGTCCATTAGTCCTTTGGACTGATCTTTCCCTTGCATCTTTCGTTGTCTTCATTCTTCCTTGCTCCAGATGGGGTGAGACCAGCGGAGTATATTAGATGGCCACTCACAAGCTTTTAAGATCCCAGATGCTACTCACCAAAGTAGGATGTAGAACATTTTCTTTATAAACTCTGTTATACCAGTTGAGCTAGATGTTCCCCAAGACCATGGTCCCCAGCTCTCAACCCAGTAATTCGGTCACTCAGGAAGTCTGAATGTGTCTATGCAGCTTCCATGACCTTGCCTTGGTCAAGTTGTGCTAGCTTCCCCAGTATTGTGCACTGTCTTACCCTTCACCAAAGTTACCATTTATCTATTGTCTAATTAGTATTTTTCCCTCCCCACCTGCCCCTCATAATCATCAAACATTGTTTCTTTCTCTGGGTAAACATTTTCATGAGTTTTGTAATAGTGGTCTCATACTGTATTTGTCCTTTTGTGATTGACTTATTTCACTCAGCATAATGCCTTCCAGATTCATCCATGTTGTGAAATGCTTTGCAGATTCATCATTAATCATTGCACAGTATTCCATTGTGTGTATGTACCATAGTTTGTTTATCCACGCGTTTGTTGATGGGCACTTAGGTTGTTCCCATCTTTTTGTTAGTGTGACTAATGCTGCATTGAACATGGGTGTGCATATGGCTATTCCTGAGATGGCTATTATTTCTCTAGGCTATATTTCTAGGAGTGGAATTGCTGGATCATACAGTATTTCTATTTCTAGCTTTTTAAGAAAGCACCATGTTGTTTTCCAAAATGGTTAAACCATTTTGCATTCCCACCAGCAGTGCATAAGAGTTCCAATCTCCCCACAGCTTCTCCACCATTTGCTATTTTCTGTTTTTTTGATTCATGCTAGTAATACCAGGATGAGATGGTATCTCATTGTGGTTTTGATTTGCATTTCTCTAATGGCTAGTGATCTTCAGCATTTCCTCATAAGTCTGTCAGCCACATGAATGTCTTCTTTGGTGAAGTGTTTGTTCATATCCTTTGCCTATTTTTTAACTGGATTATTTGTATTTTTGTTGTAGAGGTGTTGGATTTTCCTGAAGATTTTAGAAATCAGAACTTTGTCGGATTTGTCATAGCCAAAAATTTTTTCCCAGTCTGTAGGTTCTCTTTTTACTCTTTTGGTGAAGTCTTTTGATGAGCATAAGTATTGAATTTTTAGAAGATCTCAGTTATCTAGCTTATCTTCTAGTGTTTGTGCATTGTTAGTTATGGTTTGTATCCTATTTATGCCATGTATTAGGGTCTCTAGGATTGATCCTACTTTCTTCTATGATATTTATAGTTTTTGGTTTTATATTTAGGTCTTTGATCCATTTTGAATTAGTTTTTGTGTCTGGTGTGAGGTATGAGTTTTTGTGTATGATGTGAGGTTTTTGCAGATGGACTTCCAGTTTTGCCAGCATCATTTCTTAAAAAAGACTATTTTTTCTCCATTTGATGGACGTTGGGCCTTTGTCGAAGATCAGGTGACCACAGGTGGATGGATTTATATCTGGGTTCTCAATTCTGTTCCATTGGTCAATGTGTCTGTCGTTCTACCAGTACCAGGCTGTTTTGACTACCACAGCTGTGTAGTAGGTTCTGAGGTCAGGTAGTACAAGTCCTCCAACTTTATTCTTCTTCTTCAATAGTGCTTTACTTATCCAGGGCCACTTCCCTTTCCATATAAAGTTAATGATTACTTTTCCATCTCTTTAAATAATGCCGTTGGTATATGGATCGGGACTACATTGTATTTTTAGATTGCTTTGGGTAGAATTAACATTTTCACAATGTTGAGTCTACCTATCCATGAGCATGGTATGTTTTTCCACTTATGTATGTCTCTTTTGGTTTCTTGCAGTAGTATTTTGTAGTTTTCTTTGTATAGGTCTTTTACATCCTTGGTTAGATCTATTCCTAAGTATTTTATTTTTTTAGGGGTTATTATAAATGGTATTGTTTTCCTGATTTCCTTTTTGTAGTTCTCTTTATTGGTGTTATGGCTTTTTTTTTTAACATGTAGAGAGGTAAAATAAATTATAAGAATACAAAGGGTGTGAGAGGTTTAAATGTAAGGTTCTTATATTACTCATGAAGTATAAAATATATTTTGAGGCAGATGGTGCCAAAATTAAAGATGCATACGGTCATCTGTAAAACAACCAGTAAAAACCAAAGGATAAATAAATAAGTAAATAGCTAGTTGAATAGATACAACGAAATACTAAAATACTACGTGGGAAACAGAAAACAAATAGTATACATAGAAAAGAAATATCTTGCCTCCAACCATATCTGTAATTCCATGAAATGTAAATAGACTAAGTATTCCATGGAAAGTCATAAATTGGAAGCATGTATTAAAAAAGCACTACCTAAGTATATCTTGTTTACAAAAACAGACTTTAAATATAATGATCTAGGTAGGTTGAAAATTAAAAGGACAAAGATAAACAGAGTATGTAATTAATCAGCTAAGAAAGTCAATGAGCTGCATTAATATCATACTGTCTTAGTTATCTAGTTCTGCTACAACAGAAATAACACAAGTGGATGGCTTTAACAAAGAGAAATTTATTCTTTCAGTCTAGGAGGCTAGAAGTCTGAATTCAGGGCACCAGCTCCAGGGGAATGCTCTCTCTTTCTGTTGGCTCTGGGGAAAGTCCTTGTCATCAATCTTCCCCTGGTTAAGGAGCTTCTCAGTGGAGGGACCCTGGGTCCAAAGGACACTCTATGATGCCAGTGCTTCTTTCTTGGTGATATGAGTCCCCAGCCTCTCCCCTCACCCTGTCTCTCTGTTTGTTTCTTTATTTTATATTTCAAAAGAGATAGACTTAAGACACAACTTAATCTTGTAGATTGAGTCCTGCCTCATTAACATCAGAGGTAGGATTTACAACACATAGGAAAATCACATCAGATAACAAAATGGTCAACAGTCACACAATAATGGGAATCATGGCCTAGTCAAGTTGACATACATTTGTGGGGGACACAATTCAATCCATAACACAAAGTAGATTTTAATACAATGAGTATTACCAGACGTAAAGGGGCCATTTCATTAGGGTAAAAGGTTCACTTTATCAAAAAGATATAATAATTCTATATGTGTTTGAACACAATAAAAGAGCTAATAATATATAAAGTTAAAATTCCAAACCAGGGTTGAAACAGAAAAATGCATACCCATATTTGGAGATTTTTAACACACTTTTCTGAGTAATTTATAGAACAACCAGATTAAAAAATCAGTAAAGAATGTTGAAGATGTAATATTCTCAACCAACTTGACCTAAGTGACATTTACAGTAGAACTATACCTAACTATATACTTTTTAGGTAGAATATACTTTTTTTCCAAGTGCATATAGAATATTTGCCAAAATAGACCCTATCCTGGACATTAAAACAAGTCTGAATATATTTAAGAGGATTGAAATAATATTCAGCATATTCTCTATGACAATGAGTTAAATTAGCTATTATGTATATGAATAAAATATCCAAATATTTGAAAATTAAACATAGTACTTTTAAATAACCCATGGGTCAAAGAAGAAATCACAAAAAATTATAAAATTGTTAAATGAATGATAATAAAACCATAACATATCAGATTTTGTAAGATGCAACTAGAGTATATCCTAGGGAGAAATTTATAGCTTTAAATACCTGTATTCCAGAAGAAAAAAATACTTAAGGTCAAAGACTATAGCTCTCACATTAAAAACATAGACAAACAATACATTAAACCAAAGTAAGTAAAAGAATAAAAATAATATAAATGGAAGCTGAAACCAATATAATAGAGAACAGAAACAATAGAGAAAATTACACAAGTCAGCATTTGATTCTTTGAAAAGAGTTAATAAACTTGGTAACCTCTAGAAATACTAACTAAAAATATAATAAAACAAAAGAGAAAAAAAAATCACTCATACCAAGAATGAAACAGTGACAATAACAGACATCAAAAGGTTAATAAAGGGAGATTATGAAAAATTTGATGTCAATAAAGTTGACACCTTAGATCAAATTGAGAAAAAAAAACTTGCAAATAAGTAAATATGAAATCTGAAAAGTGTTAATTCTATTAAAATTAATAATAGGGCAAACAATCCATTTAAGAAATGGGTAATAGAAGCTAGATAACTGGGATCTTCTAAAAATCAAACACCTATGCTCTTCAAAAGACTTCACCAAAAGAGTCAAAAGAGAACCTACAGACTGGGAA
>NW_004443955.1:6789324-6795089 GCF_000243295.1 Trichechus manatus latirostris
AGAACAAAACACACAAAAGAAGATATACAATGGCCTCTAAATACATGGAAATATGCTCAAAATCATTTGCCATTGTTGGAGTAAAAATTAAATCCACAGTGACACACAATTTCTTATTAAATGTAATGTCCAAAATCAAAATGACCGAATATATCAAATTTGTCAAAGATCTGTAGCAACTGGAGCTCTCATACACTGCTAATGTTGTTGTGAGTAGTTGCCACTGAGTGGGCCCCAACACCTGGTGACCTTATACATAACAGAATGAAATGTTATCTGGTCCTGTGTCATCTTCATATCTTTTGTATGTTTGAGTTAATTGTTGTGGCTATTGTGTCAATTCATTTCTTTGAAGGTTTACATGTTTTCTCTAACCCTCTACATTGCTAATAGGAGTGTATAGTTGTACCATAGCCATTTCACACCCCCTAGAATGATCAACCAGCCTGTCAGTTTGTCATACTGTGGTGTCTTGCATGTTGCTATGGGGCTAGAATATATACCGACAGTATATCAAATATCAGCAAGGTCACCCATGGTGGACAGGTTTCAGTGGAGATTCCAGACTGACAGACTAGGAAGAAAGGTCTGGTAATCTACTTCTAAAAATCAGCCAATAGGAGTCTTATGGGTCACAACAGAATATTGTTCCACATAGTGCTGGAAGATGAGTTCCCCTAGGTTGGAAGGCACTACACAATAGCTTCAACAATGAACTTGAATATAGCAAGGATCATGAAGATGGCACAGGACTGGGCAACATTTGTTCTGTTATCTAACAGCCACAGAATGACCAAAATCATAAAGACTGACAATACAAAAGTGCCTCAAGGATGGTGAGCACCTGAAATTCTCATACGTTATGTGTGAGTGTAAAATGGTGTAACTCTACTATGGATGCATGCAAAAGCTGCGCAATGAATAAGGAAGACCAAAGAAGAACTGATGCCTCTGAAATTTGGAGTTGGCAAAGAATATTGACTATACCATGGACTGCCGGAAGAACAAACAAATCTGTCTTGGAAGAAGTACAGCCAGAATGCTCCTTAGAAGCATTCTGGACATGTTATCAAAAGGGACCAGACCCTGGAGAAGGACATCATGTTTGGTAAAGTAGAGGGTCAGCAAAAAAGAGGAAAATCCTCAAGGAGATGGATTGACACAGTGGCTGCAACAACAGGCTCAAACATAGCAAAGACATTGAGAATGGAGCAGGACCTGGCAATGTATCCTTCTGTTGTACATACGGTTGCTATGAGTTGGAACCAACTTGACAGCACCTAAAAACAACTATGGAAAACTGTTGTAGTTTCTTAGAGAGATACCCTATGACCCTAAACTAATGTATGAGAGAAGTCGAAGTGACTGCTTTTAGGAGGTAGAGGAACTTACTGGAAAAGGGCATGAGGGAACTTTCTTTGGTAATGAAAATGTTCTTCATCTTATAGTTACTCAGGTGACAAAGCTCATTAAACTGAATACTTTATATATATATATATACATGGTTTTGGCACCATTAGTTAAGAATGCTGGCTTTTAGAACAAATAGACCACACTTCAAATTCAGACTCTGCTTTATACTGCCAGATCTAAAACAAGTTAATTAACCTCCTGAGTCTCAATTTCTTCATGTGTAAAATGGGGCCAACCTGTTGTGATTTTTGTGAAGAATCAATAAATAGTGTACGCAAAGCTACTAGGATGGTATTTGACCAAATAATAAGCATTCACTATATAGTAGTTACGTTATTTTAATGAACTCCTTGCAATTATTTTTTTCTTTTACTCCTTTCCTGCCTTTCCCATCCCATCTATATGGTGACCACTCAACGATCTTTCACAGTTCTGTTTTGTTTTTTTTTTTGTTTTGCTTCTCGTTTTTCATTGTCACATCCAGTATAACAGCACCTACTCACACTCCAAGCAGAACTGAGTACTCAGTTATTTGCCTCAGCTGTGACCAATATGTGTTTATAACATAAAACAACAACATTTATTGCACTAAAGAGACCATATTAATATCCTTATAGGGAGCCCTGATGGAGCAGTAATTAAAGTGCTCACGTGCTAACCTAAAAGCCAGTGGTTCTAACCCACCAACTGCTCCTCAGAGAAAGATGTGGCAGTCTGCTTTCATAAAGAGTACAGCCCTGGAAACTCTATGGGGGCAGCTCTACTCTGTCTCTATGAGTCAGAATAGACTGGATGGCACACAATAAAAACAACATCAGATTTGTGTCAGATTTTTCTTTGTATTCCTGAACATAGCCTAGTATTGGTCACGTGCTTAATAAAAATGTTTCATAAATGATTTTAGCATTTTTTTAAATTGTACCTTATTATTTATCTCACTTATAAATATTCACAGCAAGTCTAACAGCTGTCGAGGAGTAAAATACATGCAATTCTAGTGCTAATCTTTCACTTTCATTCAATAGCTCCTTACTGACCACTCAGATGAGCTGAAGATACAAGAGTGAACAAAACAAGGTTCCAGCCTGCACGGAGGACGCGTTCTTATTTCAAGCCAGATAACAAAGAAGTATACAAATTCTATCTGGCTCAATAATACCCATACTCTTAATTTGTCTATCTTTAGTTTTCCTTCCCCTCTTTTTTAAAATTACTTCTTTTTCCCTTTCATCATATACTTAAATAAGTCACTGCAAGTCCTTTCTAATTAGAAGACAAAGAGACATCAATATTCCATGATGTTTTGTATTTATTTCCCTTTTGTTATCTACTCACCTTGAGTTTCCAAGCTGTTTCATGGAGAAAAAAGGAAAGGGCATTTTGACACTTGGCTCAGAGGTGTGGAAGAGCATCCGTACACACAATGAAGGGTCGTGAGGGCTAGAAGGCACTAAAGCCGAGGCCCATGCCTCAATCACTCCAGTGTATTTCTGTTTCTTATCTAACCTCCCCCATACCCCTTGCTTAACCACTTTGTTAGTTTGTTTTGAAGAAAAATACCAGGTGTTTAAAGAAACCAAGGCCAGGTGGTAAACAAGAACCAGCCTGAACCACATCTGGCCCTCGGACCATGCGAAGTCAGGATATGCAACATATGACCGTTGCGCATACACTCTCTCCAGCCAATTACCTATGTATGAGATTTCCCAGAAAATTGATGAATATGTATAACTTCCTGGATTAGAATCCCAATAAAGGCTGTAGCCTAGCCCCTGCTCGGGAACCAGATCTGGGCAAGCCCCAATGGCTCCTCGCATTGCTGTTCTGCAATAAACTACTTTCTCTTTCCTCAAAACTTGGTGTGTCTTGTCTCTTGGCTTTACAGTGCACCAGGCAGGGACCCACTTGATCTGGCAACAATTTGGTGCCTAATGTGGGGCCCATCAGGTCCTCCTGACCCTCTGCCCGGAGCTCAGTGGCCTTCAGATGGTGGCAGTGGCCCTCACACGGACCTCTGTGGGCACCCAGACTCTATTTAGTCCGGAGGTCCATGGTGAGTGTTTACCCTCTGTCCGCAGTGACTCCAGCCCCAGGCATTTTCACTTTGATGGAGAGAAACTTGTCCTGGTCTGAAGACGTCTCCTGGGTGAGTACAGATTACATTCTTTGGGTACACAAAGAGGGGCTGTCTGGGAGGTTGAGACTACCAAGATTATCTCCGTCGCCTCTTGTCCTGGTCTGGTCTCAGTGCGTATGTGTGGCACTGGCACAAAAAGAGCTTTACGTGAGAGTGAATGTGGGGTGCGTGTGTGTATGTGTGTGTGTACAGAAAATGAAGAACGTTCAAGAGATTCTGGAATACAGCTCACTAAGATGTATCCTTAAGAACTGGGAATATTTTGGGTTAGACCCTATGAAAAAGAAAAAGATGATTTTCTTTTGTAACACCGTATGGCCTCAATATGAACTGGCAGAGGAGGAAAAGTAGCCAACAAATCAGTCTTTAAATTATTCTGTCTTCCAACTTGATCTTTTCTGCACTCGAGAGGGTAAATGAGATAAAAAGTATTATGTAAAGACTAAAAGGGCACACCAGCCCAGGGGAAAGGACTAGAAGGCAGGAGGGGACAGGAAAGCTGGTAATAGGGAATCAAAAGTCGAGATGGAAGAGTGTTGACATGTCGTGGGGTTAGTAACTGTCTTGGTTATCTAGTGCTGCTGTAACAGAAATACCTCAAGTGGATGGCTTTAACAAAGAGAAATTTATTTTCTCACAGTAAAGTAGGCTAAAAGTCCAAATTTAGGGGATCAACTCCAGGGGAAGGCTTTCTCCCTCTGTCGGCTCTGGAGGAAGGTCCTCATCATCATCAATCTTCCTTCAGACTAGGAGCTTCTCCGTGCAGGAGCCTCGGCCAAAGGACGTGCTCTGCTCCTGGCACTGTTTTCTTGGTGATACGAGGTCCCCAACTCTCTGCTTGCTTCCCTGTCCTTTTATCTCTTGTAAGATAAAAGGTGGTGCAGGCCACACCACAGGGAAACTCCCTTTACACTGGATCAGGGATGTAACCTTAATCCTCTTTAACATAAAATTACAATCACAAAATGGAAGACAACCACACAATACTGAGGGGACATAATTCAATCCATGACAGTAACCAATGTCACAAAATAATATGTGTACTAATTGTTTAATGAGAAGCTAGTTTGTTCTGTAAACCTTCATCTAAAGTACAATAAAATAAAGTATTACGTAAAAGCTTTCCTGACTGTGTCAAAACAAAAGAGTTACAGAAAAATGTAAAATCTTAGTTCAAAAAGAGACTGATAAATCACAACTGCCAGTCCTCCCTCCTGACCCTGAGGAGGATCTTCTAGGTCCCGCCGCCTTGGCACCCGAGGCATCCCCTCCCTACTCCATGCCTCCACTCAGCGAAGCCGCATCACCAGCAATGGCCCCTACTATTAAGCATTCTCAACCTTTGTATCCACCCCTCCTGGGTCCTTCTGTCCCACTGGTGGGCTCATCACCCTACACACAGAGCGGAATTACTTTTGCGTGCCCTGATATGGCTGTTCGGGAAAGTAAAAATATCCCAGGCAAGCCATAGTATCGTAGGACCATGCTCATGAGTTCACTGATCTAGATCCTGAGAACCCTGAAAATGCCCAAATGGTCAATATAATCTTTACAGGGCAAAGTGCCCCCAATATTAAAAGAAAGCTTCAGAAAGTAGAAGGAGGTATAGGGTTAAAAATCTCCCGGCTAGTGAAATTGGTCTGCCAAGTTTACTCTAACTGAGATAAGGAGCAAGCAAAAAAGAAAGTTGCAGGCCAAAAGCACCAGGCAGCCTTCCTAGCTGCTGCCTTGCAGGCTGAAGGCCATCCTCCAAGAGAATAAAAAAAAAAAAAGAGGGAGACCAAGGCCACAGAAGCGGAAAAGGCCCCACATCAATTTGGAAAGAGATCAGTGCAGCTGGTGTAAAGAGAAAGGACATTGAAAGTGAGAATTTACAAAATACCAAGCAAAAGAACTAAAAAAGAGAGAGAGGTGACCCAGTGCCAGGTCATGCCACTAGAAGATGAGTCAGACTGAGGGATACTGAAGCCAAGTCCTCCACCTGATCCTCTAGTTATAATGAAGGTGGAGTGAGAAACTGTAAAGTTTCTGGTAGATACTAGAACGACCCACTCACTTCTGACCCCCTCCCCCTCAAAAAAAAGCTACCACGAAGAGGCAGACAGTGCCCATTATAAAAGTACCAAAAAAGAAGAGCACCCTCCCTTCCTACAACCTCTAACTTGTTCTATATATATGTGGATATATATATATATATATATATGTGTGTGTGTGT
>NW_004443955.1:6795221-6839259 GCF_000243295.1 Trichechus manatus latirostris
CTTCAACATACTCCTTCATTTGCAAAAAAACAGGAGGCAGTTACAAATGGTTCTCACCACTGGGACACCAACTAATTCCGGGAAAGAAGAACATTACCAAAGGTTAGTTGATCCAGATATCAGAGATACAATAGTGCCATAGGTATGGCCCAACAAAATACTGGGGAGAACAAAAAATGTCTCTCCCATTGTCATTGAATTGTTACCTGGTATTGTTCCCCAAGACTTAAGCAGTATCCCATCCAAGCTGAAGCCTGACAGGCACTAGGCAAAATCGTGATCAGATACCTGAAACACGGACTGTTCAGACTGTGTCAGTCACAGTTCAACATCCACATCCTGCTGGTGAAGAAGAAAAACAGAGAATGCTGGTTCGTTCAGGATCTGCGAGCTGTCACCCAGTAACCATCACAGTCCACCCACAGTCCTCAACCGGTATACCCTGCTGTTGACTTTTTCGCCTACCTTTTCCACGTTCACTGTGCTAGACCTGAAAGATGCCTTCTTTACACCCAAGTGGAGGAAAAAAAGTCAAGAAATCTTCACCTTTGAGTGGGAAGACCCAGGAACAGACAAACACAGCCGTTGTGCTGGCAAGTCCTCCCACAGGACTTTAAAAACATCCCTACTCTTTTCAGATCAGCTTTAGACCAAGAACGGAGACAACTGACCTTAACCAGATGTCCTCCTCCAATACATGGACGACCTATTCATCGCCAGTTACAGCCTTAAACTGTTCACCAATGGAAACAGTTACATGGAAGGAGGAAAAAAAAGCTGGATATGTGGTGATCACTTTAGAAGAGGTTCTAGAGGCTAACACACTTCTCCCAGGTACTTCTGCCCAGAAGGCCAAGCTCATTGCCATGCTGCAGGTCCTTAGAATCACCAAAGGTATGCGAACAACTATTTATATTGATTCCAAGTACATATTTGGGGTATTGCATACACAGAGGGCAATGTGAAAGGAAAGAGGTCTCCTAACAACAGGAGGTAAGGACATTAAATATTTTCAACAGAGCTTACAACTTCTACGAGCGGTTCTCTTACCCACTCAAGTAGCAACGGTACACTGCAAAAGCATCAGAAAGGGGACACCACGGTGGCCGAAGGTAATTATGAAACAGATACAGCAGCAAAGAAAGCTACAATCCAACAGAAACCTGTCATAATAGCCCTGCTACTTCCCATTTAGAGTTACGACCACGTGACCTCACCTGGACTATTCCCAGCAAGATAAAAACATTGCCAAGACCTGGGCGGGGACACTCTAAACAAGGATGGATGGCCGTACATCCACCTGGAAAGATTTTCATTCTATCAAAACTCACGCTCCCTACCCTACACAGAGCCCACTAGTCCACTCATTATGGATGTGATGGACTATATGATTGGGTTAAGTGACATTTAATTGGACCAAAGGTCCACACCACTATTTCAACAGTGGTAAAGAGCTGCCCCACCTGTGCAAAAAATAAATCCCAAGAACACTGCTGAAGCGCCCCCAGGCATCCAGCAAACTGGAGCAATGCCTGGAGGTGACTGGCAGGCAGATATCTGCTAGTTTTTATCAACAGCTTTACTAACTGGGTTGAAGCTTTTCCTTGAAGGACTGAAAAGGGCACCAAAGTTGTGAAGCACCTCCTGAACGAAATCATCCCTCAGGCTAACCAGACTCTAAAGAGAAACCTAGCAAAGATGTGCCAAAAGATCAAGTTGGTATAGACAGACACTACCTATGGTCCTCTTGAGAATTCTGTCTGCTCTTAGAGGCAAACAGAAACTTAGCCCATTTGAGCTATTATACCAGCGCCCTTTATTAGAGAACCCCAATATAACCAACCAGCTTGCCTTAATAATGACCAACCACCCTCCAGGAGGTTGAAAATTATCAAGTTACTAAATACTTGCAGTCTCTTTGGATGACTCTGTCTTCTCTCCACAGGTATGCACCCCTGAGGATCCCACCTGAACCAGAAGTGCCCCTGTACCCATTCCAGCCTGGTGATTAGGTCTTCCTAAAAGCATGGAAGTTGAATCCTCCCCAACAAAAGTAGACCAGTACTTTTGAGGTGTTACTAGCAACTCTGACCTCTGTCAAGCTCAGTGGTCTTAAAGCTTAGATCCACAGTACCCGAGTAAAGAAAACTGTTCCACCAGATATAGAGGATCAAACTCACCAGAACTGTGAGAACTAGACTTACAAACCTATTAAAAACCTAAACACTTGTTTGTAAAACACCCTCCTGTGTAGATCCAATCTCAAACTAACTCTTGATCTTGTTCATTGTATTATATACACTGTTTGCCTTTTTGTTTCTTTATGCTGTGTTTAAACAAGTCAAACTGATAAGAGACTGAGAGCCCCCTAGCCACCATAAGAAATGATCAGTTCTGGGCTACCCTCTGCCTAGATAGCTGGAGTGTAGTTGATAGGTACACCCTGAGACATATTATAGGGTCTCACTCCCTTACAGTTTTCCAGTCAACCTCCCCAAAATTCCCTCAAGAAACTCAGAAAATGCATGCTCTAGGTCTAATTCTAGCTGGCATACGAGGTGCTATCGGCTTCCTAGCTCCTTGGAGTGGATTTGCATATCATAAAGCTACCATCTGAAATCTCATCATCACCATCGAGAGCTTGGCTTTTTCTACAGAGAAAGCCATACAGAACATCCAAAAGAGCCTAGATTCTGTAATTAAAGTTGTCCTTGACCACAAAATAGCCTTAGACTTCCTTCTAGCTGAACAAGGAGGAGTGTACACAGTCACACACTTCTCCTGTTGCACCTTTGTAAACTCATCAGGAAACAGAGATAAAAGTGAAACGGGTATACGAACAGGCATCCTGGCTACATAATTTTAATTAAAAAAAAAGCCATCAAACAATAAAATTTGGGAAGAAATCAAACAAGTGCTTCCCAGTCTAACCTGGTTTCTACCTCTGATAGGACCTGTTGTGTGTATAATCCTGCTTCTAATATTTGGGCCCTGTCTACTAAACTTCCTTGCCAAATTTATTTCCAAAAGGCTGCAAGCAGCTGGGATGATGGTATTGCAAAACCCTAAAGACCTCAAGTACCAGCCGCTTTCCAATTCCTCAATCCCTGAAAATACCTTCAGTTAAAAGCCAGCTGGTTCCACCAGCTTCACCCCTAAATAGCAGGAAGAAGCTAGAGTTGTCATCGCCCCAGTTCCCCAAGAATGTGGAACAGTAACAACTCAAGGGGGAAACTGAAGCTAAGGCCTGCACCTCAATCACCCCAGTGTATTTCTGTTTCTTATCTAACCTCCCCCATACCACTTGCTTAACCACTTTGTTAGCTTGTTTTGCAGAAAAATACCAGGTGTTTAGAGAAACCAAGGCCAGAGTGGTAAACAAGAACCAGCCTAAACCACATCTAGCCTGGACATGTGACATATGACCATTGCACATAAACTTTCTCCGCCAAATTACCTATGTATGAGATTTCCCAGAAAATTGATGAATATGTATAACTTCCTGGATTAGAATCCCAATAAAGGCTGTAGCTTAGCCCCTGCTTGGGGAGCCAGATCTGGGCAAGCCTCCTGAACTCCTTGCATTGCTGCTCTGCAATAAACTACTTTCTCTTTCTTCAAAACTTGGTGTGTCTTGTCTCTTGGCTTTACAGCGCATCGGACAGGGACCCACTTGGTCTGGCAACAGCACCACAGGGAGAAGGAGGATTTTTGGAAACCTATTTAAGGTCTGTCAGAGCCCTGGTGGTGCAGTGGTTAAGCGTTCAGCTGCTAACCAAAAGAATGGCAGTTTGAATCCACCAGCCACTCCCTGGAAATCCTATGGAGCAGTTCTACTCTTATCAATAGGGTTGCTGTGAGTCGGAATGATTCAGCGGCAATGGGTGTGTGATGGATTTAAAACCTATGGTCCAAATACCCCACTGGACTCAGGGCAGTATTGAGTCTTGCTGTTATTAAGGCAGACATTTTACACAAAGGGGCTATATGTCTCTTGGTTCCTCAGGTCTATTTGATGTTGGGGGTAGGTAATTTCTGAATACCTAGGCTGAGACAGTCAAGTGCTCTGGGTCTGAGAGCACTGATTATCTAAAACAGGCAGATGTACTTTCATGGATAGAATAACCTCAGTATACCTACCTTTACTGGCCCCAACGGGAGTCCCTGGGTGGTGGAAATGGTTAATGTGCTCAACTGCAAATCAAAAAGTTAGAGGATCGAGTCCACCCAGAGGTACCTTGAAAGAAAGGCCTGGCTATCTACTGCCAAAAAAATTAGCCTTTTTAACCCTAAGGAGCACAGTTCTACTCTGACACACATGGGTTCACCATGAGTTGGAATGAACTCAACAGCAACTGGTTTTACTGGTCCCAACAGAATAACTGGATACTTATGTCTCAGTTTTTATCCCCTAGTTCAAGAATGTACCAAGGAGTTGCAAAGGTGATGATGGTTGACTTGATTACCTTCCACCTCAAATAACATCCACACATTTTTTCCCTGCACATTCTTGGTACTTTCTTTCTAGCTGCTGTATTTCCTATAGGTATAAACTAGGGCTCCATTCATAGGCTGGGTTTAGTGGGAGTTGATATCGTATTACTCATTCAACTCCAACACCAGTGAGAACAATCCGGTCTTACTGGTAGCCATTTATTGTGTGGGATGACCCACATAATGGGGGACTAAGGATCAGAACAGTCATAATCATGAAAAAGAAACAGTTAATGGAAGAATTCAATTTCTGATGACTTTACACCTTTGAATTAGAGAAGAAGTAAGCTTTAGTTAAGGTAGAAATTACACAGACCGGTAAATAGACTGACTGTCCCAAAGTCATCCACAATGACAAACTCCTATGAGGCAAAGTCTGTGTCATGGATTGAACTGTGTCCCCAAAACTATCTGTCAACTTGGGTGAGACATGATTCCCAGAATTGTATGATTGTGTACCATTTTGTAATCTGATGTGATTTCCTTATGTGTTGTAAACTCTATCACTATGATGTAATAAGATGGATTAGCAGCAGTTATACTGATGAAGTCTACAAGATTAGACAGTGTCTTAAGCCAATCTCTTTTGAGATATAAAAGACAGAAGTGAGCAGAGACACATGGGAACCTCAGACCACCAAGAAACTAGTGCCAAGAGCAGAGCGTGTCCTTTGGACCTGAGATTCCAGCGCAGAGAAGCTCCCAGAACCAGGGAAGACTGATGACAAGGAACTTCATCCAGAGCCAACGGAGAAAGCCTTCCCCTGGAGTTGATGTCCTGAATTTGGACTTGTAACCTACCAGACTGTGAGAAAATAAATTTCTCTTTGTTAAAGCCATCCACTTGTGGTATTTCTGTTAGAACAGCACTACATGACTATGTGTATAAAGCTGTCCCCACTGAAGTGTCTCTAAACCCCTATGAAAGTTCAAAGTCCTATATTAAAATGGGTTATTAACACCAAGGAGGCTCCTGGAAAACACAAAACATAGCAGTACCCATTCTGTAGAAGCAACTTCCTGTGTGCCATATCATGTGCCCAAGCAGTGAAGAGCCTTCTTGGGTACACACAAGAGTGACATATCTTCAGGTACCCTGAATGAGCCACTTGCATTTGAAAAGCAAGATGTTCCTGGGAGATAACAACCCTGGCTTCCCATCCCTTCAATTGCCAGAAAAGCCACTGAAACTTATTATAGATCAAATTGTATCCCCTAAAAAATATCTGTTGAACCCCTCCCTGGCCCTTGTACCTGTGGATGTAATCTTTAGAAAATGCTTTTTCTTTTGTTATGTTAATCAGGTCATAGCAGTGTAGAGTGTATCCTAAACCTAATCACTTCTGAATTATAAAAAGACCAAAACAGACACAGAGACACACATATGTGGGAAGACAGATGCCCTGTGAAGATCATCTGTAAACCAAGGAATGCCAAGAAACAGACAGAGCTACTAACAAGGAAGGAATGACATAGCCAAAAACTTATTTGGGCTTTTAACCTCCAGAACTATGATAAAATAAATTTGAGTTCTATAAAGCCACACACTTGTGGTATTTCTGTTATGGTAGCACCAGGAAACTAAGGCAAAATACCACCCTTAAATTTTTCTCTCATTATTAAAGACAATATGCTCCCTTGGGAGTGTATAATGCCTTCATTTGGGAACTACAAATTACCAAATTTGAGGGACACTGGTTGAAGATGGAAACCCTGGGTGATGTAGTGGTTAAGAGTTCGGCAGCTAACCAAAAGGTCAGCAGTCTGAATCCACCAGGCACTCCTTGGAAACCCTGTGGGGCAATTCTACTTTGTCCTATAGAGGCGCTATGAGTTGAAATCAACTCGACGGCAATGGGTTTGGTTGAAGGTACCTCAACAGGATCAGGGTATGCCCTTCATCATCCTCTTCTGCCCCCTTGAGACATCTTCCACTTTTTTTGTTACTCTGGACTCTTACCCTAAGCTTTGAACATTCCTCTACTCATCACCCTTGATGTTCATATTACTTTTCATATATTTTCCCTGGGTGGTGCAAATGGTTAGCAGAAAAAGGCTGGAGGTTCAAATCCACCTAGTGACACCTTGGAAGAATGGCCTGGTGATCTACTTCTGAAAAATCAGCTATTGAAAACCCTATGGAGCACAGTTCTACTCTCACACACGTGGTGTTGTCATGAGTCAGAGTCGACTCGATAACAACTGGATATTTTATATTTTCTAAAAGCTGCCCAACTAAACATAGACTGTCACTTCCTTTCAGCAAAAAGTATACTGTTGCTGTTAGGTGCCGTTGAGTAGGTCCCAACTCATAGCAACCCTATGTACAACAGAAGGAAACACTGCCAGTCCTGTGCCGTCTTCACAATCATTGCTATGCTTGAGCTCATCGTTGTAGCCGCTGTGTCAATCCATCTCATTGAGGGTCTTCCTCTCTTTCTCTGACTCTCTACTTAACCAAGCATAATGTCCTTCTCTAGGGAGTGGTCCCTCCTGATAACATGTTCAAAGTACGTGAGACGAAGTCTTGCCATCCTTGCTTTTAAGGAACATTCTGGTATAGTCTCATAGTATAAGTAGTATAGTCTTATCCAATATTTTTGATATCTTCTGCTTTATCTGTTAATACATCATCTGTCCCATTTTAAGTGGATTTTTTTTCCTTGAGAGGAGCCCTGGTGATGCAGTAGTTAAGTGCTTGGCTGCTAATACAAAGGTCAGCAGTTCGAACCCATCAGCTTTCCCACAGAAAAAAAGATGTGGCAGTCTGCTTCTGTAAAGATTACAGCCTTGGAAATCCTATGGGACAGTTCTACTCTGTCCTATAGGGTCGCTATGAGTTGGAATTGATTCAATAGTAACAAGTTTGTTTTCTTTATTTTTTAAATTTTTTTCCCATGAGTTGATTTCCCAGAAATTTTGCATTTTACTCTTTGTCTACTTTCCTAAGTATCAATTTTGGGTCTATTCATTCGTTATTAGTTTTTAGTGATATTTTTGTTTGTTTGTTTTCATTATCACAATTTATCTTCTGCTCCACAACTGGTGAACACCAACAAGAAACCCACTCCATCTCTCATTCCAGCCATTCCGGAAGTTTTCCCCATACTAAAAAATGCTGTCTTCTATTAATTTCTGGCACATACTAATTTCTAGGATTTCTTTCTTACTCTCTCTACTCTTGGCGATCCCTTTTCTCTTCCTGTAGTCTTCAAGACCTTTCTCAGGAGTTTCTTGGCCTCTATACTTTTCACTCTAAACACTTTGCTTCTATAATACATACACTCCCACAGCTTTATTTTAAGGAGATGTGACCATCTTTGACTCCTAGCCCAGGCATCTTCTGAGCCCCAGACCATATACAAGTGTGCCTACAGAGCCTCTCTCCTGATAGGTCCCACAACAATTTAAATGCCCAATGTCCCAATCAATACTCATCAAAGTATCTCCCCATGTGCCTCCCACTGTGTCTCTAAGAGAGTAAATGGGCATCAACAACTTCCCACTTTCCCAGGATAGAGACATGCATGCCTTCTGCATCTCCTTTACTCCTACATTAAATTATAATAGCTACCTATTCTACCTCCCAAATCTCTGTACCTATATGTACTTCTTACATCCTCCAGCTCCTATCAGAGCACTGGTCACACCATCTCCCCCCTCTTGGATGCCTTCCATGTTCCCAGTGGTCTGTCCCCACTACACACTGCAGTACAGTTATCTTTCTAAAACATAGATCTGTCCCTGTCACTCCCCTGTGAAAACATCCATGGAGAGGCTGAGCAGGCTGCATTTGGGGACTGGACACAGTGAGAAGGGATCTTGTGTCAGCCAGGACTTCTGGTAGACGCCCCTATGCTCTATCCACTTGTGGTGGTCGGGGGCGGGGAAGGGGGCGGGATTGAGCCCCCTTCCCCCCTCCTCCTTACTGCGGAAAGCTGCAGAGAGAGAAGCACTCACTTCCTATTCAGCAGTCAGCAGGGAGGGAGCCTCTGAGCAGCCACGTAGGCATTCTCTTCTCTCTGGAGGAAAAGGCCCAGCAGCTGTCCGAAGAAAAGGCCCACCAGCTGTCAGAGCAAAGGGACATGTCGCAGCTAAGTAAGAATCTGGGTGATTCGAGTCCTCCTATTGAGGCCCCGAAGCCACCGGTCTATAGCCGCCCTACGGTTCTGATGCGGGCTCCGCCCGCCTCCTCCCGGGCCCCACCAGTCCCTTGGGATCCACCTCCTATTGACTTGCAGGCTTCATTGGCCGCTTGGCAGGCACCTCAGCCTGCCTGGGAGGCCCCACAGGGCCAGCCGCCAGCCCCAGTGGCTCCGATGGCCCAACCTCCGGCCCTAGGGGCCCAGATGGTCCAGCCTCCCCCTCTGGGAGGCCCGATGGGCAAGCCTCCGACTCCTGGAGTCCTGATGGTCCATCCTCCTCCCCCTCCGGGAGCTCCGATGGCCCAGCCTCCAGCTCCTGGAGTTCTTATGGTCCATCATTCAGCTCCCGGGACTCCGATGTCCCACCCTCCCCCTCCGGGGACGCCGATGGTCCATCCTCCACCTCCGGGGACCCCGATGGCCCATCCTCCACCTCCGGGGACCCCGATGGCCCATCCTCCCCCTCCGGGGACCCCGATGGCCCATCCTCCCCCGCCGGGGACCCCGATGGCCCATCCTCCCCCTCCGGGGACACCGATGGCGCACCCTCCCCCGCCGGGGACACCGATGGCCCATCCTCCCCCGCCGGGGACCCCGATGGCCCATCCTCCCCCTCCGGGGACACCGATGGCGCACCCTCCCCCGCCGGGGACACCGATGGCCCATCCTCCCCCGCCGGGGACCCCGATGGCCCACCCTCCAGCTCCGGGAGTCCTGATGGCCCAGCCTTTGACTCCGGGAGTCCTGATGGTCCAGTCTCCAGCGCCGGGAACTCCAATGGCTCAGCATCCACCTCCAGGAGCCTTGATGACCCAGCCTCCGCCTCCAGTGGTCTCGATGGCCAAGCCTCCAGGTCCTGGCGTTCTGATGATCCATCCTCCAGGTTCCAGAGCTCCGATCACCCAGCCTCCAGCTTCAGGGGCCCCAATGGCGCAGCCGGCGGCCCCACCTGCACAGCCTCTGGCTTCTTGGGCCCCACAGTCTCAGCCTCTGATCCTGCAAATCCAGTCTCAGGTTATAAGGGCTCCTCCGCAGGTTCCCCAGGGCCCGCAGGCCACACAGGCGCAGCTGACCACGCCCCCAGGCTGGCAGGCCACCTCGCCTGGCTGGCAAGCCCCTCCACAAGGCTGGCAAGCCACACCCCTAGGCTGGCAGACCACGCAGGTCACCTGGCAAGCCCCAGCGATTGCTTGGCAGGCGCCTCCATCCGTGCGCCAGGGCCCTCCGCCCATCCGACCAGGCCCGCCACCCATCCGGCCCGGCCCGCCGCCGGTGCGCCGGACCCCACCCCAGATCCGCCAGGCCCCTCCGCTGATCCGCCAGGCTCCACCGCCCATCCGGCCAGCGCCGCAGGTCCTGGCGACCCCGCCGCATCTCTGGCAGGCCCTTCCGCCCCCTCCACCTCTGAGGCAGGCCCCGCAGGCCCGGCTGCCGGCCCCGCAGGTGCAGACGGCCCCGCAGGTGCAGGCGGCTCCGCAGGTGCAGGCGGCGCCGCAGGTGCAGGCGGTCCCGCAGGTGCAGGCGGTCCCGCAGGTGCAGGCGGTGCCGCAGGTGCAGACGGTCCCGCAGGTGCAGGCGGTGCCGCAGGTGCAGGCGGTGCCGCAGGTGCAGGCGGTCCCGCAGGTGCAGACGGTGCCGCAGGTGCAGACGGTGCCGCAGGTGCAGGCGGTCCCGCAGGTGCAGGCGGCCCCGCAGGTGCAGGCGGCCCCGCAGGTGCAGGCAGTCCCGCAGGTGCAGGCGCCCCAGGCCCAGTCTTCAGCCCAGCAGATCGCGCACTGCCCGCCCATCATCTGGCAGGCCCCCAAGGGCCAAGCCCCAGTGCCACAAGAGATGCCAACGTCTATGGAGTTCCAGGAGGTGCAGCAGGCCCAGTCGCTGGCCTGGCCAGCCCCGAAGGCCCCCGCTCACTTTTGGCAGTCCCTGCCTGCCCAGGAGGCCCAGAGGCAGGGTCCGCAGCTGGTCCAGCTGGAGCAGCCCTTTCAGGGGGCTCCGCCCTCCCAGAAGGCCCTGCAAATCCAGCTACCCACCCAGCAGGCCCAGTCCTCGGGCCCGCAAGCAGAGCTGCCTACCCTGCAGCTCCAGCCCTCCTGGCAGGCCCCGCCTGGAGCCATGCAGGCCAAGCCTGCAGCCTCCTTAGAGGCAGCAAATTTTCACCTGGGCTCGGCTAAATCACTGATGACTCCCCCATCCGGAGAATCCAGGGCCTCTTCGGTAGACCAAAGGGCCTCCTCCAAGGAGCGCAGGACCTCTTCAAAGGAGCGCAGGGCTCCTTCAAAGGACCGCATGATCTTCGCTGCCACTTTTTGTGCCCCAAGGGCAGTGCCAGCTGCCAGGGCACACCTGCCAACTGCCTGGAAAAACTTACCTGCAGAGACCTTTACTGCCACCTCAAGGGTCTTTCCAGCTACCTCCCAGGTCCACTTTGCTTCTTCTGTTACCTTTAAGGGTCCATCTGTCACCTCAGAGACCCCAAAGTCACTGCCACTTGCTCTGCAGGATCCATTTGCCTGTGCAGAAGCCCTGCCTGCTGTTTCCTGGGTTCCTCGGCCCAACTCCAATGTCTCAAAGGCATCAAAGGCAGCATCCAGCTTCCTGATGGCCTCAGCAGCTGCCCCCCAGGCAACAACCACCAACGACGGGGCCTCTAAGATCTCCCAGCAGCGCCGCTCAGGCAAAGTTGCCCGGAAGAAGAAGCATCTGAATGCCCAAGAAGACAGCAGTGGTCACATGTTGGCCCTACATGACTGGCAGGCCCCAAGGCCCTGGGACAATCTGAACTTGAGTGACTGGGAGGGCCAAAGCCCCCTCCAGGTCCTGGGTGACTGGGAGGGCCCCAGCATCTCCTGTGGCCTGAGTGGCTGGGAGGGCCCCAGTACCTCCAGGATCCTGAGTGGCTGGGAAGGACCCAGCACCTCCTTGGCTCTGAGTGCCTGGGAGTGTCCAAGCACCTCAAATGTTCTGAACCTGTGGGAAAGCTCAGGGAACCCTGAGCCAGTGATCTTCTCTGAGGTCCCAAGTCTCTCTCAGGGACTTGGTGCCACCCAGGATGAGCCCAAGTTGGAGACTCAGCCATTGTCTCCCTTGGATGAGAGAGCAAATGCATTGGTACAGTTCCTCTTGGTCAAGGACCAAGCCAAGGTGCCCATCAAGCGCTCAGAGATGGTGAAAGTCATTATCCGTGAATATAAAGATGAGTGCTTGGATATCATCAGCCGAGCCAACCATAAGTTAGAGTGTGCTTTTGGCTATCAATTGAAGGAAATTGATCAAAAAAACCACTCTTATATTATCATCAACAAGTTGGGCCATCATAAAGATGAGCCAGTGGCATCATATTTAGACACGCCCAAGCTTGGACTCCTGATGGTGGTCCTGAGTCTTATTTTCATGAGAGGCAATTGTGTCAGGGAGCATCTTATCTTTGATTTTCTGTCCAAGTTAGGGTTGGATACCCAGGAGACACACGGTCTCTTTGGAAATACAAACAAGCTCATCACGGAGGTGTTTGTCAGGCAGAGGTACTTAGAGTACAGGCGAATCCCCCACACTGAGCCAGCAGAATATGAGTTCCTCTGGGGCCCTCGAGCATTCCTTGAAACCAGCAAGATGCTTGTCCTCAGGTTTGTGGCCAGGCTCCATAAGAGGGATCCACGGTGTTGGCCATTCCATTACCTGGAAGCACTGGCAGAATGTGAATCTGAAGATTTGGAAGACGATGAGGCTGGAGCAGGTGATAACACCGGTGGCCCCACCAGCAGTTCCCCTCCCCGCTAGTGAGGTGTAGCTGAGATTGTTCTTTTTTGGGTCCCCAGCCAGAAGCCACTGACAGGTTGGGAAACATTTTGTTTCTGGTGTTTATGTTCCAGTTCTATGTGTGTAAATTTGGATTATCAATTTGGTTTTCTAACTGCCAAAGCTTTGTATACTTTAATGTGGTGTTGGTTTCAATTGGCTACTGTTCTATTTGGCATTTTTGCATCTATATTTTTAAGTGAGATCTGTGATTTCCTGTTTTGTGTTATAATTGTTATGTTTTTGTATCAGAGTTGTGCTGGCTTTGTGAAACGAACTGAGAAGCTATCCATCTCATGCTGGTACAGACTATGTAGTATTGAATTAGGCTGTTCTTTGAAAGTTAAAATGACTCACCAGTAAAATTTGTCTGCAGAAAATAAATATCTATATATATATATATATATATACTTTCAGCATAACATTGGAATTCCTTGTCTTTTTTCTAATTTGTATTCCAGATGATGGGAGCCGCATTTGGCTATACACTCTGAATAGACATGAATACCAACACTACTATAAGTGATAGTAAAAATCACAGGGATGAAGCTCTTTTCCAAAGAGAGGGCTACATGCATCCTTATAATAATGGGTGATAAAACATAAGGTTCCCATTAAACCAACGGTTAAGTTGGGTTATATACTTCAGGCAAAATTTCCTAAGTTGGTGAGACTGGATCAAAAAGGGGTTAAATATCTCATCCAATTAAATTCTCACAATAATTCTTCAAAATAAGCATTAATATCCCCATTTTACAGGTGAAGGTCTACGGCTCAATAATATGAATTTTACTGCATGTGTCAATGCTTAATCAGTAAAGCTTTAAAATAAAGCAGAACATTTCTTTGAGGTTATGTGGAAAAGCAGGACCATCTGCCTGCAGTATCACAGGTTTGTTACTCTTATGAAGAAATGGCCTGAGGGGACACTGGTATGCCCAGGGAATTTGGGGTTTCAAAGGAGACCAGGGAAATGGGTTTTGGAGTTAAAGTTTTTATCAACATACTGATTCTGGGGTAGAAACATGCTCCTTGCAAAATGCTCAGCCTTAAACAGAGAGAGGAAAAATCAGGCTTCAGTGAACCTGCAGATTGCAGCTGGTAGAATTTCTAGCTACATGGAAGTCTTTTTGTTAGGGGAAGTCCCTGGGGGGTCAATCCTAAAATACCAGGGCAGTCAGGTGGCAATGGCTGAAGTTGTTAAGTAACCACAGACGGCCATGGTGTAAGGCCTGGTGTGGGTGGTGAGAAGGCACGGGTCAGACTGCTTTCTGGAAAGAAATCCCTGCACACATCAGGCTGATGTATAGAAAAGGACTGTTCTGAAGTTACTACTCTCCTCATGTGAACATTGAGCATCTGCTCCACTAGCCACTTCTGCCATCCTAATAGAATCAGGGAACCTGACCAAAATCTTGCTGCTTTCTAAAGTCCCAGAGGTGGGAAAGGGCGATGGTGGAATTCTTCCGCCCCCTAGTGGCACTGTGTCCTTTCGATCCCTCCTGATGATGGTTGGCTCCAGCCAGCTGCTGCCAATGGTGCTGCAGGGCTTGACTTCACACACCAAATACTAATTAGCCTGTTTGCTTCATAACCTTTGCCTATAATTTTACCTATATCTGTGCCCAAAAGTTCCTTCTTTTCTTTTATATCATAGACAAAAGTGACCATCTTCTCCAAGTCCTACCCAAGCATGAATGATTTCTGTCCTTGGTCCTGTAGCCACTGCCTCCTAGTAAGCTGAGCTTGAGTAGGACTGGTACTCACAGGACCGAGTCCACCCTGGGCACAGAAGCAGCTGAGCTCTAAGATTTGCCCAACACTCCCCTCAGCTCCCGATTCCCACGACCTGCCTTGTTGCAGGATATCTTCATCCAGCTGTCCAAGTAGACAGGTACTCCAGAAACATGGAAGAGTTCTTCTGAACTCCTTGGATTCAAGAATCCTTTGCATCTTCCCACAATCAACTGATAATTATTTTGAAGGCAACAACAAAAATGTCTCCCATAGTTCCAAATACCCATTTAAGGGAACAGCCTTGCCCCAACTGAGATCTACTTCCAAAGAGGCTTAGCTAGGCATATGGATCTAATATTTCTTATTGTTTGTTTATTTACTATTTTCTAGAGTTTCTTCCAACTCCTGTTCTTTGTGTAGCAAAATATGGAAAATAGCATCATATGACTTTAGTGCCACACTTAAGGTGTGGCTCTATTCCCAAGGTAGAAAGGACTATTTTTCATTCTTAATTCTCCACAGCACATATCTCATTCACATATATAAATCTAATAACCTTCTTTAAGTAATGCCAAGGCCTTAAGTTTGAATTTGATCAAATTGTAATGAAAGATAATAAGAAAAATTTAAATTTTTTTATTACCAATGTTGTTATTAGGTGCCATTGAGTCCATTCCCACTCATAGTGACCCTGTGTACAACATAATTAAATACTGCCTGATCCCGCACCATCTTCACAATTGTTGCTATGTTTGAGCTCATTGTTGGCAGCCACTGTGTTAATCTATCTCGTTGAGGGTCTTCCTCCTTTTAGACATCTACCTTACCAAGCATGATGCCCTTTTCCAGGGACTGGTCCTTCCTGATAACATGTCCAAAGTATGTGAGATGAAGTCTTGCCATCCTCTCTTCTAAGGAGCATTCTGGCTGTACTTCTCCAGGACAGATTTGTTCGTTCTTCTGGCATTCCATGGTATATTCAATATTCTTTGCCAATACCATAATTCTAATACATCAATTCTTCCTTATTCACTGTCCAGCTTTCACATGCATATAAAGCAAATGAAAATAACCATGACTTGGGTCTGGCATACCTTAGTCCTCAAGGTGATATGTTTGCTTTCCAAAACTTCAAAGAGATCTTTTGCAGCAAATTTTCCCAATGAAATACGTCATTTGATTTCTTGACTGCTGCTTCCATAGATGTTGACTGTAGATCCAAGTAAAATGAAATCCTTGAAAGCTTCTATATTTTCTGTTTATCATGACATTGCTTACTGGTCCAGTTGTGAAGATTTTTGTTTTCTTCATGTTAAGGTGTTAAAAAAACTCAATTAGCCAAATATTCAATGTTAAGAAACAACAGCTAACATGAAAGCAGAGGGCAGAAAACAAAAACTAGGGATATATGAAAATACATGGTAAAAAGCAGTGGAAACAAATTCAAAAACCATTTAACTGAAATAATTAAAATGCTGATAAATGTCATACAAAACTTTTTAATGTAAAGTAGAGAATAACAAAAGTTCTGTAAATAAATGGGCAAAAAGTATCAACTGATAAAAATGAAAGAAGAAATACAAATGGCAAATAATCATTGAAAACTATTCTACCTATTAATAATTAATGACAGAAATATTAGGCCAGTATTCCTGTGGTTAAATCGGCAAAGGATAAAACTTCATGGAACATCCAAACTATATACAATTGTTAAGAAAATTGCACTCTTATACACTGCTGATAGAAGTATAAATTACTACAACTCCCCGAAATCAATTCAGCCAACTTCATCTTCAAGAGGTTTAAAAATATTAATACTATTTCACACAGAAATTGCATATATGGGAATATAGTGAATGAAAATAACTTGCAGTGCAGGCAAAGATTTCTTCACAAAGAGCAATACTTATGAGAAGTGGAAAAGACAGATGGATTAGTATGCGTGCACCCACCCTCCCCATCTAACCCTACTAGTGTCAGGGTGGTCAGGGAGTTTCTGCTGACAAGACCAAAGGTTTCCTTAGAAAATGATCCACAGTTTGCTCCAACACACAGAAAATGGGATACTGAGCATACAGAAATATGCTGTAGAACAGTCATGACAATCTTTGCCTGAAATTTTTAAGCGATGCTATCAAACTCCCACCAAGGCCATAAAACTATCTCAATAAATGCCATATCATGTGAAGCTGTACGATTTGCGAATGAAGAGAAATTGCAAAATATTTGTCTAAGTGACTGAATCCAGTGTATTGCTGTGTAGTGTGCTAAGTTATAAACAAGGTAACATTTTAGGATATCTACCTAAAAAAAAGATGATCTGAATTTTCACATAGTTTTATTCTAAGCCATTCCTCCTGAGAGCAACAGAGAAAAGGCCAAATTACTTGTCAAAGTCATGCAATGTGACGTTGTTGGCAAACAATGATGAATTATTAAAGCTGTGACTGACTGAGAACCTTCTAGGTACCAGGTGCTGGGTCTCTGTAGCCTCAGTAACACCCATTTCACTAGTCATCTAGCCCACATGTGATTAATTTATCATCAGTGTCACAGGCACATCACAACTTTTAGAACTTTCTTATCTACTACCACAGTACTTGAAAGGATGCAGAGCCATTTCATACAGTCCTCTATTAACTCAAGATGAAAATCTAAGGATCATTTCCCTCATGTGATCAGTTATCCTGTCACGCCAGTTCCACCACCTCCAATAGTCAGTGTACTCCCTTTTCTCCATCCCTGCTGCAAGTGCTTCCTGCCTGTACTTGGCAGATGCCTTTTCAGTGGTCTCTACCTTCTTAATCAGACCTCTACACTGGCTGCCACAGTGGTCTGCACCATGGTTACACAGAGGTGCAAACCTCATCATGTCTCACCCTTTTTACATCGTTTGATGGTTCCCAACTTTCCGCGTAAGTTGTAACCCTCCCCAGCCCACTTTCCTTACTTGAGAGTCAAGGGGAAGCTGTCAGAAATGTGCTAACACCTTAACTATGAATTTATAAACAAGATCAGGAGTCCCCCTGCTGGACCGTTCAAAGACTTCCTCTATTCTGTATTGAAAACCCAGGCATACTAAGAAGGAATGGTCCTAAAGAGAAGACCCTGACGTTCTTACTTTCTGTTGTCCCCAACCCAGAAATTTCTATGGGCATAGAAAATGGTTTGTTAGGATAATCGGTCTGGCTTTTCCAGAGAGAATCTCTAGGAAAGGAAGCCTAGAGTGGATCCATCCTTGGGGCTTAAGCAAAATTTTCCTGAGTGCAAGCAATTTCTTTCTTCTGAATCTCATGGTAGGATCCATTGTGGATTCCATGAAGGGCTATGTAACACTACTATCCCATTAGCCCAACACCCTAAAGCTTTTAAATTTTGAATGCTATACCTGCCTCTTCCTATTTAAGAGACTAAGCCTATGGGGGGCGTCCTTCATTATCAGCTTCCTCCTCCTTGTTTGGTGTTACTAAAGAAACCATCTTTGGTTGCCTCCATGAGATGCTCTTTTCGGTGCAAATGGCCTGGCTCTGCATGCTGCCAGTTCACATCCAAGTGGGACTTGCTTGGTATATTGTCACTTTTTCAGAGTGAATTCACCTTGAGAACCACAGTTAACAGAGTAATTGGTGGTGTCGAGTCAGCTAGCAATAACCAGAGGAACATTTTCTAGACCTAGTAGACTTCCTGGATCATGCTCTATAATGGCTCAGAAACTTCCCCTGAGCTGGAGCTGGCCAGAGTCACAATGCTGTGGAATCTGAATGTGGGTTTTGTTGCTGTGGAATCTGAATGTTGGCTTTGTTATCATCTGTGAGACTAAACGCTTTATTTTGAGATAAGCATATATTCACAGGGAGTTTCAAAGGTAATACACGTAGGTCGCATGTGCCCTTTACCTAGTTTTCCTCAATGTTTACCTCTTATGTAACTATTGCAACACTGAAACAAGAAAATTGACATTGGTACATGTATACGTATAGTTCAATGACATTTTAATAAATGTGTAGATTCGTGTAACCATCACCACAATCAAGAACATTTTCACCACCACAAAGATCTCCCTCCTGCTACCCCCTTACAGTCACACCCACCTCCCACCCCACCATCCCTAATCCCTGGCACTACTTTGTTCTCCATCTTCACAATTTTGTCATTTTCAGAATGTTATATAAATGAAGCTATACAGAACGTAACCTTTTGGGACTGGCTTTCTACCCACCACTCAGCATAATACCCTTGAGATTCATCCAAGTGTACATGTCATTAGTCTATTCCTTTTTAATACTGATAAAATACTTCCCTGTTGAATAACATTTTGGCTGTTTTCAGTATTGGGGTACTATAGACATTTACAAGTTTTTGGATAAGCATAAGATTTCATTTTGCTAGAATAAATGCCCATAAGTTCAATTGTTTGCTTGTATGGTAAATTTATGTTCAGTTTTGTAAGAAACTGTCAAACCATTTTTTTTTTAAAGAGTGGCTGTACCATTTTACATTCCCACCAGTAATATGAGAACTAGTTTCTTGGCATCCTCACCAACATTTGTTGTTACTTTTTTTTTTAATTTAGCTGCCCTATTAGGTGTGTGGAGTCCCTGGGTAGTGCAAATAGTTAATGCACCAGCTACTAACTGAGAGGTTAGATTCGAGTCCACCCAGACGTGCCCTGGGCAAAAGGCCTGGCAAACTACTTCTGAAAAACTAGTCATTGAAAACCCCATGGAGTCCAGTTCTATTCTGACACACATGGGGTTGCCATGAGTCAAAATCAACTCCATGGCAACTGGTTATTAGATGTGTAGTGATATATTTTGAATCAAAGTGGGGTCTGTGAATGTCTTGGGTGATCTGTCAGGTGAGAAGCGAAACTCATAGAGGAAACTCATGCAGGAAAGCCAGAAAACAAACAGTACTCACAGGACCCAGAGAGGAAACCACAATATGCCTTCATGCAGGGCCACTCAGGGTTTGCATCCAGGTAGGTCTCAGGGTTAGCGGAGGCTGAAGTATTATTGGTCAGTTTAAAGTTTACTAGGGCATTCGTGCAGGAAAGGGGAGAAGCTTTAATCATGGGCACCCATGTAGGGTATGGCCAGGAGAGGAAAGGAGACTAGGTTACACATAGCAACTGGGTCTTTATCACTGGAAAACGTATAGGGCATGGCTTGGAGGGATAGTTAAGAGATTACAACTGCTGAGAGATTGTGTGACAATATAGGAATGGCCATGTCAGTAACTGGGGGAGAGGACAACTAGGAGGAATTAATAGATTCTGAAGAAGCAAACTATGTAAGCTACGAAATGGCCTTATGACGATTGTGTTCTTAATTTGTATTTCCCTAAAGGTTAGAGATCTTGAATATCTTTTCATGCACTTGTTTTGCATTTGCATATCGTCTTTGGTGAAACACCTGTCTGTTCCTGTGCTTCACCCAATTTCTAAATTTTTTGTTTTTAGTATTTAGCTTTGTGAGTTCTTTATACATTCTAGATACAAGTTCTTTACTGGATATGTGGTTTGTAAGTATGTTCTCCCAGTCTGTAGTTCAGCTTTTCATCATCATAACATGACCTTTTACAGAGAAAAGTTTTTAAATTTTGACAAAATCCAATTTAGTGATTTTGTTTAATAGATCATGCTTTTGGCATCACATCTAAGTACTCATCACCAAACCTTAGATCCCGAAGATTTTCTCTTCTAAACGTTTGCTTCTAAAAGATATAGAGTTTTACATTTTATATTTAAATCAATGATCCATGGTCAGTTAATTTTTGCAAAAGTTTAGCTCATAGTTCTTTTTTGTTTTCCTCTTATCTTTCACTTTCCCTCCCTCTATAATAATGTTTGTGGAAAAGGTTAACCTTTTGCTATTGAATTGCTTTTGCATCTTTGTCAAAAGTCAACTGTCCATCCTTGTATAGGCTGTTTCTAAGTTCTCTATTCTGTCTCACTGCTTTATGTGTCTATCTCTCTACCAGTACACCTTCTTGATTACTGTGCCTATATAATGCTGTTGCTGTTGTTAGTTGCCATCTAGTCAACTCTGACTCATGGTGACCCCATGTTTGTGAGAGCACAACTGTGCTCCATAGGGTTTTCAAGACTGTGACAAAGACAAGCCAGGCTTGTCTTCCAAGCCACACTTGGGTGGGCTCAAACTGCCAACCTTTTGCCTAGTAGTCAAGTATTCCTTTGCACCATCAAGGACTCCTAGCCATATAATACTGAAATTGTGAATCATGATTCCTCCCATATTATTCCTCCTGGTATGCCACTTCCCCTCTTCCCACTGGCTCCCAGGTCTGCCCCGCCCCTACCTGCCAGATACTTTTTCTTTTTCTTTTCTTTCTCTCTCCCACCTAGCCCTGTATGCCATCTCTTCCCTTTTCTGCCACCCCCTAACATGCTACCATGGCTAGATCATCCCCGGCACTAAGGCCCACCCCCACGCCAGATCTGCACCACCCCTCCCCTCCTGCCACTCGACCAACTGCTGAAGGTAGAAAGCAAGGCCATACCACCCCCCATCCAATACCCCCATCCATCTGGCAAGGGGATGTAACCCCTCCCATGCCACTGGACCAACATCAGGAGGCAGACAGCATACATCTAGTCTGCCCTCAGCCACCTCGCCAAATCAGTGTCCAGCGAAGCCTGCCTGCTGCTGCTCTGCTCACTTGGACAAGGTGGTGAGAGCTATTGTGTCCACAGACGAGCAAGCAGCAAAGCATGTCTGCCTCCACACCCTGATATATCAAAACATAAAATCAGGATGTAACAAACGAACACACGATTAACAAATAAAGAAAGTACCTTAATGTCTCAGAAACAGCAGATGATATCGAAACATACCAAAGCAGGACAAGATGGCTCCAGCAAGTGACCAAAATAATTAGATAACCTTCCCGTACAAGAAAAGGCAGTGGCACTACCTGATATGAAATTCAAAAGATTAATATGTATTGCTCTTCAAAAGATTAGGAAGAGATCAAGGAAAACACAGACAAAACCAAGGAAAAAATAGACAAAATCAGGGAAAACAGAGACAAAAACCAAAAAAAAAGCAAAAATCAAGGAAAACACAGACAAAGCAATAGAAGAATTCAGGAAAATAACACAAAAACAAAACATCAAAAAAAAATTAGAAATCATACCAAAACAGCAACTAGAAATCCAAAAGATAAACAACAAAATTACAGAAATGAACAACTCAATAGACGGTTTTAGGAGCAAATTTGAAACAATGGAAGAAAAAATCAGTGAGAACGAAGACAAATCCATGGATGCCACTTTTATGTGGGCCATAATCAAGAGGAAAAATCTGCATGTGATTGGATTTCCAGAACAGAATGAGAAAATAGAAAACACAGAGAAGATTGTTAAAGATTTGCTGGCAGAAAACTTCCTAAATATCATGAAAGATGAAAAGCTTATCATCCAAGAAACTCAACAAACCCCATGTAGGACAGACCCCAAAAAAAAGTCACCAAGACATATCATAATTACACTTGCCAAAACCAAAGGCATAGAAATAATCCTGAGAGCAGCTTGAGAAAAACAAATAGTCACTTACAAAGGGGAAACAATAAATCTAAACTCTGATTACTCAGCAGAAACTATGCAGGTAAGAAGGCAATGGGATGACATATATAAAACTTTGGGAAAAAAAATGCCAACAAAGAATAATATATCCTGCAAACCTCTCTCTTAAATACAGTGGCAAAATCAAGACATCTCCAGATAAACAGATATTGCGGAAATCTGTAAAAACCAAACCGAACTTACAAGAAATACTAAAGGAAGTCCTTCAGCTTGAGAACTAACAACATCAGACAGCAGCCAGAAATATAGGACACAGTACAGCATCAGGCAGATGTCAACCTACGTAAAGAACTGTCAGTAATAAAACAAAGCTAAAAGACTTAAAACAGGGAAATAGAGATGTCAATCTGTAAATGACAACAACATCAAAAACAATAAAAGGGGTAATAATATAGTGTAGGTACAGAACTTTCAAATGTGGAGGAAGTCAAGGTGCTATCAAGTAATAAAAGACTGGTTCAAATGTAGGAAGACAAGCGTAAATTTCAAGGTAAACAAATAGAAAGTTAACAAAACCTACTCATCAAAATAAAAATGAAGAAAAAGTAAAGACTCAGTAAATACAAAAGCTACGATAATGAGAGAAAAGAAAAAAAAATCCACAAACGAAAGGAACTCAGCACAGAAAGGTAAGAAACAAAGAAAAAGTCAGCACCACGAAAACAAACAAACAAAAAAAAGCACAATAATATGACTGCAATAAACTCATACCTATCAATAATCACATAGACTGTAAATGGCTTAAATGCACCCATTAAGAGACAGAAAATGGCAGAATGGATAAAAAACAAAAGACCCATCAATATCCTATCTACAAAAGACACACCTTAGACACAAAGACATAAATATATTAAAAATCAAAGGATGGAAAAATACATTAAGCAAACAGTAACCAAAAAGAGTAGGAGTGGCAATATTAATCTCAGATAAAATAGATTTCAAAGCAAAATCCACCATAAAAGGAAAGGAGGGCTATTATATAATGATTGAAGGGAAAATCCATCAAGAAGACATAATCTTAATAAATATCCATGTGACAGGGATCTGACGGACATATCAAACTCTAACCGAACAGAAAAGATAAATTGATAACTCCACAATAATCGTAGGAGATTTCAACACATCATACTTGGGAAAGGAAAAAAAAATCTAGAAGAAAACTCAACAAAGATACACAAGATCTAAAGGCTAAAATCAACCAACCTGACCTCACAGACATATATAGAACACTCCACCCAACAGCAGCAAAGTATACATTCTTTTCCAACGTACATGGATTGTCTCCAGAATAGACCACATTTTAGGCCGCAAAGTAACCCTCAGTAAAATCCAAAACACCAAAATAATACAGCATTCTCTCTGATCACAACACAATAAAAGTAGAAATCAGTAATATAGAGAACAAAGAAAGAAAATCAGGTACATGGAAAACAAATAACACTTTGCTTCAAAACAACTGGGTCATAGAAGAAATCAAAGAGAGAATAAAAAAAAATTCCTAGAATCAAATGAGAATGAAAACATATCATACCAAAATCTTTGGAACACAGCAAAGGCAGTGCTCAGAGGTCAGTTTATAGCAATAGACGCACACATCAAAAAAGAAGAACAGCAAAAGATGCCCACAGGCATCAGAAGAAAGTAAAAAACAAAGATTAGAGCAAAAATAAATGAAACAGCCAAAAGAAAAGCAATAGAAAGAATCAATAACACCAAAAGTTGATACTTTGAAAGGATCAACAAAATCAATAAACAATTGGCATAACTGACAAAAGAAATACAGGAGAGGAAGCAAATAATCCAAATAAGAAATGAGATGGAGGACATTACATAAGACCCAAATGAAATAAAAACGATCATAACAGCATACTATGAAAAATTGTACTCCAAACATTTGAGAATCTAGAGGAAATGGACACATTTCTAGAAACATACTACCTGCTCAAACTAACACAAACTTAGGTAGAAAATCTGAACAGACCCATAACAAGAGAAGAGATTGAAGAAGCAATAATAATAATAAAAACCTCCCCCAAATAAAAACAACAACAACAAAAAAAGCTCTGGCCGGATGGCTTCACTGGAGAATTCTACCAAACATTCAGAGAAGAGCTCACACCAATACTATTCCATTCAAACTATCTCAAAGCATAGAAAGTAAGGGAATACTCCTAAATTCATTCTATGAAGTCAGCACAATCCTGATACCAAAGCCAGGCAAAGACACCAAAAAAAAAAAAAAAGAAAAAAAAGAAAGAAAGAAAATTACATACCAACACCTCTCATGTATATGCAAAAAACTCTCAAAATTCTAGTGAGAAGAATTCAGCAGCATATCAAAAAATAATACACCATAACTAAGTGGGATTCATACCAGGTATGCAAGGATGGTTCAACATTAGAAAATCAATCAACATAATCCACCACATAATACAGTGGATTATGGAAACACAAAATCAGGAATATTTAACCAAATTTAAGGAGATCAGGGAAGGCTTCTCAGCAGAAGTGTCACTAAAACTGAAACTTGAAGGCTGAGTAAATGTTGAAACACAGAGGGAATGAATATTCCAAACAGAAGGAAAGCATGAATGAAGCCCTAGGGAACAGAGGATAATGTAGTGTTCAAGAGAGAAAGGGACAATAAAGTATTCAAAAGAAATAATGGTGCACTCAAGTAATTGATACAAGATAAAAATTGTTGCTAAAGCTGTGTGTGTTTGTGTGTGTGTGTGTGTGTGTGTGTGAGAGAGAGAGAGAGAGAGAGACAGAGTGGGAAGGGTTTGGGAATGACAAGTATTAAGTCTGGAAACATAAGCAGAAGGAATACAATGAAAGATCTTGGACATTGTAATAACAGGCTTGGCCTTTAATAGCTGCAGGAAGCCTCTGAAAAGTGTGTGTGTGTGTGTTAAAAACATATATAACGAAACATTTGCCGTTTCAACATTTTTACATGTATAATTCAGTGACATTATGTTCATCATATGACTCTGAAAAGTTTTAATCAAGAGAGTGATAACATCACTTGGGATAAATGAAATGACATCTGTTCCTTCACCCTCTCAATCCTTCCACATCCTAGAACTACTTTTGTCTGGCTAAGAATCCTGAGGCTTAAAGATAATTGATTTGGGTAAGTTACCAATAACTGTCAGTGTTGTGGTAAGTTTTAAAAGTAAGCAGGGGCTCAGAAGAGGTGATTAAAATTTTAGCATAATAAGACCACCAACACTTAAGCTTGCATTGCCTTTTATGTCTCTATAGTTTCAGGTTTTTATAGAAAAAACCAGCTATGTCTCAGAAAGGATATCCTTTCCTCTATCACTCATGGAATGAGAGTACATTCTCCCTCACCTACACAGACAGAAGACAATTAAAAGAAATATATACAACTCTCCCATCTACCAAGTACTGAGTCAGCATGAAATGAGCTAAAGCAAGTTAGTGAGAAGTAGTAGACATATAAAGTGGTGTAAGAAGGGACTTAGTAGCCAGGATTTCATTATGCTATAAAGGGGGGTGGTGCCAGAATGAGGAAAGGGTATACACACTGGACAGGGAAGGATTTCAAGGAAGATGACTGTAACAAGAGATATAGAGAATATAAAGAATTAAGGGGTGATGGAATCTTCTTCACATGAGACAGCCTCTCAGGTCTGGGACATGGGAACTTGAAGAGGGAGATTGGTAGGTCAAAGAACAAAACCAAGCCTCTGCTCCAGATTCCAACTTTTAGATCATTTTGATGTAATTTGCATAACCTGGCAAAAAAAAAGAAAAAGAAAGCTTAAACATTATTTGTGTAGCTATTTGGTCTGAAGAAGACAGGTGAGAAATCATTGGTGTCTGGAATGGAAAAGATTAACCCTCTTTCAAGGCTGCCACGTAGCACTAAGCTGTATCCAAATCATGCCCTTCTGGACAATGAGAAATCTACGCTTATTTTCCATCTGAAAAATCTGTAAGGCTATCCCCAGCACTTTTACCTCCAAAGTAAAAGTTGTTGTTGTTAGATGCTATGGAGTTGGTTCTGACTCATAGCGATCCTACATACCACAGAATGAAACACTGCCCAGTCCTGCACCATCCTCACAATCATTGTATGCTTGAGCCCATTATTGCAGCCACCGTGTCAATCCATCTTGTTGAGGGTCTTCCTGGTTTTCGATGACCCTCTACTTTACCAAGCATGATGTCCTTCTCCAGGGACTAATCTCTCCTGATAACACGTCCTAAGTATGTGAGACGTAGTCTCACCATCCTTGCTTCTAAGGAGCATTCTGGTTGTACTTCTTCCAAGACAGATTTGTTCATTCTTTTAGCAGTCCATGGTATATTCAATATTCTTCTCCAACACCACAATTCAAAGGCATCAATTCTTCGGTCTTCCTTATTCATCATTCAGCTTTCACGTGTGTACAAGGCGATTGAAAACACCATGGCTTGGGTGAGGTGCACCTTAGTCTTCAAGGTGACATCTTTGCTTTTCAACACTTTAAAGAGATCTTCTGCAGCAGATTTGCTCAATGCAATGTGTCTGTTGATCTCCTTACTGCTGCTTCCATGGGTGTTGATTGTGGATCTAAGTAAAATGAAATCCTTGAAAATTTCAATTTTTCTCCGTTTATCATGATGTTGCTTACTGGTCCAGTTGTGAGGATTTTTGTTTTCTTTATGTTGAGGTGTAATCCGTACAGAAGCCTGTGGTCTTTGATCTTCATCAGTAAGTGCTTTACGTCCTCTTCACTTTCAGCAAGCAAGGTTGTGTCATCTGCATAACACAGGTTGTTAATGAGTCTTCCTCCAATCCTGATGCCCCGTTCTTCTTCATATAGTCCAGCTTCTCAGATTATTTGCTCAGCATACAGATTGAATAGTGTAAAAGTAGTGACACATTAAGGGGAAGCATAGAAGGATCCTCTCCCTAGGTTATAAAAATCATTCTGGCTATAGTACAGAGAAAGGGTTGGGTGGTAGTAATTAACGAGTTAGGGAAGCCATATGTAAGCTGTTGCAATAATCCAGTGAAGAGAAAAAGCTGGCAATTAGGATAGTAGCAGAGAGATGAAAAAAGTGATGAATATGTACATTTGGAGGAATCAGAACTTGCTGACAACTAGTTCCCAGGGACAAGGAGAGACACAGAGCTAAAAATGGCAACAACTTTTCTACCCTGCGTGAGCGGATGAATACTTGTGCATTTTATTGTAAAATGGAACACAGAAAAGCAGATACAAAGGTGGGAAGAGAATTGATATCTTCAGTTTATAATATGTTGATATTTGTATTGGATATTCAGGAAATAATGTCCTCAAGCAGCCATTTTATTTATTTTATTTATTGCTTCATTCTGGAAAGAATTTCAGGTGATCCATAAGGCAATCATATGCATCGTTATGATTTCAGTTTTCAGATGTGATTGGAGATAAAAATATGGGAATCAACTTGGTTGAACCCTGGGTGGAACTGATTGTGCAGAGTAAGTACACAATGTGAGAAGTGGGAACTTGGAGAGCAGACACAGAATAAACAAGCAGAGGAAGAGGGACCCACAACAGAAACATGAGGCAAAAATATCCAAAATATCTACAGAGACACTAGGAAAAAGTGATGTCAAATAAGCTAACAACCAAGTCAAATGACACATACAGATCTAAATGGTGACATAAAACTATTCACTAAGTTCAGCAATAATAAGGCAAAAGGAAGTGGGATTCTGATAACAATGGCTTAAGACTGAGAAGAATTTAAAAAACAGAGGCAGTGATGTCCTAAAATAAGTTATAAATGGAAGGAGTGGTGGATGGAAGTAGCTGAAGTGGATGGAGGGCAAGGTGAAGCAAATGAATGTGAATGAGTAAGTGTGTGGGTGTGTGTATACACACACACATAGGCACTTGGAATAAATGTAAACGTCTTATGTTTGAATCCTTGCTTTACCACTTATCAGTGACACTGTGCTTGAGTACTTCACTTAAACTCTCTTATTCATAATTTTGTCATAAATAAAAATAGCTACCTTACTATGATGATATTAATAGGCATAACCTAAATTTTCTCAAATTCTCCAGCCTTCTGGATTCTTTCAGATCTGATAAAATATGGAGTTGCCTACTATTTCTGGGACAGACCTTGTTATAATTCTTTTAAATCACTGAGACAAAGATATCAGGTAAGCAAGTGCTAGAGACCATACAAAGGTACTTTATTTTATCTTGATTCTCTTGAAAATGCAGTGCCAGTGAACTCATTCATTCCACCATTAATTTATTCAACAAACGTTTATTGATTTTTCCACTGTGTGCCAGGTACTACTCTAGGATCCCTGGATATGCCAAATTATCAAAACATAAAAATGCGTGCCTGCATGGATCTTACATCCTAGTGGAAAGGTCAAAGAATTAACAATAAACATAAGAAATCAAATTACACGATATGTTAGAAAGTAATAATGTGCTATAGAAAAATTTAAAATGTATTAAGGTGAATTCAATTAAGTTTCCAGAAGATGAGTAGGGCTGCAAGTTTGTATAGGGGAGGAAAGTAGGCTTCAATGAAATTGATTTATTTGAGCAAAGACCCTGAGAAAATGATGGAGTTAGCAATATATTCCCAGAAGAGGGACAGCCATTGTAAATGTCCTGAGACCAAACAATCCTCCACGTTCAAGGAATAGCAAGGTGGTTATTGGGACTGAAGTGGTATAAAGAGGGGGAAATGATAGAAAATAAATTAAGGACACGGTTACAAAACACTTTAAAGATTTTAGTGCATGAGTGATACAGGGAGCTGTTGGATAATTTTGACCAGGGGAGTAATATAATATGTTGTTGTGAGGTGCCTTCGAGTTGGTTCCGACTCATAGCAGCCCTGTGTACAACAGAACAAAACACTGCCCAGTCCTGCACCATCTTCACAATCATTGCTATGTTTGAGCCCATTGTTGCAGCTACTATGTCAATCCATCTCAATGAGAGTCTTCCTCTTTTTTCACTGATCTTCTACTTTACCAAGAATGATGTCCTTATCCAGGAACTGGTTTCTCTGTATAACATGTCCAAAGAACGTAAGGCAAAGTCTTGCCATTCTCACTTCAAAGGAACATTCTGGCTGTACTTCTTCCAAGACAAATTTGTTTGTTCTTCTGGCAGTTCATAGTATATTAGTATTCTTTGCCAACACCATAATTCAAATTCATTGCCCAGCGTTCACATGCACATGAGGCAACTGAAAATACCATGGCTTGGGTCGGGCACACTTTATTCCTCAAAGTGACATCTTTGCTTTTTAATAACATAATACAATATAACGTAACAATATAAATAAGATAATGATTTAGGTTTTAAAGGAATTACTATGGTTGCTCCACTCATAATAGAGCATTAAGGGATGAAAAGTGATTGCAATAATCCAGGCTAGAAATAACGTTGGCTTGCACGAGAGCGGCAGAAGCAGAGGTGCTGGAAAAGTGCTTGGATGTAATTTAATACAGAGCCAACAGGATTTCATGAAAGACTGCATATTGGTACACGTGAAAGACAAATTCTCTTGAGCAACTTGAAGAACAGAATTACTGTCAGTTGAGATTGGGGAGGTTCTTGCTGGTAGAACATTTTTTTTCTGGAGGACAATAGAAGGTATATTGTTCTTTTTTGGACTTCTTAAGTATCAGACATCTATTAGACATACAAATAGAAATGTTGAGTGGATAGCTGGATACGTAAGTTTGAAATTTAGGAGGAAGTTTTATACTAGAGACAAAGTTTGGAGTCATCAGTTTATAGATAATATTTAAAGTCATAAAAATTGATGAATTTACCAAGGGAGCAGAGACAAAGGACTGATCCCTGGAGGCACTTTACATTTAGAAGTCAAGCTAAAGAGGGGAAATCTTCAAAGAAGGAGCATCAGAGGAGTGCAGGATTCTGTAAACCCAGTGAAGAAAGTGCATTGATGAAGAGGACATGATACGATGTGTCACATGAGGTCGGTAGTAAAGTCTGTTCAGGATTAAGAATTAATCATTTGATTTAGAAACGTGGTTGTCATCCATGACCTTGATTAGAGCAATTTTGACGGAATAGAGGTAATGAAGGCCAGAGTAGAGTGGCTTTAAGACAGAAAAAAAGATGGAGACATTGAGTATGTATAGACAACTTTTTTTTAAGTTTTGCTGCAAAGATAAAAAAATGGAGCAGTAGCTGGTGTAGAATTATGATCATGAGTTTTTTTTTTCCTCCTTTCATAAGAAGTAACAGCATGATTTAACATTTGTCATGGATTGAATTGTGTCCCCCCAAAATATGTCAACTTGGCTGGGTCATGATTCCCAGTATTGTATGATTATGTACCATTTTGTAAATCTGATGTGATTTCCCTA
This sequence comes from Trichechus manatus latirostris, assembly GCF_000243295.1. Lineage (NCBI taxonomy): Eukaryota > Metazoa > Chordata > Mammalia > Sirenia > Trichechidae > Trichechus > Trichechus manatus. The sequence goes on from NW_004443955.1 coordinate 6,825,379, forward strand.
TGTGTTGTAAACTCAGTCACTATAATGAGGTTATACTGATAAGGTTTACAAGATTAGGTCATGTCTTAATCCAATATCTTTTGAGATATAAGAGAAGCGAGCAGACACACATGGGAACCTCACACCACCAAGAAAGCAGTGCCTGGAGCAGAGCGCATCCTTTGGACCTGAGATTCCCGCGCTGAGATGCTCCCAGACCAAGGGAAGACTGATACATCACAAAGACCTTCCTCCAGAGCTGAGAGAGAGAGAAAGCCTTCTCCTGAAGCTGATGCCCTGAATTTGGACTTGCAGCCTACTGGACTGTAAACTTTTCTTTGTTAAAGCCATCCACTTGTGGTATTTCTGCTAGAGCAGCATTAGATGACTAAGACAATGTTCATGTAAATGTTTCAATTGAGTGATAAATTAATGACATACAAAAAGAGAGGAGAAATGCTGAAGAATATCACTGGATATGCAAAAAGTGATGGAATCTAATGTACAAGTGCAGGACTGAAATTAAATAAAAATTTTGACAGTATATCTATGGCATCAAGGCGTGATCTAGGACCCTTGAATGTCTGTCCCTGAATGAACCCTTTCCTCTAATTGATCTTCTATATTTTTAGTTATAAATCATGCTTTATAAAGTCCCTGAAAGTCAGTCATTGTGCTATGTTCAATCTCCTTTAATTCTCGTTTGGTATCTCTATATACACGCACATCAAATATTCACATTTAAGTTTCAGTCTGCCTCCTGCAAAGACTCCATTTAATTAGGATATACCTATGATAAATATTCTCCTTATTCTTCATCACTCTGGCCTTACATCATACCATGATCCCCTTTTCCCTTCTCTCTGGGCCCCAGGCCTCTCATCTTACTGTAGTTCCCTAAAAACACTATAAGGAGCCTGGGTGGTACAAACATTAGGCTGCTAACCTAAAGGACGGAGGTTCAAACCCACCTAACTGCTCCATGGAAGAAAGGCCTGGCAAACTGCTTCCATAAAGATTACAGCCAAGAAAATCAAATGGAACAGTTCTGCTCTGTAATACATGGGGTCCCCATGAGTCAGAATCGACTCAACAACAATTATTTTTCCTTCAGCCACAGTGAATTTGCACATACTTCTCTGACTCCAGCTAGTATCTTCATACTCCTCCTATCTCAAGATAACTGAGATTTTAAGGAAGCTTTCCCTGACCTCTCTGATGAGGATAAGCCTCCCTACTGTTTACTTTTGTAACATCATAAGCTTCTCCCTCAGAGATTCCTCTACGGCTAGGTGGGTATGGAGTTTCCCATTGTAGTCTTTGCTTTCCCATCCCTATGAGGCACTACCCACTATCGTCGAGAACAGGGTTGTTATATATATATATATATGTATATATATATATATATAATATATATAACAGATAATAAGCCTAATTATTTTTTCTTTATAGGTAGTTTGTTATTTCTGTTAGGCTATATACCTAGGTATGTTTCTCTTCACTTCAGTATACACTTGAGCTCCATAAACCATTTGTATATTTATGCATTTTTTTCCTCTTCAACTATGGGAAGTTAATTTACCTCCAATTTCTTACAGCAGTTCTACTGTTTTATGTTTCGGCATTACAGATCTATTTTCCATGTCTCTTAACTTGTCTTCATTCTCTCTCCCATTGCTCTGTGCTTTGTAATTTTTGTCTTCCATTTGCTTTTTTTGGGACACAAATTTGTAACTCACCAACTTTACTTTTGTATAAAGATGTGTTGTTTTGAAGTTATGACACAAAGCTCTGTAATTCTGTAAGCATATTTTGTGTATTTGAGTTGAAAGTGAGTGTCTGAGCTTAGTAGAGTCAGGAAGCCAGGCATACTTAATGACGTGGTGGACCCTGAGTCCTTCCCACTGTGGCAGACAGGTGGTCCTGATCAAACCACAGAGCAGAATTCAAAAATCTGAAATTATATAGCACATTTTCAAGAGTTAGAGATCTACTATGGCATTGAAGAAGGTTGTAGTCAAGATCCCAAGGTAAGAAGGAAACCCAGAACATGAGCCAGAAGTTACCACAGATTTTGGTAGAGATGGCTGAGAGGCTGAGGAGTTAAGAAAATTTTATACAGATATACAGAGTACAGAGAAATCCTGATACAGTGTAGGCAAAAGGGTTAACCAGAAATAGATCATCCTCAATGGGATAAAAGCCAAGTTTCAAGTTATCTTCAAATTGAATTAAGACGACTAGTCTTGGCTGGCCTTGGCTGGTCTTACTTTGCTCTGGTCTACATGGTGTCTCATCTTCTATCATGTAGCCCTGACTTGGCCTAGTGGCAGAAGCAAATTTCCAAGAGAGCAAGTGTAAGCTACAATGTCTCTGGAGGCCTATAACCAGAAATGGCACAAACAGGTATCTGATATATTTGATGCTACTACAGATAGTTATCATTTTGAAATTGTTCTTTGTGAATTGTTAGTATACAGAAATATAGCTTATTATTGTATATTGTGGCAGAGTTCAGCAACCTTGCAAAATTCACTTAATTCTAATAACTTGTAAATTCCTTTGCATTTCTACGTAGTTTTTTTTCCTGTGAATAATGACAATTTCTTCTTTCCCTAAATATATGCAGTTTACTAATCTTTACTGCTTATTGTCATGACTAATGCCGTCAATTCCGACTCATAGCAACTCTGTATACAGCAGAACAAATACAGCCTGATCCTGCATCATCCTCACAATCGTTTCTATGCTTAAGTCCATCATTGCAGCCACCGTGTCAATCCATCTCAACTGTCATGACTAGTATATGTAATACCATGTTAAAGAGAAGAAATGATAATCGAAAGCATTATCTTATTCCATATCTAAGCATGAAAGCTTTCAATATTTTCCTTTTAAGTATCAAGTAATCATTTGGGAATTATTATTATATTATTATATATATAATATATATATAATATTAATATATAATTATTATTATATATTATTCCATTTATTTCCTACAACTTAGTTTTCATCGTGAGTGGGTATTGCTTTTTTTAAAATCCATTTTATCTATTGAGAACATCATATGATTTTTATTCATTTTAATGTAATATGAGTTCATTGATTTCCAAATGTGAATTCATTCTTTCATTCCTAAAATACACTGCACAAGATTGTGATGCAGTATCTTCTTTACACATATTAGACTCCTTTCTATAATATTTTATTTATGATTTTTCTATGTATACTCATTAGAGATGCTAATGTTTACCTTTCTTTTCTTTTAATGTTCTTGTCAGGTTTTGTTATCATTGTTATGCTATCCTTATAAAATGGGCTAGGAAAAAAAGTTTAATTTATTCTCTGGAAGAGTGTTCATTAGGTTGCTTTAAAAATCTTTAATTATTTGGTAGAATTCAATGGTGAAGTATTTTTTCATGGTAAGAATCATAACTAAATCAATTTATATAATAGATTTTAGACTACTCAGATTGTCCATTATGCCACTTTTTGAAAAGTATATTTTTGAAGGAATTTACACAATACAATTTGTCAAAGTATTGGTGAAAAAGTATAATTTCCACTCATCTTTTTAATGTCTCTAGGATTTTTAATAATAACCCTATTCAAATCTTCATACCTCCAAGAAAAAAGCAATAATACACCTACAGTACACCCCTGCAAGGCGCTCCCATTTCCAGAATTTTAGCTTCTATAGCTGTTGCTGCTTACACAGCTCTATGATGCCACCAAAAATAATACTTTTGTAATTTAACCAGACTTCCTTAGGTAAGCTTCAGCTTGTTCATGAGTCCTGTCATAAAGCAGAAAAGAAAGGCACCTTGTCATTATTATTATTATATATAAATTAATCCATGTTTATTTGTTGGCCTTCATAAGTTATAAGATTTCATAGTATATTCTATAATGTCTTCACTTTATCAGAATGGAGGGGAAAATTATGTGCATTTAAGGCAGCTGCAAACACTAGAGCAGGCAAATTTTGGGGATGATTTGATTTTTTTTTTATTTTCCGATATATATAATAAGATTATATATATAAAATTTTCCATTGTAAAACATTTTCAGTGTACAATTCAGTGGCATTAATTACATTCACAATATTGTACAACCATCACTGCTATCTCTTTCCAAATCTTTTTCAACACCCCAAACTCTGTAAGCATTAAAGCAGTAACTCCACATTTCCCCTCAGCAACGTTCCTGGTGACCTCTAATATATTTTCTGTCTCTATGAATTTACTTATTCTAGATACTTTATATAAGTGGCATCATGCAACATTTGTCCTTTTGTGTCTGACTTATTTCACTTAGCATAATGTTTTTCAAGGTTCACACATGTTGTAGGATATATAAAAACTTCATTTCTTTTTTGGCTGAATTATATTCCAATGTATGTACATACAAGGAGCCCTGGTGGCACAGTGGCTAAAGCTCTCTTGGCTGCTAACATAAAAGGTCGGTGGTTCAAAGCCACCAGCCATTTCATGGGAAAATGATGTGGCAGTCTGCTTCCATAATAATTACAGAATTGGAAACCCTATAAAGCAGTTCTACTCTGTCCTATTGGGTAGCTATGGGTCGGAATCCACTTGACAGTAATAGGTTTGTTTTGTTGTTGTTGTTGTTGTTTGTTTTGTTTTAGTATGTACATACTAAATTTTGTTTATTCATCTGTGGATGGACACTTGTGTTGCTTCCATCTTCTGGCTATTATGAATAATGCTGCAATCAGCATTGGCATTCAAGCTTCTGTTTGAGTACGTATTTTCAATTCTTTTGTGTTTATACCTAGGACTGGAATTGCTGGGTCATATAACTTTACGTTTAGCTTTTTGAGGAAATGTCAAACTGTTTCCATAGCGTCTGCACCCTTTTACATTCTGACCAACAATGGACAAGGATACCAGTTTCTCCACACTCTCACACACATTTGTTATTTCCAGTTTTTGATAACAGCCATCCTGGTGGGTATGAAGTGGTATCTCATTGTGACTTTGATTTGCATTTCCCTAATAACTAAAAGTGCATGTATTTTATGTGCTTATTGGCCATTTATGTATTTTCTTTGGAGAAACATCTGTTCAAGTCATTTACCCATCTTTAAACTTAAGTTGTCTTTTTGTTGTGGAATTGTAGGAGTTCTTTATATATTCTGTATATTAAACCCTTATCAGGTATATAATTTGCAAATATTTTCCTCCATTCTCTAGACTGTCTTTTTCACTTTCTTAATAATGTCCTTTGAGGCAAACAAGTGTTAATTTTGATGAAGTCTAATTTATTTATTTTTTGTTGTTTCTTGTGCTTTGCGTGCCTAAGAATCTATTGCTAAATTGAACACCTATATTTTCATCTAAGAGTTTTATGGTTTTAGCTCTTACATTTAGGTTGTTAAGCTATTTTGAGTTAATTTTTTAAATGGTGTGAGGTAAGGGTCCCAATTCATTCTTTTGCATATGGAAATCCAGTTGTCCCAGCACTATTTGTTGAAGAGATTGTTCTTTCCCCACTCAGTGGACTTGGCACTCTTGTCAAAAATCAATTGACCATAGATAACATGTGTTTATGGATTCTCAATTGTATTCCATTTCTTTGTTTGTCTATCCATATACCCATTATCTTGCTGTTTTGATTACTACAGCATGGTAATAAGTTTTGAAATCTGTAAGTGTGGGTCCTCCAACTTTGTTCTTTTTAAGATTGTTTTGTTGATTTGGGGCCCCTGAAATTCCATATACATTTTAGAACTGACTTTTCCATTTCTGTAGAAAATGTTGAAATTTTTATAGCATTGATCCTGTAGGTTGCAATAGTAAATCTTCCAATCCATGAACATGTGATGACTTTCCAATTGTTTATAGATTTTTTAAACTTCTTTCAGCAACATTTTGTAGCTTTTAGTATACAAGTCTTTCACTTTCTTGGTTATTCTTAGGCATTTTATTCTTTTACATGGTATTATAAATGGAATTACTTTCTTAATTTCCTTTTCCATTATTCATTTTAAGTGTATAAAAATACAACTGACTTGTGTGTGTTAAACCCTGCAACTCTGCTGAGTTCATTTATTAATCTAGTAACTTTCTTGTGGATTCTTTAAGATTTTCTATATATAGGATCATATCATCTATGAATGAATAGAGATAGTTTTACTTCCTTTATTCTAATTCAGATGCTTTTTTGCACCTTTTTCTTGCCTAACTGCTCTTACTAGAACTTCCATTACAATTTTGAGTAGCAGTGGTGAAAGTGGGCATCCTTTTCTTGTTCCTGATCTCAGTGGGAATGTGTTCAGTCTTTCACCATTGAGTATGATGTTAGCTGTGGGTTTTTCATAAATGCCCTTTATTATGGTGAGGATGTTCCATTAGTATTTTTAATTAAAATAAAATTTATACACTCTTAGGAATATATCCTAGAGAAATAAGAGACGTCACATGAATAGACACATGCACACCCATATTCATTGCAGGATTGTTCACAATAGCAAAAAGATGGAAACAACCTAGATGCCCATCAACAGATGAATGGATAAACAGACTATGGTACATACACCCAATGGAGTTCTACACAACGATAAAGAAGAATGATGGATCTGCAAAGCATCTCACAACTTGGATGAATCTGGAGGGCATCAGGCTGAGTGAAAGAAGACAATTACAAAAGGACAAATATTGTATGAGACCACTACTATAAAAATTCATGAAAAGGTTTACACACAGAAAGAAACAATCTTTGATGGTTATGAGGGAGGGGAGGAGTAGGAGTGGAAAAACACTAATTATACAATAGGTAAGTGGTAACCTTGGTGAAGGGTAAGACAGTACACAGTACAGGGGAAGCCAGCACAACTTGTACAAGGCAAAGTCATGGAAGCTCCATAGACACCTCCAAACTCCCTGAGGGAATGAATTGCTGGGCTGAGGGATGTGGGGATCATGGTCTCAGGAAACATCTAGCTCAACTGGCATAACATAGTTTATAAAAAAACGTTCTACATTCTACCTTGGTGAGTAGTGTCTGGGGTCTTAAAACCCCATGAGCAGCCATCTAAGATACTGCACTGGTTTCACCACGTCTGGAGCAAGGGAGAACGAAGAAAACGAAAGACACAAGGGAAAGATTAGTCCAAACGGGTAATGGACCACAAGTACCACAGCCTCCACCACACTGAGTCCAGCACAACTAGATGTGCCCAGCTACCACCACCAACGGCTCTGATAGTGATCACAACAGGGGGTACCGGACAGAGCCGGAGAAAAATGGGGAACAAAATTCTAACTCACAAAGACCGGACTTACTGGCCTGACAGACTGGAGAAACCCTGAGAGTATGGTCCCTGGATATCCTTTTAGCTCAGTAATGAAGTCACTCCCAAGATTCACCCTTTATCCAAAGATTAGACAGACCCATAAAACAAAACAAGATTAAAGGGGGACATCAGCCCAGGGGTAAGGACTAGAAGGCAGGAGGGGACAGGAAAGCTGGTAATAGGGAACTCAAGGTCAAGAAGGGAGAGTGTCAACATGTCATGGGGTTGTTAACCAATGTCATAAAACAATGTGTACTGTTTAATGAGAAGCTAGTTTGTTCTGTAAACCTTCATACAAAGTACAATAAAAATAAATAAGAAAATTTCTGAATAGTGTAGTGCCTAGACCTTAAAAATTTGATGAATTTTGATAAATATATAAATCTGTGCAGTGATGCAATGACAGACAGATATTCAGAGGGGAAAAATCAGCCCTGATTTGTACTCTTTGACCATTTTTGTTGTGTAACTACTCCTGCCCTGGCCAGTTTCAAGCCACCAATGTGTTGCTGGAGCCCTAGAAGAGCAGTGGTTAAGAGCTATGGCTGCTAACCAAAAGGTTCGCAGTTCAAATTCACCAGCCCCTCCTTGGAAACTCTATAGGGCAGTTCTACTCTGTCCTATAGGGTTGCTGAGTCAGAATCAACTTGACAGTCACAGGTTTGGTTTTTGGTTTTAACGTGTTGTTACTGAATACAGAGTTGGGAAGAGATGTGCACATTTGGCCCTTGCAAGCAATTATAGCCAACTCCGGCACATGGCTACACCTAAGCAACCATCATTCAAGATATATAACATTTCCATCATCCAAGAATATTCTCTCATGTCTCCTTCCAGTTAACCCACAACACATAGGTAACCAGTATTCATGATAATTTATGTTTACCTGTTCTTCAACTTATATAAACGGAATCGTACAGTCTTTTTAACTATCTGGGTAATTTTGCTAAGCATATTATTTTTTTGCTTAAATTTTGCTGTGTGCTTTTCAGTTATTTCCCCAAAAAGAATACTTATATTTTTTGCTATTTTTTCAGAAAACTAAAAGTATTTTATTAGATTTGAAATATGACTGTTTCAAAAGTTATGTTTTTAGTTAAAATACATAACAAGATAATCCCCTATCAAAATTCTGGGGACATGGGGTTAAGATGACTCTTGCCTAAGTCATTATTCCAGTTGGAATAATAAGCTCCAAAGAGTTTACTCCAAAAATATTGGAAGCACAGATTCTTTAGTTGAAGCATCATGCTCATCACAGGCCCCCAAATACTGAGGATCCTTCACTTATCCTGTTATCCAGATTTCATTTGGTTCCCTTCATCTAGATTTGATATGATACAACAATCCTGCAAATAAGGTATTATTATCCCCACTTCCCCTCAGATAGGTAATGTTTAAGTAACTTACACAAGCCAGTAAAATGAGGCGACTGCACAGTCTAGTGTCTCTTCTGTCTCTTATGGGACTGTCTGCATAAATGGTAGCATTAAAAATATAAGTAGACATGTAACCAGTGGTAAAAGAAAATATGACATCTCTAGTGAAGAACAATATAGCTTGGGAAAAAATCTCCAAACTGCCCAGGCCCAGCCTAAATGTCCCTTCTTGAGGAGATCTGCCCCAACTGCTCTAGCCCACTATACTGCCCTGATTTGGGGGGCATCTGCTTTTTCCAATCACAGAGTCTCAGAGAACATACCATGTGTCCTGATTCTCTACTTGTTTGAATAATCTAAGCCCTTTCTCCTGTTAAGACTCTGAATGTCTCAAAGGCAAAAGGGATGGGTAAGATCTCATTATATGTTCCTCTCAATGCATAGCAGTACGGATGGAACATTTGAGATCTCGATTCTTTTGATGGTCACGAGAATACCCCTGGCAGATCTTCAGGGAGTTAAACTGACCAAGCGCCCCAGTTTCTACGCTCTGAATTACATCATTACATTTGTGTCAAAGCCATGCTTCCCATGTACATGCTCTTTCCACCTAATTACTAAATGTGGCTAGGGCTCTTTCTGAGAGATAAGGGACTCTGATGGTGGCCAACTTTGGCTTGAGGACTTGTGGATGGCCTTCCTGAGCCTCACCTAGAATGCACAGCAGTCTAGGATATTCCATCTTACCTTCCTTTTCTCTGTCCTTCACTCAGACTGAAGTCTTTCAGCCTTCCTGGCTCTCTATTTTCTACCATGGGCATTTCCCCCAAATAAAATACTTGCATATTTAATCCTGTCTTAGTGTGTTCCTCTCAGAAGACATAAATTATCACTCTTTGCTAAACATGTGGATGAGACCAGGGAACATGCGGAAAGAAATAAGCGAAGTCACAGTTAAGGAGGCTGAACCATGAGCCAGGAAACAAGCATAGCAAGAAGAAGAATGCTGTAGTACACATCTAAGGGACTAGGCAGTCTACAGGCAGTAGAACAAGTGGTCCCTTGTTTACAAGAAGAAAAGATGGATAGATAAGAGCCTGAGTGTTCCAGCAGTCTTTTATTCCCAGCGGCTCAGGTCTGTTCAGCCCTTATCCTTGTGGCTGGCCTATCTATAATATAAGGATAAGGGTTTTACTACAAACAGCTTCTTGTAGGAGATCCACCTATTCTAGATCAAAAGGGTAGGTAGTATGAGAGGGGCAGTTAATGCAAGCGTTCTAGAACAGAAAAACCACCGCCCCAAAAAAACCCAAAAAACATTGCAAACAAATTAATTCTTACTCATAGCAACCCCATGAGTTACAGAGTAGAACTGTGCTTCATAGGGTTTTCTCGGCTGTAATCTTTATAGAAGCAGACTGCCAAGTCTTTCTTCCACAGCACTGCTGGGTGGGTTCAAACCATCAACCTTTAGGTTGCTAGCTGAGCACAGTTTGCACCATTCAGGGACCTGCGTCTTCAATACAATCTCTATATTTGTGAATTCCACCGTGTGTGTGTGTGTGCACACGTGTGTGTGTGCTTTTTGCTTCTATGTTCTTCCTCATTTTCTTGACTTTGAAAATAGTTTATATATTTTTTATTTTATTTTGGTGAAAGTATCCACAGTCAAAGATGTTACCATTTGAACAATTTCTGCATATACAATTCAGTGACATTGGTTTCCTTCTTTAAGTTGTGCTACCATTCTCACTATCCATTTCCAAATTATTCCACCACCATTATAATAAAGTCACTGCCCCCTAAGTTTCCCATCCAACTCTTTGAGCTGCGATTGTCAGTTTGATCTCACATAGATAATTCTTTAAAAGAGCACAATGCTTGAAGAAGATGCACTATACTAATTAAGCTATTTTTTTGGTTCATAGACTTCAGGGGATAGTTTTGGTTTAAGGTTTAATGATTATCTTAGGGCAAGAGTTTTGGGGTTCATCCAGTCTCAATAGCTCCAGAAAGTCTGGATACCATTGAGAATTTGAAATTCTGTTCCACATTTTTTCCCTTTGATCAGGATTCTTCTGAGAATATTTGATCAAAATGTTCAGTAATGGTAGACTCAGGCTTATATTTGATATTTACTTAAAATATTATATTTAATATTTTGATTTTCCATCTTATTTAATTTTTGCTTTCCTCAGTTGTGTATGTGCGTTTTTAAAACTTATAGATTTGCAGTGTATATATATATATATATATACACACACACATATGTATGTATATGTATAAATATACATATACATATATATATATATATATATATATATATATCTCAAACCCGTTGCCATCGACTTGATTCTGACTCATAGTGATTCTACTGGACACAGTAGAACTGCCCCATAGGGTTTCCAGGGAGTGGCTTGTGGATTCAAACTGCTGATCTTTTGGTTAGCAGCAGAGCTTTTAAGCACTGTGCAACCAGGGCTCACTTTCTCTATATATATACACACACACACCCCATATATACCGTATTTATTATATTAAATAATCATACCACTGCACAGGGCTCCTTAATGATCGCGAATTTTTTTTTTTCCTGAGATGCTTGTATGGTTTTTTATATATTAAGATAAAATATATTCTCATAATGTACCATTCTTGTTTTCCTGGTATGTAACACTCTCCTTCTTGATGTGTTATTTTTATACTGTGTCGTTATTTGTTAATATTTGAGATTTTTTATATCAATATTCATAAATGAGATAGACCTCTACTTATATTTGTAGTATATGCATCGGTCATGTTTTCATACCAATATTATGTGCCATTATGTAAATGTTCTTTTCTTCTATTCTCTAGAATGATTTATATAGCATTGAACTGTATTTTATTTAAAGGTTTAAAAAAATGTCTGGGGCAAATGTCTTTTTATGTTCTTTTTTGGGGGAGTAGGGAGTGAGTTCATTTCTGGCAACTTTCTTTAATTTTATATTAAGTATCCATTTGTTTAGGCCTAATTTGTCTTCTGGATTGATGCTTTAAAATTTATAAATTGAAAATTTAAAATTCATTAATTTTTTCAAGTGCATTTTCCTCAGTGCAATGATTCCTTTTTTAGTCTTTTTTTTAAATCTATGATTACTTCCTACTTATCATTTCCTATTTTAATTATACTTTCTCCCTTATTTGATTGATTAGGTTAATGGCTTATCTGTTTATTGATTTCTTTTCCAAAGGAGCAGCCTTTACATTTGCATTTTGGTCTACAAATCTTTGCTTTAATCTTTATAAATTCCTCTTATCTTGTTATGTGTGTGCGCACACGTGTATCTGCATGCATGCAGTGTGTGTGTGCAGGCAGTGGTCTCTTCACAATTTACAGGTTTGGATATCTACTTAAGTATGTTATATGTATTTCTGGAAAATATATATTAGCATTTAAAACTGGGAGTTTTCCTTTGAGCACAGATTAAGCAATATCCTAGTTCGTGGCATAGTATGTATAATTTTTCATTATCATTATATTCTATCCTGCTAAATTATTTTTAACTCATTCAACAAGTTATTTTTTAGAGGGATATTTAAAGACTTTTCAGATTACAGTGGCTTGTTTTACTGATAACAAAGAATTTTGTCTATACTATTTCTAACTTCTCTATTTGAGATTTTTATTGTGATCAAATTATAGTCAATTATTTTGTGAGTGTTCCATCAACAGTGGCGAATGTGATATGTATTTTCATGGCAAAAATTCTGCCATTACCTTAACTATTTGCACTAAGCTGGGTTATTTTCCAAACAACCCTTTTCTCAGTCCCATTCCAACCTCATCCCACACTGAAGTTGTAGTTTAACATTATCTGTGGAAGCAGAAATCATGCCCCCAAAATGTTTATAAAAGCACAAAATGGAAAAGCATATGGTCATCAGTCGTAAACTGGAAATGTTTCCCTTTCAGTGAAATTCAGTAAATGAATTTAGTGATATATGAGCCATGAGACAAAATCATTTCAATGTCTTACAGGGGAAGGATCTGTAAACTTTCTTTAGCGTATTTGTAAGCCCATATATCCATCAAATTTAGATGTGTGAAGCACAAGAAACTCAGACTTGCTTCATCCTGGCTTTTTCAGTTGTAGTTAGAATGATAGCCCTACGATCCTTGGTTTTTTAGTTGTCGTTAGAGTGATAACCTTCTGTACGGACCTCAGGGCTCAGTCCATTAGTCCTCCCGGGGGAGGGGGCCAGCGCACACTCAGAATCACTCATCTGATCAAATCCTTGTGTCACAAGAGCTCCTTTGTCTCTGACTGCAGCAGGAGCGGCAGGACCTTGGGAATGCTTTGCTCAGCCTGAATAATGGTGGCTTCTCTGTTTGAGCTCTTTCTGAATGGACTGATGAAACAGGGAATTTCGTTTTCTTTTGTGTGTGTTTGCTTTGCGTTTTTAGCATCATCTTATTTTGTTATTTTTCTCATTTAGGCACCTGTCACATATATGTAACGTGTTAGTACTTTCATTGTTGTTGCTTGCTATTATCTTTTAAGAGATTGAAGAACACATTTTTAGTTGTAACCACATGATTTTTGCTGAAAAAAATAACTTGGTCATTTTGAAATGATGTACATAGGGGTAATATGCCCCGTCTATGAAATTAATCATAAAACAATAGTGTTATCTTAACACAAGTTCCAAAGATCTCCCAGAAGAAAAGCTTGGTGGAGTATTAATTTTTGTGCAAGCTCTTCCCACACCCACAAACACACATCAATCCCACTTTTAAACATACTAATTTTAAAATACCACGTATGTTCCAAGCTCTTTATATACTTTAAATCTGACACTCAAAAACATTCTTCAAAATAGTCCTGGTGTTGTATCTTTTTTTATATGAAAAAAAATAAAGTATGGAAGACTTAAATAACTTACTTGACTATAAGGCTGGTAGAGTCAGGATTCTAATTACCCTTTATCTCTCTCCCAGGCCACTTTATCTTCTACTAACCTTTACCCAACTCTGTCTCCTGAATTTTATTATAATTTTCTAGCTCAAGATACCATTTGAATAAAACATGATATTTCACCGTGTTATGTTAGGAAAAGTTGGGCAGTGTATATTAAGGGAAAGTTCCCAAAGCTTTCCAGGTTCAGTTTAAAAATCTTTACTTCACTAGAGTAAGGATATTGTTGATGTGTTGTGAGATT
>NW_004443955.1:6839485-6841601 GCF_000243295.1 Trichechus manatus latirostris
GTGGGGTTGTTAACCAATGTCATAAAACAGCATGTGTGTTACTGTTACATGAGAAACTATCTGTTCTGTAAGCCTTCACCTGAAGTACAATAAAATATTAAATAAAAAAAAAAAATCTTTACTTCACGAAATTTTCCCTGACAGCATAGCCACTACCCGGAGCTCATTTTTTGTGCCTTTGGTGTCAGCACAGACCCTGAGTGTGCCCAATCTGTTTCTATTCTTTGTTGTTTGCTTTGTCTAAGCTGCCTCTCCCCTGCATAACTAGGGGTCCCTTGTGGGCGGGAACATGCTTGGTTTTCATTTGGAATCACTCACCCTGAATATCAGTAATAGTCAGGCATCCAGGGCCTCCAGGCTGGTGAATTCTTTTTAGATAAGAGGGATTAAGAGAGAAGGAACATGGCAAAGACCCTAGTGAAACCAGCTGAAGTGCTTATCCAGAGAACCAGTAAGCACAGTAAGAAGAAAGAGGCAGTGTAAACATATGGCAGGCTGCAGCACATTCTGCACAATGGGCTGAGAAACAGAGTCTGGCAGCCGGCCTATAGATTTAAAAGCCGTGACGCTCCTGTGTTCTCTTATTCCCAGAAGATGACTTATGTGAAGCTTTGTTCCACCTGGCTGATTCAATCACATTTAAAGGCCACATCTGTGTTACCTTCAGCAAGTCCAGGTCATATATGTGCACAGAAGAGGCAGCATGGTAAGTGCAACTGCTCTGGAATCAGACCATCCGAGCTCCATTTCTTCTTTTACTAATTTATACCTATGGGTCAGACCTTGGGCAAGTACTTTAACCTCTCTACATTTACCTAATCAGGATAATAAGAAAAATTACAGCAAGCACATCATAAGGTTTTTCTGAGAATTAAATTAGTGCTTTCAAGTGTGGCTAGTACCTGGCATAAACTCTGTAAATGTGTCCTGTCTTTGTTAGATAGTCAGGCCAGCTGGAATCTCCTTGGACTCAGGGCTCAGGCCCCCAGTAAAAAGAAGTGCATTCTTGTAGTTGATGCATACAGCATTCTGTACAATTAGGCAAACTGTTAATTCTGTATTGTTCAAATATCTTACACCCTTATTTCTTTTTATGTTTCTTTAGTCAGTTATTGAAAAACATTAAAATTGTCCATTGAGGTTTTGGATTTTTCCATTTTTTAAACTATTTATTGGTATATCTTAGGCTATGTTATAAACGAATACAAAATTGGGAGATATATAATCCTGGTAAATTGTAATTTTAATGTTCATATAGCATTCTTCTCTATTTCTAGCAATGTGTAACCTTAACATTAACTTTGCCTTTGCATTTAGTTAACACTCCCCCATGCTACTACTTTCAATGTTTCCGTATTCTTATATTTTATTTGTGTATTTTAAACAATATACAGTTTCATTTCAATTTTCATCAAGTATGATAATCTTTGACTTTCAATTTCATACTGTTTTCAGTTAGTATAATTAAGGTATATTTGTTAAAAATTTTCTATATTAGTATTATATTTAGCTTTTTGTCCTACCTATACTTCATTCTTTTTCCATTTCATTCCTGTATTCTGAATGATTGCAGTATTTTTTATTATTCTACTTTCCTCTTTATAATCTTGTGCTTATATTTTGAAAACTGTTATCGAAAGTCCTTTGTTTGGAAAGGCTAGAGATAAAATATTGAATACAAAGAACCGTGTGTCTGAGTCCATGACAGTGCTGCTACAAAGGATAATGAGATGGTGCTAAACTCCACAGGGACGTGCATTTGTAATTACCAAAGTCCTGCTATGCATGTCCTTTAAGTTCTGTCTCTGTCTCATTTGGCCAAATCCACTTGAATCATTTCATTAAATGCTAATAACCGATGCCTGTACAGGGACAGAAAGACTTTTCACACACTTCACACTTACACAATAGCCAATCCTGTTACCCTTTGATCTTCAACTTATAGCTCTGTATTTATTTTATTACATAAACATAATTATGTTCAGATGTATATTTCTGAATACATATATTTCAAATACATTACTTTTACACAAACATATATGCAGACATATATATATATATTTCTCAAAGGTTTATTTCCTAATATAAATAATTTTCACATCAAGCTAAATAGGAT
>NW_004443955.1:6842878-6854242 GCF_000243295.1 Trichechus manatus latirostris
ATATATATATATAAAATATATTTCTCAAAGGTATAGTTCCTAATATAAATAATTTTCACATCAAGCAAAACAGGATAAAAACGTGTAAACATATGCACCCGATTCAGGTCAAATAAAACACAAAACCACAAGATAACCACAATATAATGAGTAAAATATATATGTATATATATATATTTCTCAAAGGTATAGTTCCTAATATAAATAATTTTCACATCAAGCTAAACAGGATAAAACCATGTAAACATATGCACCTGATTCGGTCTAGTAAAACACAAAACCACAAGATAACCGCAATATAATGAGTGACATACATATATTTCTTAAAGATATAGTTCCTAATATAACTAATTTCACATCAAACTAAATAGGATAAAAACATGTAAACATATGCACCCGATTCTGGTCAAGTAAAACACAAAACCACAAGATAACCACAATATAATGAGTGACACATATATATGTTTCTTAAAGATATAGTTTCTAATATAATTTTCACATCAAGATAAATAGGATAAGAATATGTAAACATATGCACCTGATTCTGGTCCAGTAAAACACAAAACCACAAGACAACCACTATATAATGAGTGACATATATGTAAATATACATATATATATAAATATATATAATATATATGTATTTCTTAAAGATATAGTTCCTAACATAAATAATTTTCACATCAAGCTAAACAGGATAAAAACATGTAAACATATGCACCCGATTCTGGTCAAGTAAATCACAAAACCACAAGATAACCACAATATAATGAGTGCACTTGACAGGGGATGATGGAAGGCATGTAAACAAGTAGAGACGTGCAGCTGCACCACAACGTCCCGCAATGATCCATTTCTTAAGGCTATAGTAGCAAAAACTCCTTGGTCAGTTAAGACTCCTCCCTTGACCCTGTCACATTCACTCTTGAGAGACTTCAAAATGAATGTGGAAATTCTGTAAACACTAACCTAGAACTGAGTGGATCCTGTTGAAAACAGAGATTACAAGATAAACTGACAGCAATAATAATTTCACTGAACAGTAATTTTAAGGACTTTTGTTACTTTCTAACACAGCAAAACACCATAATCCTAGCGGGGCAGATAAGAGGAATGGGGAAGAGAACAGAGAGGGACACTGTACAAAAATTGCTTCAACAGCCCCTGAAAGTGATAGATGGGTCTCTAAAAGAACACAAGCAATAACAGACAAGACAGCCTCAACGGACAAGACCACATGCCACAGCATGATGCTACAGAATCAAACTGAAATATTTTTCAAGCTCAAAAAGAAGCAACTCCCACTGGTCCTCAGAGAAGGGGAGTTTATAACCTCCCTTTGAAAGAAGATGCTTAAACAACAGCTTGACCAGACGAAGCCTGACAAGCTCCTTTCCAATGCTCTTAAAGGGCATGCTGCCCTCCAAAAGCTGATTCCAATAAGTGCTGGATGTTCCAGCATCCTGCCTTTGAGGCTCTTCTCCCTGACTCTCAAGACAAGCATGCTTGTAAAAACAGCGCTCTCCAAATGGGCAGTGACCCCTGCCTTCAGCAAAATACCTGCAGGGCTTGTTGCTCATTGCCTCCTTGTACTGCTGAATAAGTTTCTGCTTCTTTTCCTCTTCCTCCACCCAAAACTCACTGGGAATAACAAGGTCGGAGGGGACCCTGCACTGTGGGCACGACTTGACGATCCGGTTTTCAAAATGTTTGGCTCTCCTCCACACACGGATACACTTAAGACAGTAGGTGTGGCTGCAGTTGGAGAGGATGCCAAAGCGGCGATCGCTAGGGTTGGCTTTCTCATAGACAACCTCCATGCAGATGCCACACACCTTGTCCATACTGCACTGCACAGCGAAAGAGAGCTCCATATCCCTCTCGTGAGCTTCTATGCAGGCCTTTATGTGATCTGCTCTCTGGGCAGCATCCACGGGGTGCAGTACCTGCAGCCCACACATGTCGCAAGCCTCTCCGTGGAGGTACATACATCTCTCCCCATGAGGACATTCTCCTACAGCGGCGTAAGGGCAAAGCGGTTCCCCCGCGCCGACAGCGATCTGCTCTTTCTCAGTCACGGAGCTCTGTGGGGCAGCCTCGGCAACAGGCAGTGCCCAGCGGCCCCGGTAAGGCTGCCCTGGAACAAACTCAACAGCATCCGCCCAAGATGCTGCACCTGCTCCGGCAGCTTCACGGCCTGCATTGCCTGTCTCCGTTTCAAAGAAACCCCTTTCCGCAGTTGAGCCAATCAGAGGCAAGAAGCGAGCGGAAGTAGCAGGAGGAACTTCCGCCACTTCCGGAGTCGGGGCCTTGATTTCCGGAGCCCCGGCGGAGCCGCTGTCTGCAGAAGCACGAAGCCGCAAATCGCGGCCCTCTCTAGCCCGCTGCCGACCTGAAAGGTCATGAGAGTAGCGGCAGTTCTCCCCTTCCTTGCAAAGCCCGTGTACATAATACCTGCAGGTCACTAGCTTTGTCCAGCTGCCGCCACTGCGGCCCTGCAAGGGTAGAGGCCTGGCCCCTCCTCCCCCTGCGGCTTGGGCAGGCCTTAAGCCTGACGCGCGTGTAGGGGCCGGCCTTCGCGCCACTGGCTCCGGGCGGGCCTCCGGAACCGGCAGGCCGGGCCCGCCGCCACCCTCCCCTGCCGCCGCAGCACCTGCCTCGGCACCGGAGGCTTCCGAGGGAGCTGCAGGCTCTGCCATTGACAAACGGCCTCTAAAGTTACCGGAACTTTCCAGCGCCTCTTCCTACCCGGGCCTGAGGCCTTGAGACCGGGGCGGAGGCCGCGGCTCCTCTCCACGGGGTCCGTCGCTTTCCGCCTTCCCCCCTGCTCCCTGCTCCCTATGACTGTGCCTTCCTACGTACTTCCTGCACCAGCATGGCGGACACTTCCTCTATGGGCACAGCTTTTGCTTTACCTGGCCTTTATCGCTGGTGTTCTGCCAAGATGTCTGCTTTTTTCAACCATGACAATTCTGCACCAGCTCGGCGTTTCACGACTCCGCCCTTACTGCGCACTTTGTCAGTCTCCGATGCATTCCGGCAGTTCCAAATCCCTTATCGTACTGTCTCCTCTGGTGGTTATAATCAAAACCCTTTGGGGTTTTATATCTCTTCTGTATTTCATTCAGGACCCCTGGTGGTGCAGTGGTTAAGCGCTGAGCTGCTAATCAAAAGTTCAGTAACTCGAACCCACCAGCCGACCACCAGTAGCTCTGCAGGAGAAAGGTGGAAATTTGTTACAGCCTTGGAAACCGTATGGGGCAGTTCTACTCTGTCCTATAGGGTCTCTGTCTACAAGGTCGCTATGAGTCGGATGGTTTTGTGGTTTTGTGTTGGACTTGACGAGAATTAGGTGCATGTGTTCACATGTTTTTATTCTGTTCAGCTTGACATGAAAATTATGGGCAGTAGGTTTGGTTTTTGGTTTTGGGTATTTTTCATTCATACAGGTTTTGATTTTTTTTTACTATCTTGTCTATTTTTTAAATCCCATAAGCCCTTGTTTTCTTATGTTTAAAAGTTCATCTTGTAGTTTGAGACATTTTCGTCATTGATTTTTATAAATTCTAAATTCTATTTCTGTTCACTCTTTCATCCTATGTCTGTTAGTTTATGTTTTTGTTGTTTGTTTTTTGTCTGACAATTCTTACTGCTTTAACTTTTTTTGTTTTGTTCCATGGGCGAATTTCTTCTGGTCTTTAATGTCTGGACATTGTTTTGGGTTTGTAGTTGGCAAGTTTCATCAGCGAGGCGCTAGCAATATTCACTTTAGCACCTTGGGGATGTCTTAGTTTATTACGATTTCTAATTTTCACTTCCCCACTGTGCAGAAGCTCTGGACTTCTTCCGGTCCTGACGCCAGCCTAATAAGCCACTGTCCCCCAAGTGAGCCTGCCTTTTCTTTTCTCTGGGGCTGGTTTAATTCACTGTGGTCCTTTGTTTCCTTTTCTTTCTAATCTTCTAATTCACCCAGGTTTGTGCTGTATTGTGGCAGGACAGCCTTTCAGAACATTGACTCTCTATACTTCTGGCAAGTGGTGCTTTTTAATTTCCGTATGTGTGAGCACTTTGTCGTTTTGTAGATGTTTTGTTAATGAAATTATTTTCTATTACTACTTTGCTAAGAGTATTATGAGTGTTTACTGAATATTAGTTTTCTGCATATATTGATACATGATCATGTTTTTAAGTCTTCATTCTTTTAATGTGATTATTGACACTGATAGATTTTCACATATTTAGCTTAACATTTTTACCAAGAATAAACCCTTTTATGTTATGATGTATCATCCTTTTATATATCGTTGGATTTTATTTGCTAAAGCAGGTTTCATACCGGCAATTTTATAGCCTAAGTTTACATTTTAAAATGGAAGAAAATCTGACTATTTCTTATATAATCATCTATGTCAATAAATTAAATCCTAATTAAGTAGATGGAGACCAAGAAAAGAGAAAGTGTAAAAATGGCGTAATGGCAGGGTCAGACCTCCTTGTCTAACTTCACGGGGGATGGACAATCATTATCATGATCAGCAGCCTGACACAAACACTCTTTTTTTTTTTTAACATAGTCTCACCCAGTCATTGTGTGGGAGTCACAAAAACTATGGCTAGAACGGCCATGTTAAGTTAATTCACTGAACCACGGAAGAAAATAATAAAGATAAAATAAATTGAGACAAAAAATAAGCACAAAATAAGAGGAATGAACCATTTGAAAGGGTTAATGAAACTGATAAATTTGTATTGAACCTTATCAAGAAAAAATGAAGAAGGTTCAAATAACCAAAATCTGAAATTAAAAAAAAATACATGTTTTCACTACATTACTGGCAAACATTAAAACACAGGAGAGGATATCAGGAACAAGGTTAGACCATTACATTTGAAAATGTATATGAAATGGTCATATTCTAATAAACACACCTATTGATTAAAATTACATGAGCAAAAATAAGAAATATGACTGTTTATTAAATAAACAAAATCTGTAATTAAAAATTATTTACTGAAGGTACGTTTTTAGATGAGGAACCCTGGTGGTGTGGTATTCGAGTGCTCAGTTGCTAACAGAAAGGTCCGTAGTTTGAACCCACCAGCTGCTCCTCAGGGGAAAGATGTGGCAGTCTGCTTCTGTAAAGATTACAGCCTTGGGAATCCTATGGTGAAGTTCTGCACTGTCCTATAGGGTCACTATGCGTCAGAATAGACTCAACAGCAATGGGTTTGGTTTCCTTTTTTTAAAAATTGTTAAAGATTTCTCTGGGAAATAAAAGGCAAAAAGACCCACAATTATTATTGCAAGTCCTAGCCAGTGATGTAAGGCAAGCAAAGAAATAAAATATATTAGAACTGGAAATCAATTATTAATAGAAGACAGTAGAAAGTTGAAAATAATTTACAAATAAACTATAAGATGCAATAACTACATTTAACAAAGACACTGAATAGAAGGGCAATATAAAAAATCTATTATTAAAGACACTTAACATTAAAACTTTAAATTTATAACATTTATTGTAACGTCAACATTTGAATATTCTAGGAACTAAACTAATTAAGGTCGTACAATAAAATTATAAATCATTTTTATTTAGGAAGATCTAAATAAATTGAGGAGTATTCCATTATTAGAGAGTGGAAGACTTAATATTTCAAGAAGCTAAATTTATCCTAATTTGATAATCATATGTGAATGTTGCTGATTTTTCATTATAAATCTTGGTAATCTTGGTGATTTTGTATTTATCTCCTTTACATAGCTATTGAGTTTTGTATTTGGGATGCCAGCTCCTCCAAAGTCTGACTCGTTTGCACTCTTTTCCATAAATTTTCTCTTTCCTTTTCGAATGCGTTGGTTAATGAGTATTCCTTTGACACCTCCAAAGATTTTCACATTAAAAAAAAAAGAACACAGATATTGGGCTTATATAGCACGCTCTCCACAAGAACCCTGACTTTAAATCTACCATTTATTTAGAAATAATATGTTCCCAGTACTGTATCTAGATTATATTTGATCCTCATTTTATAGACCAACACTGATTGAAATGTTCTGTGTATCTGCTATCCAATGCGGCAGCTGCTAACCCCAGATGGCTATTGAGCACTTAAAATGTGGCTAGGGTGACTGACAAACTGAATATATATATATTATTTAAAATTAATAGAGGCTAGTATCTTCTGTGTTTGTACAGTGCATGCAGTTCTAGATATTATTTGACCGTCCCATCTCATCAAACATGAAGGAACCGAAAAGTAGAATATTTACCGAATGTGCCCTTAGCTGTTGAGCATCAACATTTGCTTTGAAATTCCACCCTCTGTTGCTCACAATTGTGTTCATGTCCTACCACTCATAGTTATTTATATATCCTAGTTCCATAGCGATGATATGTCCTTTATACTATTAGAAACTAAAATTAAATTCCATGATTTTAATATCACGAGATTGAATAAAAGACAGTATTGGGCAGTGCATCTTGGGAGAGATGAGCAAATATTTTCCAGCCTGATCGAACCCTGATCCTCACAGGGTCTTCTCTGACGGCCTTAGCTGATGTCCTGATTTTTTGGTCGGCATTTGATGTTGTTTTCACAGTCTCTGAGAATACACAGATGACCTTTTCTTAAGTTATTTGGTTTATCTGATTCCATATTTCCCTAAAAGACACTGAAGGTCTCAGGGGCTGGGACCTGACTGAAACCTCCTTATTTGAACACCACTCTTCAGTGAAGCCCAGGATCACCTAGCTGGTCAATATTTGTGTATCTAAATGGGACAAAAGGAAGCAAAGTCCCACCTCACCTGGCTTGGCTAAACACCCAGGAAACCAGGGAGCATCTTGAGAAGGGGAAAGATGGTTGACAACACTAAAGGGCTGAGGCACAGTCTAGGCAGCATCACAAGTAGCACTGGAGGTGAGACACTAGTTCAGAAGTTGTCAGCAGGGACGGACCACTGGGGGCCTGAAGGTCCCACAGTCTTCTATCCCCAACAACCAAGACCTGCCGAGCTGATATAGTTCCACATGGCTGATACTTAAGGGGTGCCCACTTGAATAAAAGTAATTTTCTTCATCAGGCATACCTCCTTTAGGTCCAACATTTAGGCACTACAGGAAGGAGGAGAGATTGAATTTAGTGGTCTAGAATTATGCATCACAGGTTTAAACCCTGAATCACTACTCTCTAACTGAGGAATTCATTTTGGGCTAGTGAATTACTCCTTTTTTCACTTCATCTGCCAAACAGCAGGAATAATTATAATAGTGTTAATAGTAATGACTATTTCACAGGTGTGCTGTGAGAAATAAGAGGTAATTCTTATAACCTGATTACAAGGGACAATCTTTGTGATCTCCATAAATGTCTCTTCTGTTTTATAGCCACCCAAACAAAACTTGTGACGAATGCCTCTGTCTTTGTCAGGCCCCTTTCCTGCTACCTAGATTCAGCAGTAATATGGCTGTAGGGTCCCTGGTGCTTCCTGGCACGTGAGACGTAGAGAAGGAATACATATTGTCTCATACTTGTGGGAAAACTGATTTTTATTTTGAAATTGTATGTGGTAATTTTGGTTCCCTCACGACTTGTGGTAGCCATGGGATTCTGGATGGAGTAAGACTCCCTTAGCTCATTCTAGGAGTGGATGGACTGATTTTAGGAATCCACATCTGATTACCCTAAATGAACAACTAGATAATAAGAAAGTTACTAAAAATGCCTTTCTAATTCCGTATTCCAATATGGAGATACATTTATACACACGACTAATATTACTTTGATTTTAGAACATATGATTGGCATAATTATAAATATTATAGTGGTTTATATATACTGTAATCAAGCACTGACAATTTAAAGGGAAATTCTCAGCTATAACTGTTGGAACATGTGTATAGTCGGGCCTGCATGCCAAGGCCACAGTGAAAAAATGGACAGAAATATTTTGAATTTTGTCCCTTTGGAGAAGGAGTGCTCTAATTTTTTTTAAACACAAAAATACTCATATGTTTTCCATGTTTCTTTTCCTGTTCCCTAACACCTCCAGAAAGTTTAGGCAATTAGTAAACAGAACTGTGAACAATCATACCTAAGTGACCAGACTATGCAGTACATCTCCCCATATAGAGCCTAAGAGGGTGCACTAATACTTCTGACCATTAGAGAGCACAAGAGATAACCGATTGAATTAGCAGAGGGCTAACAATAGCAAGGTTGTAGAGATTTTGACACGTAATTGACAATTTAGATATATCATTTTGATACAAAATATTTAAGAAGGAATTTAAATATTGCTCATAAACCGTGATGCAAATATTCCAAACATCTTTCTAATAAACTTCGATGCAAATATCCTAAACAAAAGACTGAAAAACAAAGTCTAATGATACATGAACGAATAATAGATAATGACAGAGAAGGGTTCATTCTGGTAGGTAAGATAATAATATTTTAAACTCGATTTGTGTAAATTATTAATATTAGCGAGAAAAATAACAAGCTCATTGAAAATCCAGATATTTTCTGTTAAAATAATAGGTATTTGTGTTAAAACTCTCAGCACAATAGAAATAGATAAGCATTTTCTTGATCTGATAAGAGAATCTTTAAAATAATTTAGGCTAACACCATACTTAATGTTGACATATTCATACCTTTTCCCTTGAGATCAAGAAAAAGGTTATGATGGCATCAATCAAAATTTATATTTAAAACAATTACTGAAATTCTTAGTGTAATAAGGCAATGAAAATTATTATAATTGGAAAATATTTATTAACAGAGGTCAGCAGAAAATGCACAAGACTCTGCTATTAACTGTTAAAAGTAAAAAAATTAATAAGTAAAACTAGCCAATCCACAGGTAAAAAGCCAATATACAAAAATCAATCCTATGTCTCTATTTCCACAATGAACAGTTAAGAATGAAATTTAAAAACATATAAAATTAATAGAGCATGGAAAAATTTAATTACTCTCAGAGCCAACCTATGATGTGAACATAGAAATCCATTATTACTGAGAATTTTAGGAAATCCTAAATAAATAGAGAAATATTACATGATAAAAAAGTAGACTAAATATTTGAAAGAGGTTAATTTTCTCAAATTTGATCTGTAGATTTAATTAAAAACAATCAAAATGACTATGTATGAGTAACTTGAAAAGGTCATTCATATAAACATGCAAATAACCAAATATAGTCAAGGTAAATTTGAAGGAGAAAAACAAATAGCAATTACTTTTACCAGATACCAAAATGCATTTCAAAGTTGTGATAATTAAGACAGTGTATGTTGGTGCAGTGATAAGGAGAAAATTGAACCAAGTAGAGACTTCAGAAATAACCACCCCGACACACACAAGTTTATTTGATTCATAAGAACTGTGACACCTCAGAGCATTGAAGGAAAATGATTTTCCAATAAATGATGTTGAGTGAAATGGGTAACTAACTAAAACAAAGTAAGTAAATAACAAGACACTTGGTCTCTACTTCATACCATACATAAAATGTTATCTCAAGAGAAATTTAGATATGAGAAATTGATGTGCAAAATAATAAAGCTTCTAGAAGATAAGTAACATTTGCCCAAGATATGACAAAATCCTAACTCTCTGGTTTTAAAAATGAATACCTATGCTAAGTGAGATTCTCATATTCAGGGATGGTATTAGTGTAGTATTGTTGGTGTGCCCTCATGTACAAGGTGGACATGTGCTATTATTTCTCTACCTATTTTAAGTATTTCATGGTAGCTACCTGCAGAGCTTCCTCTTCCCCATACGTTTGCAGCTAACAACTACACATGGTAGACTATGATTTTATAGAAGTTGTGCTAAATCAGGGGCAAGGGCAATCATTCTTCCAACTCCATTCTTCTACTCCATTAGGTGTTTATATTTTTAATTGGGAAATACAAAAATCAAGGAGAAAGTTCAGTTGTTGAATTCTAACAACTCCAAATAAAATTACAAAAAGGAAAATGAAGATAAAATGATTCCACTCCCTTTGGTATATCTAGTTTGACCAGCTAATTAGCCTTATTTACTGAAGTAGATGGCACATACAGTAAAATACATAAATCTTAAAACCAAAAACATTGCCGTTGAATCAGTATGCAACTCATGATGGCCCCTTGTGATATACAGTAGAGGTATTCCATAGGGTTTTCTTGTCTGTAATCTTCATGGAAGCAGATTGCCAGGCCTTTCTTCCTTGGAGCCACTGGGTAGGTTTTAATTGTTTTCACCACTGACTCTAAAATTATATAAACTACATAAATTCCTACTAACATTTTTGATTATATATTTTGTTGTATAGATAGTTGCACTTATACTGGGTGTATAATATAGCTGGAGTTACTGAGGTCATAGAATGAAGGTATAGTAGACATTGACAGCTTTTGAAAGTGCTTATTCCAATTTTATATATACAATCAAAATATGAGAGTTTCACTTTTGCCAGCATGTAGTGGTGTCAGTTTTTTATAATATGCCAGCCTATTTGGGAAGAGTATAGTTCTTTCTTTCTTTCTCTTTTTTAAATTATGCTTTAAGGGAAAGTTTACAGCTCAAGTTAGTTTCTCATAGAGACATTTATGCACACATTGTTATGTGACCCTAATTCCTATCCCTGTACACTGACAGCAACCTCCTCCTTTCCACCCAGGATTCCCCATGTCCATTCCATCAGCTCGTATCCCTCTCTGCCTTCTCATCTGGCCTCCAGACAAGAGGTACCCATTTAGTCTCGTATATATGCTTAACTAAGAAGCACACTCTTCACGAGTATTATTTTATGTCTTATAGTCCAGTCTAATCTTTGTCTGAAGAGTTGGCTTTGGGAATGGTTTTAGTTCCGGGTTAACAAAGAGTCTGGGTGCCATGTCTTCTGGGGTTCCTCTAGTCTCAGTCAGACCATTAAGTCTGATCTTTTTATTGGAATTTGAGTTCCGTATCCCACTTATCTCCTGCTCCATCAGGGACTCTCTGTTGTGTTTCCTGTCAGGGCAGTCATTGCTGGTAGCCAGGCACCATCTAGTTCTTCTGGTCTCAGGCTGATGGAGTCTCTGGTTTATGTGGCCGTTTTTGTCTCTTGGGCTAATATTTTCCTTGTGTCTTCAGTATTCTTTATTCTCCTTTGCTGCAGGTGGGTTGTGGCCAGTTGATGCATCTTAGATGGATTTTGGCCAGCTTTTAAGACGCCAGATGCCACTCACCAAAGTGGGATGCAGAACATTTTCTTTTTTTTAAATATTTTATTGTACTTCAGGTGAAGGCTTACAGAACAGATAGTTTCTCATGTAACAGTAACACACATGCTGTTTTATGACAGTGGTTAACAACCCCACA
>NW_004443955.1:6862560-6866579 GCF_000243295.1 Trichechus manatus latirostris
TATTCCATTGTGTGAATATACCATAATTTGTTTATCCATTAGTCCATTGATGGGCACCTAGGTTGTTTCCATCTTTTTGCTATTGTGAACAGTGCTGCAGTGAACATGGGTGTGCATATATCTATTTGTGTGATGGCTCTTATTTCTGATAAGTGTATAGTTCTGCACTGTGATTTAATTTGCACATTCCTGATGATTGAAGTTATTGAGTATGGATTTCATTTGTTTAGTGGTCACTTGAGTTTTCCTGACTTTGAAGTGCTTAATTATGTTTTATATAATCTTTCACTGGAATGAATAATAAAGAGATTGACTCTATTTTTTTTTAAAAAACACCACAAATTTATTATCTCACAGTTTCTTTGGGTCAGGATTCCAGACACAGCTTGACTGGGTCCTTTGTTCAGCATCTCACAAGACTGAAAACAAGGTGTTGATAGGGCTGTGTTCCTGTCTGGAGGTCAGAGTCTTCTTCCAAGATCATTGAAGTTCTTGGCCAAATTCATTCCTTGCAATGGTAGGACTCAGGTCGTCAACTCCTAAAGGCCGACTCTCTCCATGGCAGATGACAAAATGTCTGGTTGCCTCTTCAAGGCCAGGAAGATCTCTTCATGGCAATATTTTTCTCTCATATTTGTTGTGTATTTTGGAGTTTCAATATTGTTTTCAGCTGAATATAAAGTATACTAAGGATTTTTTTTTTTAAATTGGAGTTATCCGATCTCTTTTGTCAGCAAGTTCCTTTTCTGACAAGAACCATCAATGAGCAGTGTTGCAGTATATACTTTTTCTACTGTTGTCAAAAAAGTATATAACACAATATTTGCCAATTCAACATTATTCACATGTACGATTCTTTGGCACTAGTTACATCAATCGTGCTGTGCAACCATCACCAATATCCATTGACAAATTTTCCATCACTGTAAACCAAGGATCGTGCTTCCTAAGCAATGACTATGCCTTTCCCCCTCCCTCCTACCCCTGGTAACCACTATCAAACTTTGATGTCTATATTTTGCCTTTTCTAGGTATTTGATATAAGTGAGGTCATATAATATCTGTCCTTTTGTCACTGACTTACTTCACTCAGAAAAATGTTTTCAAGGTCTTCCATGTTGTGGCATGTGTCAGGACTTCATTTCTCTTTAAAAACCCATTGCTGTAGAGTCAATTATGACTGCAATATTCCATTGTACCATAATTCACTTATCTGTTCGTTTATTGGTGGACATTATCATCATTTCCACCTTTTGGCTCTTGTGAACAGTGCCGCAATGAACACTGGTGTACACATGTCAATATCTTTTTTCTGAATGCTTTCATTGGACTCCAGGATATGACACAAGAGGTCCTATTTTAAGATGTGAATCAATAATTTTAAGAGAAATATTGCCAGTATGGGACAACACTGGACAATAAAATATAACAAATGAATTTAACCCAGGACTACCCTGGTCTAAAGTGAAGATTTTTTAAAAGTTCTTCTAATGATTTAGCTACTCTCTTTGCAAACTGCTTTATATCGTTCAGGGAGCACAGTCACACTGCTGGGTTAAATTAAGAAAATTGCTCATTTTGACCCCAGATTATAATCATAAAAGCAAGCAACAAGCAAATTCTTATAAACACTGCTCATATCTATGAACCAAAGAAAATCCTCCATATATGCACTGTTGATTTTTGGTGTTTTTGTATATTCAAAACAGCACTGCCAATACAGCAGGATTTTCAAAGTAAAATGAAAATCTACACAAATGTCTATAAAAACAACACATACAGATAGGTATAGATACAGATATAGATATAGATTTAGATATCTCCAGATACCAACCCAAAAAGCTGTTGCTGTCAAGGTGATTCTGACTCATGATGACCCCGAGTATTACAGAGTAGACCTGCTACATAGAGTTTTCCTGGTGGTAATCAGAAACAGATTGTCAACCCTTTCTTCTGTACCACTGTTGGGTGGATTCAAGCTACCAACCATTAGGTGGAAAACTGGTTGTGCCACCGAGGGTTCTTCTCCACGTACAAATATGTAGGGAAATAAGTTTATAGACAAAATGGCCTGACTGTAAAAATGCAGATGAATACCATACAAAAATATCTAAGGTGATTCAAAATTAACTCACATTTGAGTATATGTCAAAAGAGATAGATTAATAAAAGAAATTCAGAGACACTGCACTTGTGTTAACAACAAAATTAAAACTCATTAATTGGCTTTTTTTAAGCTTTTTTTTCTTTGTACTAGCTGTCTTTTACTACGTGCTTATAAATGCCAGGCGCTAAGGTACTCACACTGTTTATATCCCATCACCAAAAGCCCACAATGAACTTGAAAGGGCATACAAGTATTCCTATTTACTGAGGAGGGAGCAGAGCTCAGAGAGGCAATTTCAAACAAAGATTCAAACCCAATTTCAACCAATCATCATCTTCAAGCCACCTCATGTAGTTAAAATAAATGCACTTGGTGTAACGTGTCTGCATCTTGATTAGGGAGCACTGGTAATGCAGCGGTTAAGCACTTGACTGCTAACCAAAAGGTTGGTGGTTCAAACCCACCAGCCACACTGGGGTAGAAAGATGTGGCAGTCTGCCTTCGTAAAGATTACAGCCTTGGAAACCCTATGAAGCAGTTCTATTCTGTCCTATAGGGTTGCCATGAGTTGGAATTGACTTGACAGCAACGACCTTGGGTTTTTGCATCTTGGTTAGGTTCCTTTTCAGTTAAACGATTCTTTTATATATATACATATATTTATTGTACTTTAGGTGAAGGTTTACAGAACAAAGTTTCTCATTAAACAGCGGTACACATTGTTTTATGACATTGATTAACAATGCCACAACATGTCAACACTCTCCCTTCTCGACGTTTTTTTTCCCTGAAAATATACATAGCCAAAGATACACCATTTCAAAAATTTCAACATGCACAGTTCACTGACATCGACTATACTCTTCCAATTATGTTGCTATTCTCACTTTAGATGAAGGCT
This sequence comes from Trichechus manatus latirostris, assembly GCF_000243295.1. NCBI lineage: Eukaryota > Metazoa > Chordata > Mammalia > Sirenia > Trichechidae > Trichechus > Trichechus manatus. Next base: position 6,865,569 of record NW_004443955.1, read on the forward strand.
TACAGGACAAAATAGTTTCTCATTAAACAGTACACATGTTGCCCTATGACAATGGTTAACAACGTCACAGCACATCAACACTGTCCTAACTCAATGTTGGGTTCCGTATCACCACCTTTGCTGTCCCCTTCTGCCTTTAGCCGTTGTCTCTGGACTTCTGTGCCTCATTAGTCCCGTTTGGTTTTATGGGGCTGTCCAATCCCTGGCTGAATAGTGAACCTCGGAAGTGACTTCACCACTGAGCTAAAAAGGTGTCTGGGGGCCATATTCTCTGGGTTTCTCCAGTCTCTTTTAGGCCAGTAAACCTGGTCTTATTTTTTTTGTGTTACGATTTTGTTCTACATCCTTCTCCAGCTCTGTCCAGAACCCTCTGTTGTGATCCCGGTTAGAGCAGTCAGTGGTGGTACCCGGGCACCATTTAGCTGTACTGGACTCAGTCTGGTGGAGGCCTTGGTAGCTGTGGTCCATTAGTCCTTTGGACTAATCTTTTCCTTGTATCCTGTTTTCTTCATTCTCCCTTGCTCCCGAAGGGATGAGACAAGTGGAGTATCTTAGATGGCTGCTCACAGGCTTTTAAGACCCCAGACTCTACTCACCAAGGTAGAATGTAGAACATTGTCTTTATAACCGTGTTATGCCAATTGAGCTAGATGTTCCCCGAGACCATGGTCCCCATGGCCCTCTGCCCAACAATTCAGTCCTCAGGGAGTTTGGATGTGTCTATGGAGCTTCCATGACCTTTCCTTATACAAGTTGTGCTGCTTTCCCCAGTATTGTGTACTGTCTCACCCTTCACCCAAGATACCACTTATCTATTGCCTATTTAGTATTCCCCCCCCACACCTCCCATCCCTGGTAACCAACAAAGATTGTTACTTTTGTGTGTGAAATTTTTCATACGTTTTTACAATAGAGGTCTCATATAATATTTGTCCTTTTGTGATTGACTTATTTCACTCAGCATAATGTCCTCCAGTTTCATCCATGTTATGAGATGCTTCACAGATTCAT